>NC_089228.1:54780690-55087452 GCF_963924675.1 Phocoena phocoena | reverse complement strand
CAGTCTTGAGGGGAAAAAAGTGGAGCTGGAGGAATCAGACTCCCTGACATCAGACTATACTACAAAGCTACAGTAATCAAGACAATATGATACTGGCACAAAAACTGATATATAGATCAATGGAAGAGGATAGAAAGCCCAGAGATAAACCTACGCACCTATGGTCAATTTATCTATGACAAAGGAGGCAAGGATATACAATGGAGAAAAGACAGTCTCTTCAATAATTGGTGCTGGGAAAACTGGACAGCTACATGTAAAAGAATGGAATCCCTAACACCGTACACAAAAATAAACTCAAAATGGGTTAAAGACCTAAATGTAAGACTGGACACTATAAAACTCTTAGGGGAAAACATAGGAAGAACACTCTTTGACATACATCATAGCAAGATCTTTTGACCCACCTCCTAGAGTAATGGAAGTAAAAACAAAAATAAACAAATGGGACCTAATGAAACTTAATAGCTTTTGCACAGCAAAGGAAACTCTAAACAAGATGAAAAGACAACACTCAGAATGGGAGAAAATATTTGCAAGCAAATCAACGGACAAAGGATTAATCTCCGAAATATATAAACAGCTCATGCAGCTCAATATTAAAAAAAAAAACCTAATTATAAAAGGGCAGAAGACCTAAATAGACATTTCGCCAAAGAAGACATACAGATGGCCAAGAGGCACATGAAAAGCTGCTCAACATCACTAATTATTAGAGAAATGCAAGTGAAAACTACAATGAGGTATCACCTCACACCAGTTAGAATGGGCATCATCAGAAAATCTATAAACAACAAAGCTGGAGAGGGTGTGGAGAAAAGGGAACCCTCTTGCACTGTTGGTGGCAATGTAAATTGATACAGCCACTATGGAGAACAATATGGAGGTTCCTTAAAAAACTAAAAATAGAATTACCATATGACCCAGCAATCCGACTACTGGGCATATATCCAAAGAAAAGCATAATTCAAAAAGACACATGTACCTGAACATTCATTGCAGCACTATTTACAATAGCCAGGTCATGGAAGCAACCTAAATGTCCATTGACGAATGGATAAAGAACATGTGGTACATATATATAATGGAATATTACTCAGCCATAAAAAGGAACAAAATTGGGTCATTTGTAGAGACATGGATGGACTTAGAGACTGTCATACAAAGTGAAGTATGTCAGAAAGAGACAAACAAATATCATATATTAGCACATGTATGTGGAATGTAGAAAAATGGTACAGATGACCTGGTTTGCAAAGCAGAAATAGAGACACAGATGAAGAGAACAAATGTATGGACCCCAAGGGGGGAAAGGGGGTGGTGGTGGTGGGATGAATTAGGAGATTGGGATTGACATATATACAGTAATATGTATAATATAGGTAACTAATAAGAACTTGCTGTACAAAAAAAATAAATTAAAAAAAAATAAAGGAAACCTCTCATGGGAGGCCACTCTGGGTCTGCTTGTAGAGCCACTTCCCTAGTGATCCACGTCCTGATCCTACTTAGGACCATTTTATATCCTAGTCACTGTTCCCTAAATTGCATCTCAACCAGCATCTTCTAGGATCATGAAATCCTAGTTTCTTTAGACAACCAGGATTCTTCCAGCAGGCTCTGCCTGTAAGAGGAAAGACCTCAGCTGTAAGTCATGGATCACCAGCTATCAGAGGGATTCAAAAGAGTTGGTGCAATCAGCTACTGTACCAATTTACAAATTACGGTCAAATTACCTTGGGAAAAACATGTCTTTGATTGTTGAAAAAGATTTCACTTTCAACTTATAAATGAATGTGCAGTCATGAGTATAATGGCATGACTATTCGAACTCATGGCATCCTTTCTGAATCACAGAGCTGTAATTTTGCCTCGCAAGATCCTGATATATTTCCAAAATTCCTTTGAGATAGATCCAACTTAATTGCAATGAGAAAGAAAACGGGCTTCCAGTCCCTATATTTCAGGAGGGTATCGTTTGAATTTGATTTGACTGGTTTCTGATATCTTTGGTTTGTAATGCCTAAGGGTCTTTCTTTGAAACATCTTTGAAAGAATCAAAACACTTAAGAAAAACCACTCTCTAAAGTCTAGGAGGCTTTGAAAATATTGCCTATTACTATTTTATTAATTAAACTCTTTCAAAATATTGGAATAAAATCAGTTTTGCGAAGTAGAAAACATTTGGCTAAGGCATAATGTAGAGCTCAGAAATCTTTAAGAAAGAGTTTGTCAATTGGGATGCTGAAAATAAGAGAATAATGGTATTTTAGAGATCCACATTTATCGACCAGGAAATGTAGCCACATGTGTTATTAAGAGAAAAAAAACCCATAAAAATGTGTGTATAAAGTGGCACCATTTTGGTTAAAAATAAAGGAAAAAATAAGGTAACAATTTACTTAGCTTTAGGAGGTGGCATCATGGCTAATTTTTCTCCATATCAACTGAAATTTCCAATAGAATTGTATGACTTTTAAAATTAAAAGAAAACAAGACTCCTATTTATTTTTAAGGGAAAATGGACAATTGTGGAGCCATTTACAAAATCTTACAAATGTTTTTCATTTCATGATTTTTAATAGCAGAAATTATTTTATTTCTATATAAATCCCTAAGTGCTTCTAATACATACAAAAGTAAGAGCTCAAGAATTAGTTCTAGTTGTTTTTTCAAGTTAGAACACAGACGGACTCATTGGACAGTTTCTTAGGAAGTTGGACCAGAGCATTAAGGTCTAGGTAGAAAAGAAATTTCATTTCATTGAATAATGTTTTGTTTGGCATGATTTTTATACTTTATTTTTAATCTTTTTAATCACATGCATGTGTTATTTTTAATTGCCTACATGCACATTTAAGTTTCTTTGTTTTCTAGATTCTAATACAAAACTAGAATTGTATTTGGTATGTCAGGTGGGTTGGAGAGAAGTAATTTAGGGTCCAAGAGGATGTCAAAGCTACCACTTATAGTGACAGAGACAGTACTTGTGGACATTTATTTTAAATATTTGGAATTTGGCATATAAATATGTGACTGAAGACTGTTTCCAGTAAAACATGGGTATATGTTAGGAAATGCATTAGACAGAAGCTTCCCGAGGGTTTCAAAGTGAGTTTTGTCAAAGATTTGGAAGTAGGAAATCATGGATGGAACCCTTTCCCAGGAAAATAATGGTGTTCAAAGGGCCCCAGGGCTTGGTACAGAAATAGAGATGGATTGACAAGTCTGTGGAGGGACTAGCTAGATTGTAGACTGTAACAAAAACAAAGGTACACAGGTGCATGCCTCTTCAAAGAGGTTACCTGTATGTAGGATTCACTTTCTCTTCCTTCCTTCTTGCAGTGAGCTGCTTAATGCATCCTTCTGGGTGGTTACCTAGTTGCACTACAGTGTCCACCCTCTAAAGGTGAATGTGACATAGGGCAGGAGATGTCTCTGCTGTAGAAGGATGTGTAAGACTACAGACATGCTTTCCAGGCCATTGGCTGGAGGCATTGAGTGAGTGTGGATTAAAGTACTTGGGGGGGGGGGCGGGTGGGGAAGGGGAGATTGTTCTTCCATTGATCCTCACACACTGAGGCCATCAACTCTGCTCTTCTGATGGAGGAATAGTTTACAGTTTTACCTGCCTGTAAGGCCAGAGCAAAGAGAGGGGAGGAAAGATGGGCACCCAGGAATAAAACCATAGTTTTGCCTACTGTGGGCTAGGATTGCAGAGCTGTAATTAGAGTATTCAGTTACAGCTTGCTTCCATCATACTTACAGACTCAGTGGAATTGTTTTATCAATACTCTGGCCTGCTCCTGCGGCCAGAATGCATTATATACTTACACATCTCACTGCTGTTGATGGCAGAGACACTTAGGACCAAAGGTTCACATGAGACATATATTTTATATGTGTCCTTGAACAAAGGAAAGGAAAACTTTGCAAGATGATTCACAGAGGTTAATCTATCCATTTACAGCCAAGTAGACTGCTCCCTTAATTTCTACAATATTATAATAAAATCATGGCTGGTTTAGTCAAAAACCTTGACAAATCAGTGAATTTCTTTAATCTCAGTAAAGCATAATGATCTCTCTAAGCCCATTAAATAATGATCCTGATCCTAATTTTGACTTTATTCAGTAGAAAGAAGCAATTTCTCTCATTTAAAAATCATTTGAACAGGGTGACAAGGGAAGTGAGTTTTGGGTTTTGAATTTGTGTTTGGTTTAATAAGACTCTCTGTGCACCATAACTGGAATAAGAAGCGTCCCATTTTCAAGCGGCATGCCACTAAGTATGTTGCTCCTTAAATTCGTCGTGTCTTTTGTAATTGTCTTATTCTGCAGGGAAATGCCACTTGGGACCTAATTTCTTTTCCCTAGTCCTCACTTTTGTCGTTTGCTCTCAAAGTGTACTGAGTTTGCCCCCACCTGGAAGAAATATTTGCTATCTTAGAACACTAGCACTTTCTTTTCACCTTTTATGTGATACTAATTCCTCCCTATATTTTGTATTTAACTTAATACGTTTCTATTATGCACAAAAACAGGAAAACAGAAAGATAGACTAATGCACACATAAATGTAGAATGTGGATAGTTTTACCATCATGCTGCTCAATAAGAAGGGACCTGACTCAGGTATTCAGCTCTGATGAGCAGAGCTGTGCACACAAAACCATGCATATTATACTCAATGAAAACATGCCATTTTGCATATGCTCACTGACGTAACCCCTTGCATAAGAGGACCCACCACTGTATTTAAATGTTTTTATCTATCCTACTAGACCATAAACTCCCTGACGGGAAGGGCCATGTCAGAGTATCTTGGTTTTCCCTGCAGCATCGAACACACTATCTTCTTTGCACATAGTAGATGTTTAGTAAATTAAGTAATAGTAATATATACCACATCGTCTTTACACAATGGACTATTACTCAGCCATAAAAAAAGAATGAAATAATGCCATTGGCAGCAACATGGATGGACCTAGAGATGATCATACTAAGTGAAGCAAGTCAGAAAGAGAAAGACAAATACCATATGATATCACTTATATGTGGAATCTAAAACAGTGATACAAATGAACTTATTTACAAAGAGAAACAGACTCACAGACATAGAAGACAAACTTATAGTTACCAAAGGAGAAGGGAATGGAGGAAGGATAAATTAGGAGTTTGGGATTAGCAGATACAAACTACTATATATAAAATAGATAAACAACAAGGACCTATTGTATAACACAGGGAACTATATTCAGTATTCTGTAATAAACTATAAAGGTATATATATATATATTATGAATTACTTTGCTGTACACCTGAAACTAACGTAACATTGTAAATCAACTATATTTCAATTTTAAAATAATAAAAAATTTAAAATAAAATTAAGATTAAATAATAAGAAGAAAGTCACATCATGGTTCAAAAGTGTCCCATATAAACAGGTCAATTCTATTCCAAAAACTGATGTCTTATTTTAGTGTTCCTGGCACTAGAATATCAGAATGTTTAGGTAATTAAGCTCAGAAGTCAGGGGAAGAGAATGGAGTAATCTGTTTCCTGTATGGTGGACCCTATTACCCACCTTATTTGCCTCTGTTTGCTAAGTGTCTGAAGGCTGCAGCCCTTTGCATAAGTACAGACACTGTTCTGTTCTGTATAAAATGGTTCCATCCTTTTTCCAAAGATGCTTCAAAGTGGAGGTCATTTCAGATTTTAATGGTTTGGATTCTTTTCCTCAAAATGAGCACTCTTGTCTTTGGCCTCTGCTTTCTAGCAGGATTTGTCTTTTGCCTTTTTTTTTTTTTTTTTCCACACATGTAAGTTAGGCTGCAGGGCTATTGCATTGTAGCATCCTTGCTTCATTGTAATGGTCAGTCACAGGACATCAGTGCGAAAGGAAATACTGAAGAAATGATTGGGTTTCCTTGTTAGTTTGGTTTTACAAGCATACATGTAGCAAAGAATTTATCATTGCTGTCCTTCAACTACCTCCTTTGATCAACATAATGCAGAGAACTAGGAAATCCAATAATAAGAGCAGACATTTGGCAGTCATTCAACAGTTTAGGGATGTACAAAAAAATCGAAATACAGATGCCTGGAGGCAGCCATGAGTCCAGCAGACTTCCAGGAAGCCTGCAAATCACTCTTTCCTTCCTGCAGGCCACCTTCTCTCCATGCTCTGAACTCAGATGACAGCCGCAGAATATTCTTAAGCCTAAGTAGAAAGAGGGGGGATTTATGGAAGGGCGATTCTTAAACATCTTCAGCTGTTAAATATGAGTGGAACTTCAGTGAAACCTGTGATTCCTAGACAAAGTGTTCACTTCTGTTTAAAAGTCATATTTGACTCACATCTGGATTGTCTTTGAAAGAAGTTGGGTGTTAACATCAAGCCATCTGTGTTTCAAGTGGGCTTTTATGACAGTCATTCTGCAGAAATATGAAATGTCGTGTGAGATTACACTCTGAGAGCGAGTCTCACTCGGCTCATGCCACCACACATCTGAACCAGGAATTCTGGTTTGTATCATTTCCCCCACATAAAGAACCATCCAAAGTTGGTAAATATGTAAGCAGTTTACATAGAGAATTTAAGGATCCAGTTGCAACACAGAAGTATAAAATTAACTGTTAAAGATGATACCAAAGGGGAAATGTGGGGGAGGGATAAATTAGGCATTTGGGATTAACCTACACACACTAATATATATAAAGTAGATAACCAACAAGGACCTACTGTATAGCACAGGGAACTCTACTCTATATTCTGTAATAACCTATATGGGAAAAGAATCTGAAAGAGAATGGGTATATGTATATGTATGACTGAATCACTTTGCTATACACCTGAAACTAGCACAACATTGTAAATCAGCTATACTCCAATGTAAAATAAAAATTAAATTTTAAAAAAGATGATAAAGAGACTTTTAACAAAATTCAAATGAATTGTCACACGGGTCCAGCTGAATGGCAAAGGTCACAGAGAAGCTGCCTACAGATAGCACTGAAGAAACAAAAACAAAACGCTCTGGCAGTACCATTGTTTGTAGAACTCTGTCATAATTTCTTAATATATATATATTTTCTTATTTTTATAAAGTCACCAGGCTTATAGTGCAATAAAAATAACAAAACTTTAAATTAACACACCAAGTTTAAAGCATTTCGGAAAGTATTGATTAGCTCTGCCAATGGAGTGAGTGCATTTGGTGAATGACCTAATTAGCATGGAGATGGTTCTTTCTTGCTGCTCTCTGCTTCCCGCTAATTGCAGAACTGCTGGCCTTATCCCTCTGACAAGGAAGGAAAACAAGTACAAGGGTGTGTGGAGAAAACAGTGACATTCAGTTTTCATTCATTTGAACCTTGCTGCCAAGCTTAATTATGTAATTGAGAGAGACCAATGGCCTTTCAGTCACTGGGGCTGGTGTTTCCAATGGATCCCATTTTATGGAGGATTTTAGCAGTTACCATAAAGCATTATTAGCTGGAGCTGAACTAATCTCCCTACCCTGCCTCTCACCAGATGTAGGTACAGAGGTTTTTGTTCCCAGGCTTGATGATTTGTAGTTAAGGAAAGCAAATTGAAACCAAATTGGAGTTGCTTTATTCCTTCGTAAAGGCATCATTATTCTCTAGGGGCAGCTTCGTATTTAATTTTGTTCCTTTCTGATTGCGATGTAGTATATGCTGTCACATAAGAGTCAAGAATGCAATGTTTCCAGAATTGTGGTGTTTTTTTGCGGGGGGTGGTGCTTGAGACATTTTACCTCTGCTTGTTCATTTTAATTGGTGAAAGTAAGTTTGTATGAAAAACACAGAACTCAGTGAAACATTGATTCTTTATTTATAACTTTGCTTCCCAGGAGCCTTCAGGAGAGGAGATATTTTGTACTTAGGGGCCTCTCTCCTTGCTGGCATGATGGCTCTTTGGAAAGACACTCTTCTCGAAGTTCACCCATAACTTCCCCAATTCAGACAAGGCTCAGGGTGTCTCCTGCCCTCACAAGGATTTCTTCTGTTTGGATTGGAGTTCAGCCCTGGAGAACAGCATCTTGATTTTGTAATATCCTGTGTGATGTGTGTAGTGGAAAAAATGGAGGAAGCCACACTGTGATAGAGGCCGAGAGACATGAAATCCTTGGTGGCGTCACTGGGTGGCAACGTGGCTAAGCCAGAGCCGTGGCTGCTTGGCATTTATATTGTTCTTTAGAGTCAAAATGTATTAACAGACATTTTTATTAGTTAATCTCCACTGTAGTCCCATGAAGTAACTTAGCATCTTTTAAACATGGTTTCAATTAATTTCGACAAATGTTTATTAAGCTCAGGCTATGTCCCAGAAACAAAGATATACAAAGAAATAACACCTGGTAATTGAGACTGCTCTTTTTTTCTTCCTTCCAGTTACAATGGGCCAAGGGCAAAGTCCCTCTTTTAGCAAAGGACAGCACTTCATTCATGTTCTAGAACCCCTCACACTTCCACCTTCTCAGGAACATTGCCCTATAAATTATCCCCTTCTCTGCCTGAAGCTTTAACCTCTTGACTTCTGCTTGATCTTTCTTACCAACATTCAAAAGTGCCAAGAACAGTATCTATCTCATAATAGGGGCAACAGATAAATACTTGTTGAATAACTTGAATGAATATTCAGCAGTACTGTACCCTGGCTTCACACTGAAACCAGCCGGGGAATAGACACACACGTGTGTGTGCAAACACCTTGGCCACGTTCCCAAAGACACTGATTTCATTTTCCTGGGGGTGAGAAGTGAGCATTGGTCATTCTTTTAGCTCCCAAAGTGCATCTAGCATGCAGCTAAGGTTGAAAACCATAGCATCTCCTATCTTACAACCAACGAGCACAAATAGCTCCTTTGACCTCATATCCCCCTCGAGCTAAAGCTGGCTATTAATTCTCCTTGCCAGCAGCATAATGGCAAAGCAGACTGTAAACACTCTCTTTACCTCCGTTAGTCTTGCTCTTCAACTACTCAAGCAGACTTCAGTCGCCCCCACTGGCCTGTAGCCAAGCATGAAAAGAAGTCCATGATATACACTACTGTATATAAAATAAACAACAAAGACCTATCTATAGCACAGGGAACTATACATCACAGTGTCTTGTAATGGCCTATAATGGAAAAGAATCTGAAGCTGTACACCTGAAACTAACACAATATTATAAATCAACTCTAGTTAAATAAAGAAGTCCACGTTCCTGAAACATTGGGTCTCTCAAGCTCCCATCTTGCTCTCACTCTCAGTGGCATTTGACACCGTCAGTCTCTCTGTCCTGCTTGGGAAGCTTTCTTACCTTGGCTATGAGACGTCTTATTCCCTTCGTATTTCCTTCTTTCCCTCGGATTCTCCTTCAGCCTCCTTTGCAATCTCATTTTCCTGTCTGACGCTTCAGTGGTGAAGTTCAGCTCCAAACCTGGGCTCTTTGTTTCTACTTACACCAGGCACTTTTGTCTTTTTCTGTTTCTGTAAATCATATCTTCGTGCTGTTGATCTCCTAGTTTATATTTCCAATCTTATTCCCTTTTCTGAGCACCAGCCTAATATATCCAGCTGCTTTTTGACATTTTTACTTATATGTCTCACAGGCATTTGTGGCTCACCATGCCTCAAACCAGTATTTTAATTTTCCCTCTCCCCTGTTTGTTCCTCCTCCCAGCTCCCCATTTCTATAGATCACATCTCCACCCACCCATTGGCTTATGCTGAAAAAGCTGTAGTAATCCTTGTCGCCTGTATCTCCCCTACTCCCACCCAGTCCATCCATCACTGGGTCCTGTTAATTCTGCCTCCAGAATGTAACTCAGACCATCCATTGCATCCTGGCCATTTCATGGCCAGCTGTCATTTGTTCAGATTGCTGGAATAGCCCCTAAGTTATCTCCCTGATTCCACTCTTGCTACCTGCCTCCCCCAAAACCAATACCATCTTTAAGACAAGCCAGCTAGAGTGATATTTTAAGAAATGCAGGTCATCCCATGCCACTGCTCCCTTAAAACTTTCAATAATGAACAATCAATCATCAGATTCTTTGGTATATGATCTCATTTACTTTCAGGGAAGGCATACCGATTTGTAATTATAGATTCATTTGTATGGTTATTTGTTTTATGTCCATCTTCCAACTCAACTATAAGCTGCGTAAGGGTGGGAACTGGGTTGTTTTTTCTTTTTTCACTACTCTATACCCTGTACCTGGCAAAATGCCTGACATAGAATTTCCTTATTGAGTGAAAGAATGAGCCTGCAAACAGATGAGGAAGACTGACCAAAGCATGAGGTGGGAGGGGTGCCTTGCCAAACCTCATGTAGCCCGTTCTGCTGAGAACTCAACCACTCCATGAATAAGTGTACTGACTGAATGAGCTGGGTTGAATTCTTTTATGGGATTGTTTTATTTCATATGCTAAGCTCAGAGTCTAAGGGATTTTTAAGAATTGTGTCCTCTCTCTGGTGGGTTTCAGGGGCTTCTAGAAATAGTTTGCAAAATAAGATTATAAAGCAGTTCATAGTACAGTATATTTGGAAAGGGCGTGTGTGGACTTTGCTTCACATCCTGGCTCTACTGATTAAGCAGCTAGTGATTTGGGACCAGTCTTGTCACCTGGCCTAAGCTTCAGTTTCTCTATGTATGTACGTGAACAGGCATGAGGACAGTAGTACATGTATTATTATCATTTCATCAGGTGTCAACACATCACCCACTCAGGGCAGTTGCTGGAACATAGGAGATAAAGTCTGCATTTTAGTTTTATCTTCCTCTCCCTCTAACTCTACTTCTTGACTTATTTTGTTCTTTTTCCTCTTTTTCTTTCTGCTTTTTCCCTCATCTTACTCATCTTAGTGGGTGGTAATACTCATATTAGTCACATAGTTTGAATTTTGTGGGAAGAAAGGAATTAGCAATACTGACAGAGCAGGCTTCCTTTTGGATTCGAAATACAAATTTTCCAGTTTCTCTGCCCAGCTTTTCAAGAGCATTTGATGGTACACTGATGTGTAACAAGTTCATTTTAGGTTAACATGCTGGGAGGGAGAAAAAGAAGAGATTCAAGGGGAGAAAATTAAAAAGTTAATTACAAGAAACAACTTGGTAATTGAACTCCCTTTCACTCTTTGGTTTATTTTAGTGGGGAGGGGGCATGGTCACAGTGCATGGTTAGTAGGTTTGCCTTAGCAGTTTCCCTCAAAACTTCTAAATGAGAAAAATATTGGAATACAGAGCAAATCCCTGCCTGACAGCTGAGGAGAGGAGCGGGATACGTATGGTGGGCACTGAGTGCCAAACACTCATTCTTGAGCATTTTTATTTTGAAATATCCTTGGCAGCTGAAATTACTGTTAGGCTAAGTCCTGAACTAATATCAGCTATTTTATGGGTATGCAAAATCCCCTTTTCATTTATTCTGTTTTACTGGCTGTTTCTTTGGCCTCACTCTGTACACACACACACACACACACACACACACACACAGGCACACAATCAGAGAACAGTATAGGCAACTCTTGTACCCTTTTCAGATTATACTTAAGTAACATACGTGACATGGGTCTTTGTTTCTTATTTTTAAAAGACGCTTGAATATTTCTCTATTTACTCACTCTTTATCACAGTTTCCTTAACAGTCAAATCGTTTATTTAGGATGTTATGTTTGAGAGAGACGAGGTCTGTAATGACTTAATACAAGCTTGGAAATCAACTGCAACTAGTTTCAAACCTCCCTGGACTCATTCACAACCTTCATTCATTCATGTAGTCAACATGCATTTATTGAATGCCTACTGAATACCAGAAACTGTTGAGGTTGCTTGTACTAACTTCATGCTGGTTCTATCATGGCTTTTATTACCATCAGTTTTTTTTAGGTTTAGAAAATTAACTTTTGAGATAAACTTTTCTTTATTTTTCAGCATTTTGTGTTCCTCATTCTTGCAGCAAATCCACTGAAGAAAGAAGAACATGGTTAAATAATATATTACCTTACTCACCAAATTAGTCTAAATCAGCTTGCTGATTACATAGCCAATCTCAAAAGCAACCTCTAGAAAATAAGCGAGTTACTATTTTATGTTGAACGATATTGTGGTATCTTTCCTGACATGTTAAGGGCCATGGATTGAGGTCTATGGTTCAAGCAGGGTCATGAGTGCAAGTCTGACCACAAACACACATTCTATTGGTGTGACAGAGATGCAGCTCTTTGTGAGTACTAACCAGGGTCTTTGTGTTTTCACAGGGTATGGTTTTGTAGATTTTGACAGTCCGGCAGCTGCACAGAAAGCGGTAGCGTCTCTCAAGGCAAATGGCGTGCAGGCACAAATGGCCAAGGTAAGAATGGTGTTTCGATTCTGATTTTTTTTTCTTTTGTGATCATATATTTTTCCACTGCCATTAGCTGAATCGAATTGGAGTTTGCAACAATTTGGATTATGTTTACTTGTTAGGGAAAATAAGAAACCCCATGATAGACTTGGCTTGGAAGAATCTGGCTAGTTTATTTCATTAATTCTTTGTGTATATTTATTAATGTTCTCCTTTATTATGGTAACCTCATTAGTGATTTAAAGGCACTTGTGAAGTGCTCTGTTTTACCCCAGACCAGAGCGTTGTGTGTATGCGCATGTGTGTATCTGGGGCTTTCACCAGTAAACAGTTTTGGAGGAGTACAGTTCTCAGTAAGATGTCTTTGATAAACTACGTGTTGAAAACTCGCTCACTCTCATGCTGCGGAGAGCCAGTTGCTGAATGATGGGGTGGTCTAATCTGTGCAGGGAGATAAGTTTAACACAAGTGTATGTTGTCTGTATTGCTAGAATTTCACTTTGGCCTTTATAAATAGAGTTTTCTTAGATAATAATTTCCAAAATATTAATAATTTTCAATATGCTGTGATTGTTTTGTAAAACAAGTAGTCTGGAACTTTCTACCTGAAATTATAATGCATTTTTATATTCAAGAAAACAAATAAAATCATTTATAATAGTTTTGTATCCTGATTGCAGTGGTAAATACAAGAATCTACACATATGATAAAAGTGACATGCACACATATTGTGCACACAATGTCAACTTCCTGGTTTTGATATTGTACTAAAATTATGTAAGATATAACCTTTGAGGAAACTAGGTGGAGGGTACAGGGGATCTCTCTATACTATCGTCCTGTAAATCTATGATTATTTCCAAATAAAAAGTTTAAAAAATTGGTTATAGCATAGGGATGCTTGGTACATATTTGTTTTAAAATAATGGTCATTTTGGACCATTAGTTATTCACATGCAACTTAAGTTTTCTGATTACTACCAGTGAATGTGTTGATCTTTGGATTCTCAAAAGTTAGGTAGAAAAGCCAATAGATCTTGAAATCCTGATCTAATGCTTTTATGCCATACGTATGTATATACTTACTCTTAACTGTTCCCACAGAGAGCTGAGTTATATTGACTAAGTTGTCAAATTTTTGGTCATTTGGATTTTATTATCATTGCTAAAATTCTCTGATGACATTTTCCAATTTCAGCATCCAATAACTAGAGGTGGTATATTTGGTTTTCTTCATCTTCAGCTGTCTTCTAGCAAGCTGGTACCTCCCCTATCTGTTAACCTTTTGTTGTGGCTCACTTCCCATAGAGATTACTTTGGTGGACTCATTGCCCTTTATGACACCTTAATTGTTTTTCAAGGTGGGATAAATTAGAATTTAAAATCTTTCAGCTGTGTATTTCTTAGCATGATTGTGCCTGGAAGTTTTGAATTTGGTCATGAACTAAGATTGATGAAGTTAATCTTTGTAATTAATAAGGGAATTACATACATGTCTTGGTTTAAAGGTTGATTGACAAGAGTCAAGTTACTTGGTCACTTAAGTAGTGGCTTCTTACGCCCATCAAACAAGTGATAAAATTACAGTGGTTAGGTGTATGCAAGATATAAATTGAATTTCAACTGAAAGGCAGAACCTATTGACAAGAAAATGATGAAAAACATGCTCAAGAAAAACCCTTGTTATTGACATATCTTTGATCTAGTCTATGGATACACTGCCAAATTTTGGAAATTGCTAGACTGTGGCAGTTTAGAAATAATGATTACAGTCTGTATAATCTCCACTGTTTCAGATGTCCTCAGAACACACACACACACACACACACACACACACACATATAGTGTTATTTGTTGGATAAAAACCACTTTTATCTTGCGTAAGAGGAAGAGAAAGTTGTCTTTGATTTTATAACTACTGAGGATCCATTGTGAATATTTTCCCTCTGTTTCTGAGCATTTTGGTACACAAGGAAATCTCTCTCTCTCTCTCTCTCTCTCTCTCTCTCTCTCTCTCTCTCTCTATTTTTCACATACACACACACACACCAACCACTGATATCTCATCTAGACAGAAAACTATCAAAGGGAAAATATTTTAAAGAGCTTCTAAAAAATCATTAATTATAGTCAGCATCTTGACCCTTCCCCATGCCCACTATACACAGTAAGGAGATTCCAACTGGGATGCTTAAAGACACTTATTTTATTTCTGGAGTTGCTTACAGATCTCTGCCTTATCAATTATGCTGTCTGTGGAGGAGATTCTTATTCCCTTTTTCCTCACTAATTTTGAATGTAAAGCCCAGAGCTGTAGATCTACATCTGCCTACTGGAAAACTTTCAGCAGTAAATGACTCTGTAATTGAACTACTGGAAGCAAGTAAATAGCCTTCCTTTGACAATGAAATGGAACAAGCTTGACCACCTGTATTAGTAGATTTCTCACTGCGCTATTGGATTTCATGGCCTTTTCCTCTTTGTCCTGGTGATAATTGTTTATTATCATATAAACCTGCAGTCTGCAAGGTGTGGGAAACTTGCACTACATTTTTTCCGTTTAAGTATCTACTGAATTGCCACCTGCATCCTTGTTCTTATCAATATCCTACTCTGTAGTCTGTGGGGCCAGATTTTAATGACTCCAGGATTTTCGAGCAAAAATGCCACAAATAACCGAGGTTCCCAATAGCAACCTGCAGCAAACATGAAATGCTCCAAGTGAATCACTTTATTTAGCTAACTTACTCCAATGTGTGCATATGAAAAATTCAACTGATTTGTCAACCAGGAGGAATTAATAAATCATCCAGTAAGTGGTAATTGATTAATAATGTATAACCATTAACACAGACCGACATTTTCTGTGTACTTGCTGTTCTGCCAGAAAGGGTTTTTAGGGATCAAAGGGTGTTTCTTTTAGGAGAGCAGATTTAAAATATTTTATTAATACATAGTGATTAAGAGCATAGGTTTGGAGGGAGATATACTTGGCCTTGAATCCTGGCTCTCATACCACCTGGCTGTGTGACCTTGTCTAACTTATTTAAATACCTCTGAAATTCTCCAATAATAATACTTAGTTTATAGGACTGCTGTGAAAATTAACTAAAAATAAACACAAAGAATTTAGTATAGTGTTTAGATTACAATTCAATACATGTTAATTATTCAATAAATATTGTTATGCATTAAATTCAAATTTGTTACTGAACTTTCTATAAATCCTGATATATGCTTTAAGTGTTACTTTATTTTAAAAGTTTTCTGAAAAATACAATCAATAGGATCAACGAACAAACATTTTTATTGCCAGGCACTGTGCTAGGTGTTGGAGAATCAACACTGAATAAAACTTCTTTCTTATTCTGGATTTTCAGCATATGATTTATCTCCTGGGACTGCTGCAGCTCTGGATTAAAAATATTGGTTGTTGCTACTCTTGCCAATTTTAGGGGATTTAAAAGATAGTCATTTGCCAAGGAATATGTCTCAAGCATAAAAGGAAAAGAGCTGAGAAAAACCAACTAATGATAGCTTACCTTGTAGGTGTTTATTTTACTCATTAATAAGAAAGCTGTAGATAAGCAATGAAGGGCAAAATGTTTTGGGTGCCATCAAGGGTCAAGGCTGCTCTGTGATTCTTTATATGTGGCTTTCATCCATACATTTACATGTTCTTTTCTAAAGTGCCACTTATTATATCCACATTTAAGCCAGGAAAAAGAAAAGGGCAAAAGGCTGAAGAATCATAAGGCTGATTCTGAAGTTTTAAAAGCTTTTCCAGAATCCTAGCTCAGGAACTTATGTTTATATCTCGATGGCCAAAACTGAGTCATATGGTTTCCCCCTTAGCTGCAAGAGATTCTAGGATGATGAGCATTTTAGCTTCTTGGCCTATAGTAGAGAAAATTAAGAGTCATTTATCTCCCTGGCTCTCCAACATACACAAACCCATTCTTCCCATTTATACATTTTGGGTGACATGCATTCATTCTTTCCTGAAGGGAGCCCACCTCAAAGCCTCACCCTGTAATCACATCTGGGGATGACATCATCTCCATCAGACCCAGACTCAGCTGCTCCTCTTGGCTTAGCAACTCATAGCTTTAAAAAAACAAGTTATCTGTCTGTACTCCCACGATATAGAACGACAGAGAAACAACAGGAAACATGAATCCAAGGGAAAACTACCACTTGGGAATAGAGAGAATGGAAAACAAACAGAAATCACTGATACTAATACATATCAAATTCTGCTGGGCAGGAGTAGAATTCTTGATTTGTCAGTGTAGGATGTTCCTTGGTTAACCAGTTGCATCACCCATGTCTGCCATTCAAATGGGTCTTCCTTGCCCACTATCCCCCAGGGTCTCATGGTGGCCTCCCTGGAGGGCTGCATAGTTTTAGAAACTGAGTTTTTCTGGATGTAAATTTGGAGGCTCTGGAATGGCTCCACAGTCACCAATTATCACCAGCCAGGCCTTGAGTAACCTCAGGCTTAGCAGGCCTCTTTCTTATTTGCTTTCTGTCAATTCCAAGCATGAGAAAACAGACTACATCTCTTTCCCCTGCAGGGAAGGAGTCACCCCCTCCTCAGGGCCTTTAGATAAGGCTTTATCAGGTCTACAACAAAGACCGACATTCCAGTCACTAACGGTGGTTCACTCCACTGTGGTATATGTAGAAGAAATCAAAGTTAAGTGATCACCAAAGAGACCAAGTATCCAAGAGGATTTCAGACCATCGGGAATAATATAATGACATTGTGTCAACCATTAGGATAATAAAATAATACCATGTCAACCATTGTAGCAAACCAGATTGGTACCAGAGTAAAGGAATTCTTTTTTATAAATCAGTGACCTTAATAATAGTTCTTTTGGGGAAAAAAATCATTTATTTTGAGATCAGAAGAGATCATTAAAAAATCAATGAATATAGGAAAATAAATTCAAATGTGTGTATGCATACAATTAATTTTTTAAAATGCATCACCTCTTGTGGAGTCCTAACAGTTATATTCCAGTAGGAGAATTTTAGCTAATGAAAGAAGGACCTATTCCATAGAATATTCTAGACTTTTTTTATGAAGTTCAACCACTAGCCTCATGATGTTGTCTATCAAAGCTACTCTTCTGAATGTAGAGGCACATACCAGGCTTCCTCAGCCAGACTCTTTCGGCCTATGACAATAATAATATTGCTTTTACTCTGGTTTTATTGCTTGGCTTTTATCATTTCCAGCTATATGAGAGTAAGAAGGCTATTTGATGTCCAGGGGTCACTACATTGGTGGGGCCTGCTGGTAAACCAGCCAAACAAGGAAATTTCTCAAAGGCTTTCACGTACGAAGGAGAGGGGCATTGTTCAAGGGAAATTTTAGTAACCATGGAAGATGTTGCTTCCTGTGACTGGGTGGAAAAGTCAATCAATACATTTTATTTATTCCTAAGTATTGCATTCTTTTTGATGCTAATGTGAACGGGATTGTTTTCCTTATTTCTTTTTCAGCTATTTTATTGTTAGTGTATAGAAAAACAACTGATTTCTATATGCTGATTTTGTATCCTGCAACTTTACTGAAGTCATTTATTAGTTCAAACAGTTTTTTAGTGGAGTCTTAGGGATTTCTGTATATAACATCATATCATCTGTAAACAAAGACAGTTTTACTCATTCCTTTCCAATTTGGATGCCTTTTCTTTTTCTTGCCTAATTGCTCTGTCTAGGACTTCCAGCACTGTGTTTAAGAATAGTGGTGATTGTGCCCACCTGTGTCTTTTTCCTGATCTTAAAGGAAAATCTTTGAACCTTTATCATTGAGTATGATGTTAGCAGTGGGTTTGTCATATATGACCTTTATTATGTTGAAGTATGTTCCTCCTATACCTAATTTGTTTAGAGTTTGCCATGAAAGGATGTGTATTTTGTTATTATTGCTATAAACTTCTCTTAGAACTGCTTTTTTGCATCCATTGAGTTTTGGCATGCTGTGTTTCTCTTCCGGTATTTTTTAGATATATTTTTTTATTCTACTTTTGATTTCTTCTTTGACCCATTGATTTTTCAGGAGTATGTTGTTTAATTTCCACATATTTGTGAATTTTTCCGTTTTCCTTCAATTACTGACTTCTGGTTTCATAACACTGTAGTTGAAAAATATACTTGGTATGGTTTCAGTTTTCTTAAATTTGCTTAGATTTATTTTTTTATCTGACATATCCTAGAGAATGTTTCTTGTGTGCTCGAGAAGAATGTGTATTCTGCTACTGTCAGATGGAATATATTTGTTCTATATTTGTCTTTTAGGTCCATTTGGACTAAGGTATACTTTAATTCAGTGTTTCTTTATTGATTTTCTGTTTGGATGATCTGTTTGTTGTTAAAAGTGGGATAATATAGTCCCCTACTATTATGGTATTGTACCTATTTCTCCCTTCAGACATTAGGATTTGCTTAATATAATGTTGGTGCTTTGATGTCAATGCATATATATTCATGATTGTTACATATCCTTGATGAATTCACCCCTATTTATCATTATACAATGACCTTCTTTGTCTCCTGTTACTATTTTTGACTTAAAGTTTACTTTGTCTGGCATATGTATAGGTATTCCTGTTCTCTTGATTTCACTTGCATCAAATATATTTTTCCATCCCTGCACTTTGAGAGTATGTGTGTCCTTAAAATTGAAATGAATCTCTTGTAGGCAGCAGTTAGCTAGGTCTTTTAATCCAGCCAGCCACTCTATGCCCTTTGATTGGAGAATTTAAACCATGTACATTTATAGTAATTATTGATAGGTGAGGACTTACTGTCATCTTATTAATTGTTCTAGCTGTTTTGTAGTGCCCTTGTTCCTTTCTTCTTCTCTTGTTGCCTTCCTTTGTGAATTGATGATTACCTGTAGTGGTATGTTTTGATTCCCTTTTCTTTATCTTTTGTATATCTACTGTAGCTTTTGCTTTGCTTTGAAGCTTACATAAAATATCTTATAATAGTCTACTTTATCCTGATAACAACTTAACCTCACTTGCACACAAAAACTTCTTCTCACTTCCTTTTATATTTTTGATGTCACAATTTACCTCTTTTTATATGGTGTATTCATTAACAAATTACTATAGATATAGATGTTTTTAATACCTTTGTTCTTTGACTTTTATACTAGAGTGAAGTGGTTAACACACCACCATATTATAGTATTATTCTAAATTTGACTATATGCTTACTTTTACCAGTGCAGTGTATATATTCATATGTTTTCATGCTACTTTCATTTCAGCTTGAAGAACTCCTTTGTGCATTTATTGAAAGACAAGTCTAGTAATGATGAACTCCCTCAGCTTTATTTTGTGAGGAAATCTTTATCTCTCTTTCATTTCTAAAAGAGAACTTTGCCAGTATAGAGTATTCTTGACTGGCAGGTTTTTCTTTTACTGCTTTGAATATATTTTCCTTCTCCTGGCCTATAAGATTCCTACTGAGAAATTTGCCAATAGCCTTATCAGGGTTACCCTGTAAATTACAAGATTCTTTTTTCTTTCTGCTTTTAAGGTTCTCTTTGTCTTTGATTTTTGACAGTTTCATTATAATGGTCTTAGAGAAGATCTTTTAAGTTAAGTTTGTTCGGTGACCTATGAGCTTCATGAACTTGAGTATCCAAATCTGTCCTCAGATTTGGGGAGGTCTCCATCATTCTTTCTTTTTTTTTGAATTTTATTTTATTTATTTTTTTGTACAGCAGGTTCTTATTAGTTATCCATTTTATACATATTAGTGTATATATGTCAATCCCAAACTCCCAGTTCATCACACCACCACCACCCCTGCCACTTTCCCCCTTTGGTGCCCATACGTTTGTTTGTTCTCTACATCTGTGTCTCAATTCCTGCCCTGCAAACCATTTCATCTGTACCATTTTTCTAGGTTCCACATATATGTGTTAATATACGATATATGTTTTTCTTTTTCTGACTTACTTCACTCTGTATGTCAGTCTGTAGATCCATCCACATCTCTACAAATGACTCAGTTTCATTCATTTTTATGGCTGAGTAATATTCCATTATATATATGTACCACATCTTTAACCATTGGTCTGTCAGTGGGCATTTAGGTTGCTTCCATGTCCTGGCTATTGTAAATAGTGCTGCAATGAACATTGGGGTGCATGTGTCTTTTTGAATTATGGTTTTCTCTGGGTATATGCCTAGTAGTGGGATTGCTGGGTCATGTGGTAATTCTATTTTTAGTTTTTTAAGGAACCTCTATACTGTTCTCCATAGCAGCTGTATCAATTTACATTCCCACCAACAGTGCACGAAGGTTCCCTTTTCTCCACACCCTCTCCAGCATTTGTTGTTTGTAGATTTTTTTGATGATGCCCATTCTAACTGGTGTGAGGTGATACCTCATTGTAGTTTTGATTTGCATTTCTCTAATAATTAGTGATGTTGAGCAGCTTTTCGTGTGCTTCTTGGCCATCTGTATGTCTTCTTTGGAGAAATGTCTGTTTAGATCTTCTGCCCATTTTTGGGTTGTTTATTTTTTTAATATTGAGCTGTGTGGGCTGTTTATATATTTGGGGGATTAACCCTTTGACCGTTGATTTGCTTGCAAATATTTTCACCCATTCTGAGGCTTGTCTTTTCGTCTAGTTTGTAGTTTCCTTTGCTGTGCAAAAGCATTGAAGTTTCATTAGGTCCCATTTGTTTATTTTTGTTTTTATTTCCTTTACTCGAGGTGGATCAAAAGATCTTGCTGTGATTTATGTGAAAGATTGTTCTTCCTGTGTTTTCCTCTAAGAGTTTTATAGTGTCCGGTCTTACGTTTAGGTCTCTAATCCATGTTGAGTTTATCTTTGTATATGGTGTTAAGGAGTGTTCTAATTTCATTCTTTTACATGTAGCTGTCCAGTTTTCCCAGCACCACTTATTGAAGAGACTGTCTTTTCTCCATTGTGTATCCTTGCCTCCTTTGTTATAGATTAGTTGACCATAGGTGTGTGGGTTTACCTCTGGGCTTTCTATCCTGTTCTATTTATCTATATTTCTGTTTTTGTTCCAGTACCATATTGTCTTGATTACTGTAGCTTTGTAGTATAGTCTAAAGTCAGATAGTCTGATTCCTCCAGCTCCTTTTTTTCCCTCAAGATTGCTTTGGCTATTCAGGGTCTTTTGTGTCTCCATACCAATTTTAAGAGTTTTTGTCCTAGTTCTGTAAAAAATGCCATTGACAGTTTGATAGGGATTGCATTGAATATGTAGATTGCTTTGGGTAGTAGAGTCATTTTCACAATATTGATTCTTCCAATCCAGGAATATGGTATATCTCTCCATCTGTTTGTATCATCTTTAATTTCTTTCTTCAGTGTCTTATAGTTACCTGCCTACAGGTCTTTTGTCTCCCTAGGTACTTTTATTCCTAGGTATTTTATTCTCTTTGTTGCAATGGTAAATGAGAGTGTTTCCTTAATTTCTTTTTCAGATTTTTCATCATTACTGTATAGGAATGCAAGAGATTTCTGTGCATTAATTTTGTATCCTGCAACTTTACCAAATTCATTGATTAGTTCTAGTAGTTTTCTGGTGGCATCTTTAGGATTCTCTATGTATAGTATCATGTCATGTGCAAACAGTGACGGTTTTACTTCTTCTTTGCCAATTTATATTCCTTTTATTTCTTTTTCTTCTCTGATTGCCATGGCTAGGACTTCCAAAACTACGTTGAATAATAGTGGTGAGAGTGGACATCCTTGTCTTGTTCCTGATCTTAGAAGAAATGATTTCAGTTTTTCACCATTGAGAATGATGTTTACTGTGGGTTTGTCGTATATGGCATTTATTTTGTTGAGGTAGGTTCCCTCTCTGCCCACTTTCTGGAGAGTTTTTACCATAAATGGGTGTTGAATTTTGTCAAAAGCTTTTTCTGCATCTATTGAGATGATCATATGGTTTTTATTCTTCAATTAGTTAATATGGTGTATCACATTGATGGATTTGGGTGTATTGAAGAATCCTTGCATCCCTGGGATAAATCCCACTTGACCATGGTGTATGATCCTTTTAATGTGCTGTTGAATTCTGTTTGCTAGTATTTTGTTGAGGATTTTTACATTTATATTCATGAGTGATATTGGTCTGTTTTTGTAGTATCTTCGTCTGGTTTTGGCATCAGGGTGATGGTAGGCTCATAGAATGAGTTAGGGAGTGGTCCTTCCTCTGCCATTTTTTGGAAGAGTTTGAGAAAGATGGTGTTAACTCGTCTCTAAATATTTGATAGAATTCACCTGTGAAGCCATCTGGTCCTGGACTTTTGTTTGTTGAAAGATTTTTAATCACAGTTTCAATTTCATTACTTGTGATTGGTCTGTTCGTATTTTCTATTTCTTCCTGGTTCAGTCTTGGAAGGTTATACCTTTCTAAGAATTTGTCCATTTCTTCGAGGTCATCCATTTTATTGGCATATAGTTGCTTGTAGTAGTGTCTTAGGATGCTTTGTATTTCTGTGGTATCTGTTGTAACTTCTCCTTTTTCATTTCTAATTTTATTGATTTGAGTCCTCTCCCTCTTTCTTGATGAGTCTGGCTAATGGTTTATCAATTTTGTTTATCTTCTCGAAGAACCAGCTTTTAGTTTTATTGATCTTTGCTATTGTTTTCTTTGTTTCTATTTCATTTATTTCTGCTCTGATCTTTATGATTTCCTTCCTTCTACTAACTTTGTGTTTTGTTTGTTCTTCTTTCTCTAGTTCCTTTAGGTGTAAGGTTAGATGGTTTATTTGAGATGTTTGTTGTTTCTTGAGGTAGGATTGTATTGCTCTAAACTTCCCTCTTAGAACTGCTTTTGTTGCATCCCATAGGTTTTGGATCATCGTGTTTTCATTGTCACTTGTCTCTAGGTATTTTTTGATTTCCTCTTTGATTTCTTCAGTGATCTCTTTGTTATTTTGTAATGTATTGTTTAGCCTCCATGTGTTTTTTGGTTTTTTTTTTTTACTTTTTTTCCCCTGTAATGGATTTCTAATCTCATAGCATTGTGGTCAGAAAAGATGCCTGATATGATTTCAGTTTTCTTAAATTTACTAAGGTTTGATTTGTGACCCAAGATGTGATCTATCCTGGAGAATGTTCCGTGCGCTCTTGAGAAGAAAGTGTAATATGTTGTTTTTGGATGGAATGTCCTATAACTATCAATTAAATCTATGTGGTCTATTGTGTCATTTAAAGCTTGTGTTTCCTTATTAATTTTCTGTCCGGGTGATCTGTCCACTGGTGTAAGTGAGGTGTTAAAGTCCCCCATTATTATTGTGTTACTGTCGATTTCCTCTTTTATAGCTGTTAGCAGTTGCCTTATGAATTGAGGTGCTCCTATGTTGGGTGCATAAATATTTATACTTGTTATATCTTCTTCTCGGATTGATCCCTTGATCATTATTTAGTGTCCTTCCTTGTCTCTTGTAACTTTTTTTTTTTTTTGCGTTATGCGGGCCTCTCACTGTTATGGCCTCTCCCGTTGTGGGGCACAGGCTCCGGATGCGCAGGCTCAGCGGCCATGGCTCACGGGCCCAGCTGCTCTGTGGCATGTGGGATCTTCCCGACCAGGGCACGAACACATGTCCCCTGCATCGGCAGGCGGACTCTCAACCACTGCGCCACAGGGATGCCCTCTTGTAACATTCTTTATTTTAAATTCTATTTTATCTGATATGAGTATTGCTACTCCAGCTTTCTTGTGATTTCCATTTGCATGGAATATCTTTTTCCATCCCCTCACTTTCAGTCTGTATGTGTCCCTAGGTCTGAAGTGGGTCTCTTGTAGACAGCATATGTATGGGTCTTGGTTTTGTATCCATTCAGAGAGCCTGTGTCTTTTGGTTGGAGCATTTAATCCATTCACGTTTAAGGTGATTATCAATATGTATGTTCCCATGACCATTTTCTTAATTGTTTTGGGTTTGTTTTTGTAGGTCCTTTTCTTCTCTTGTGTTTCCCACTTAGAGAAGTTCCTTTAGCATTTGTTGTAGAACTGGTTTGGTGGTGCTGAATTCTCTTAGCTTTTGCTTGTCTGTAAAGCTTTTGATGTCTGCATCAAATGAATGAGATCCTTGCCGGGTAGAGTAATCTTGGTTGTATAGGTTTTTGCCTTTCATCACTTTAAATATATCATGCCACTCCCTTCTGGCTTGTAGAGTTTCTTCTGAGAAATCAGCTGTTACCTTATGGGAGTTCCCTTGTATGTTGTCATTTTTCCTTTGCTGCTTTCAGTAATTTTTCTTTTTCTTTAATTTTTACCAATTTGATTACTTTGTGTCTCAGCATGTTTCTCCTTTGGTTTATCCTGTATGGGACTCTCTGCACTTCCTGGACTTGGGTGGCTATTTCCTTTATCATGTTAGGGAAGTTTTCGACTGTAATCTCTTCAAATGTTTCCTCAGGTCCTTTCTCTCCCTCTTCTCCTTCTGGGACCCCTGTAATGCAAATGTTGGAGTGTTTAATGTTGTCCCAGAGGTGTCTTAGGCTGTCTTCCTTTCTTTTCATTCTTTTTTCTTTATTCTGTTCCACAGCAATGAATTCCATCATTCTGTCTTCCAGGTCACTTATCCGTTCTTCTGCCTCTGTGATTCTGCTATTGATTTCTTCTAGTGTATTTTTCATTTCAGTTATTGTATTATTCATCTCTGTTTATTTGTTCTTTAATTCTTCTAGTTCTTTGTTAAACATTCCTTGCATCTTATCGATCTTTGCCTCCATTGTATTTCTGAGGTCCTGGATCATCTTCACTATCATTATTCTGAATTCTTTTTCTGGAAGGTTACCTATCTCCAGTTCATTTAGTTGTTTTTCTGGGGTTTTATCTTGTTCCTTCATCTGGTACATAGCCCTCTGCCTTTTCATCTTGTCTGTCTTTCTGTGAATGTAGTTTTTGTTCCACAGGCTGAAGGATTGTAGTTCTTCTTGCTTCTGCTGTCTGCCCTCTGGTGGATTAGGCTATCTAAGAAGCTTGTGCAAGTTTCCTGATGGGAGGGACTGGTGGTGGGTAGAGCTGGCTGTTGCTCTGGTGGGCAGAGCTCAGTAAAACTTTAATCCTCTTGTCTGCTGATGGGTGGGGCTGGGTTCCCTCCTTGTTGGTTGTTTTGCCTGAGGCAACCCAATGCTGGAGCCTACTCGGGCTCTTTGTTGGGGCTAATGGCAGACTCTGGGAGGGTATGCCAAGGAATACTTCCCAGAACTTCTGCTGCCAGTGTCCTTGTCCTTACGGTGAGACAAAGCCACCCCTTGCCTCTACAGCTGACCCTCCAACACTAGCAGGTAGGTCTGGCTTATTCTCCCATGGGGTCACCACTCCTTACCCTGGGTCCCGATGCACACACTACTCTGTGTGTGCCCTCCAAGAGTGGAGTCTCTGTTTCCCCCAGTCCTGTTGAAGTTCTGCAATCAAATCCCGCCAGCCTTCAAAGTCTGATTCTCTAGGATTTCCTCCTCCTGTTGCCAGACCCCCAGGTTGGGAAGCCTGACGTAGGGCTCAGAACCTTCACTCCAGTAGGTGGACTTCTGTGGTGTAAGTGTTCTCTAGTCTGTGAGTCACCCACCCAGCAGTTATGGGATTTGATTGTACTGTGATTACGCCCCTCCTACTGTCTCATTGTGGCTTCTCCTTTGTCTTTGGATGTGGGGTATCTTTTTTGGTGAGTTCCAGTGTCTTCCTGTTGATGATTGTTCAGCAGTTAGTTGTGATTCTGGTGCTCTCGCAGGGAGTGAGAGCACGTCCTTCTACTCCGCCATCTTGAACCAATCTCTCCATCATTATTTCTTTGAATAAGCTTTCTGCCTCCTTCTCCCTCTCTTCTCCTTCTGGGACTTCAATAACTTGCAGATTGTTTTTCTTGATGGTAATCCATTGTTCCCTTATTCCATCTTTACTTTTTAGTATTTTTTCTTTCTTCTCCTGGATAATTTCACAAGTCTTGTGAAATTCACAGTTCAATTTCACAGGTTCTTTCTTCTGCTTGATGCATTCTGCTGCTGGTAGTCTCTGCTGCATTTCTTTTAATTTATTGTATTCTTCAACTCCAGAATTTCTGTTTGGTTCTTTTTAAGTGGTTTCTATATCTTTGTTTTCTCATTTTGTTCATGTATTATTTTCCAGATTTCACTTAATTGTCTTTCTGTGTTTTCTTTTGGATCATTGATCTTCTTTAAAAGAGCTATTTTGAATTTTATATTGGGTAAATTGCAGATGTACATATTGTTGGGATTGGAGATTATTGTGACCCTTTAGTGACGTCATGTTTCCTGGATTTCTCATGTTCCTTGATGTTGTCTACTGCTGTCTTTGCATTTGAAGTGGGAGTCACCTCCTCTAGTCTTTACTATCTGATTATGGGAGAGAAGTACATTCCCTCAGCCCTGCTAGGGATTCTGAGGCTTTTTTGGACTTTCTGTGGATATACGTGCCCACGCTTCTTGCTCCCTCTTTTGGCAGAGCTCTCAAGCTTGTTGCCTTCTTTTGATCCTACAGCACACTACCTGGGTGCTGACATCCTCTCTTTTGCTTTCTCCAGTGTGAGGCTAAAGCTCAAGTCTGTGGTGTCTTCCTGGCCTGCAGGTTCAGGTTTACTTTCCATGTGTGCTCACTAGCCATTTTCCAAAACTCACTCTTATCACCACCAGGAGTGCACAGTGTGGGGGTGGGGGTGGCTGAGATACTCAGAGTTATGGGCCAGGCAGGGTGTCCCTAGTGCCTTGCAAGTGGACTTTTGATGGAGTTCACAGTGCCGTTAGTAGGATCCTCATCCCTTTTAACACCCTCTGAAATTCCTATCTGCCACTCTCCCAGCCTCTTTCACACCCCAGTCATGCAGCTCAATAATCTGGATGTGACAAGGAGAAATGTAGTGTCCCCCACAGCTGGGGAAGCTGGGCATTCACACGCATGCTCATCCTCCTTGGGTGAAATCGCAGGGCAAGATGGTCTCTCTTGGCACTAAACTGTGCCACCTTGGGGGAAGGCTGGCATGAGTAAAGTCAAATTTTTTTTCTTACCCTCTCCAGTACATCCAAACTTGTATTATTTGGCTCCAACTGTGTGCTGTAACTTTTCGACTAGAAACCTGGACTTCAATAAAGGCTCTCTCATTCGTGAGTGATTGTCTAAGACATTGTTCTCAGGGGCTCCAGGACTATAGCTGAGAGGGACTGGTCCCAGTTCATGAGCCCCTGCAGCATCTGCAGCTGAGATTGGGCTCTGTATTCCTATTACCTGATGCAGAGCTGTGTGAGACTCCTTTCAGGTCCTTTGCTGGATCCCACAGCTCCTGCAAAGGCACTTTTGTCTGTGGATGGATGCCAAATTGTTGTTGAGAGGGTGATATGGGTGAGGGATATCTTACTTGGTCTTGTTGTGATGTCAATCTCTGGCTATTTAATTTCTAAAGTAAAAAGCAGACTGGACAAAAATCATTAATGCAGTGGACTTCTGAGTCTTTTAGAGTTTCTGACTTACATAGTAGTAACTTAATGAATTTTTTTGAATGAAGGAATGAATGAATGAACAAATGAATCACCGGTGTTGTTTATTATAATAATTTTCAACTCTGATAAATCCTTGTGACCTTGAACTAACTTTTGCTCTGGAATATTCCTTTAATTCATTTCCCAGCCAGTTATCTGGGAGGACGTAATTCCTGAGTTCACCAAAAATGGTTTGAGGTAATCATTCCAACTATGGATTGGGGGTGATGGTGTTTATTGGATACAATGGACATGTTTGTTTCTTAAGAAGATATGTGCCAGGGATTTGAAAATGAAGATGAATAGCTCTTACATTTTAAAACCTTTAGGAAAGTGGGTATGCAGTTGCATATGCATACATGCGTGCACATACATACATCTACAAAATATTTATTTTTATTTTTTTAACATCTTTATTGGATTTACAATGGTGTGTTAGTTTCTGCTTTATAACAAAGTGAATCAGCTATACATATATCCCCATATCTCCTCCCTCTTGCATCTCCCTCCTACCCTCCCTATCCCACCCCTCTAGGTGGTCACAAAGCGCCACCTGATCCTAAAGGTGTTTAATTAACATCATTTTCCCATGCAATTACTCAATAAATACAAAAATGTTTGACAGCTTCACAGCCTGTCTACCCTTTGCTTGAAAGTGGAGCTTAAAGTTAAGTAATAACAAAATTAAATAATAGGCCTCTGCAATCTCTGATTTTCTGTGCATCACATGATTTGAATCACTTCAATATTTATGGGAACTATTCATGAATGCATTACACAGGGGAGAGATAGAAATTTGAGTGTTGTGAGTGAGCTAGCATCATATCCAGCTGGACTCCTTCCCCACCAACTCCAGGACACGCATTTTACCCACTACTTGAATTAATCAACCACGCCATGAAACTCAGGGTCTCCTGGCCAAATCAGTTGGGGTTGACATTCCAACTACGTGAGCACATCTGCTCATGCTCCATATATATCTAAGAAATATTCCAAACAAAAAGGAAATGTTCAACTTCAGGAAAATGGTGAAATTCAAAACAAATACAGACTTTCTTTCCCTACTGAAATTCTTTTTTTTTTCCTCTTAATATCTCTGGAAAAGTGACTTACGCAACTTCTTGTGCCTTTCAATAAAAGAAACTTTTAGGTGAAGCAATACTAAGGGTTTATTTTCTTATACTGATAAATAACTTTTATCCTGGGGCTTCCCTGGTGACGCAGTGGTTGAAAGTCTGCCTGCCGATGCAGGGGACACGGGTTTGTGCCCCGGTCCAGGAAGATCCCACATGCCGCGGAGAGGCTGGGCCCGTGAGCCATGGCCGCTGAGCCTGCGCATC
Source organism: Phocoena phocoena (assembly GCF_963924675.1). Classification (NCBI taxonomy): domain Eukaryota; kingdom Metazoa; phylum Chordata; class Mammalia; order Artiodactyla; family Phocoenidae; genus Phocoena; species Phocoena phocoena. Next base: position 55,058,230 of record NC_089228.1, on the reverse strand, counting down.
TGGAGCCTGTGCCCCGCAATGGGAGAGGCCACAACAGTGAGAGGCCCGTGTACTGCAAAAATAAATAAATAAATAAACTTTGATCCTTTTTTTTTTTGTCATACTGCTGAAAGACTTTAGGCTTTTAGGATCCATTTGGTAATAATATTTTTATGTCAGACATAGACTATCTTCCCTGTTATTTACATTTAAGATAATTGAAGAGAACTGCTTGATAAGCCCAGTACAAAAGGAATTTTACATAAAGATATTTACTAATTCGAAGGTAAATTGCTTGAGAGGTGATAGACTTCTGAAATTATTGTTATTCAAAAATATAATTCATATTCTATAAGAATAATGGCATATTGTAGGGGTACTGACATTCACATATATATTCTTAGCGATCTGGCTTTAGAAGGAACACTGGTCAGTTATTGTGTAAGAAATTACACCAACTTTTAAAGGTACAATATCAAACAAAATAAGAGTATTCTTGTTGGAGAATACTTTGGTGTTGAATACAACACACAAAAGTCTGTATTCTAAACTTCCAGAAAATAAAAATTCTGATTTACTAATATGGAAGTCATTCAAAATATCTACCCAGTTCTGGTTTCATAATCCCTGAAGTAGCTACTCCAAATTCTCCCATGAAATATACAAGATAGAGGAAAAAATAACCAATACATAACTTTGAAAAACCAAGATTAACAGAAAACAAATTTCTAGAAACACTCAAGAATACCATATTCAATACTGGCACCTTGGAGCAGAATTGAGATTCTTAACACCCCACTACCTTATGATCAATTAGTTTATACAACTAAGTCTAGTTTTCCTTGGTTCTCTCCTTGCTTAGCTGCTAGAAGAAGATATTACATGCAAACACACAAACAAGCCCACATCACACACAGCATGTTGTCAAATACCGGCATCTTCTATTTTGATTGTCCTTGCTGAGCATCATATTCATCTGAGGAGATTTTTTTCATTCTTTTTATGTTTTCAATAAAGAGTATCTAAAAGCAGAATCTGGGAATGTGTATTTTTAAAAAGTTTCTTCAGTAATTCTGAAGGTTAACCATATTTGTGATCAACCTCTCTAGAAGATGCAAAATGTGCAAAGGACCAAAAATCTACAAGGATTGGAAAAGTTTGAGTCCAAATTCAATAGGACAAAATCCAGAAACATTAAGCTAAGGAGAAAAAGGAACTTAGTGAACTGAAGAAATATTACAAAGAAAAGAGTGCATTAACAGAATTAGATTCCATACTGGTGGTACTTAGGGACAGAGTTGACACCATAGAAAATTAAATCTGTCTTGAAGATTTGATTAAAGAAGCTCTCCAAGTATGCAGAAAAACAAAATTGTCAAATTTTTGGAAAAATGAGAGAAAATATGATATACATGGAGGGTAGAGGGTGGAGATCCAACGTAACAACAAGCATATCATCCAGAAGGAGAAATAAGCTGAAACAGAAGCAATAACCCAATATGTCAATTGAAGCCATCTTTCCAGAGCTGATGCATCCTTTCATGGAGATTGAAAGAATTGAAAAAATTCCAAGCAAAATGAAAAGACATAATAGCTATAGATATTTTGGGATCATTTAAACAGTTAAATAAAGTATTTTAAATGTACATACATCCATGCAGGGGGAAAACCTTGGTTACCTAAAAAGGGCACAAAAATTAGCTCCTTTTGGGCTTTCTTGGTGGCGCAGTGGTTAAGAATCCGCCTACCAATGCAGGGGACACGGGTTCGAGCCCTGGTCTGGGAAGATCCCACATGCCGCGGAGCAACCAAGCCCGTGCGCCACAACTACTGAGCCTGTGCTCTAGAGCCCTTGTGCCACAATTACTGAAGCCCGCATGCCTAGAGCCTGTGCTCCACATCAAGAGAAGCCACCTCAATGAGAAGCCCACGCACCACAACCAAGAGTAGCCCCCACTCGCTGCAACTAGAGAAAGCCCACTCACAGCAACGAAGACCCAATGCAGCCAAAAATAAAAAAATAAAAAATAAGTAAATTTTTTTAAAAATTAGCCCTTTTCACATATTTACTATGCGGCTAAAAATCAGGAGACAATGGAGTAATGATTACTTATTGTTGGAGGTAAGACCACAAAATTATATATTCAGTCTTCTAAATGAAGCCGCAGAAACGCTATCTAGTTGAAGTGTAAAGCTGATCTTCTTAATATACATAGTGATTACCTCACTTCATAAATATTCTTAAATTCAAATTTAGTAAATAAGAAAAGACATGAGCTGACAAGTCACAGGTGAAATATACATGGACAATAACGTTAAAAATAATCATAAATATTACTAGTAATAAAAGAAATAAAAATAAGATATTTTTATTATCAAATTTGCAGTGATTAAAACAAATAAAAGTATCATATTTTGGCAAAGTTACTAATTGTTGAAATGCAAATTGGTCTGACTTTTCCAGAAATTACTTTGTTGAGTTTGACCTATTCATTTCCTTCTAGAAATCTAGCTTTAAAATAATACAACATGTAGACCAAGACCTATTGTAGAAATAATTTTAAGTGTGAAAAATTTTGATGATATCAAATAGCCAAGAATAATTGTGGTAGACATAGTATTTGTAGAATAGTGGTTTGATAGGTTATAGCAAACCTGTAATTCATCTACTAAAATGGTATTTTTGAAGCATATTTAATCTTAAGAGAAACACACTCTGAGTTCTAAAGAAATCCCAAAATGCTGTGTAAAATCTCTTTGGTGATTTGTTCTGTTCCATACTGCTCTAAGTTCCCAAAATTTTAATAGTTTTTCACCAACATAATTACACTAGTACACTGTTAGCTTTCCTTTTTTACACATTTCCCTTCACTTGAACTTTCTGGCCCTTTCTCATATGTATTTGACAAAAGAACTACAGATAGAGAGTTATTATATCTTAGGTGGAGGAAGTGGTCCATGGATTAATGTCTGCAATGTGCAATTTTGGCAATCAAGGCTCACCTCAGCCTTTGCTGGGACACAGGAAACCAGCTAATGGCTGATAATGTCCAGGAAATTAGTAACTCGTGCATATGGTAAACGCTCTGTTCCCAGCCCAATGATTTGTTTAACTGATGGCTAGAGTTCTCATAGGAGCTGTTAGCAAAGTGGAATAGTAGGGCTTTATTAACCGGACTATGTGCTAATCCTTGTTTTTCCCTGACTGAAGAATTTTACCATCATATCCAACACAATGGGAAACTGTATACCCAGTCAAGGTGTTAAAGGCGCCAACATTCTATACTCAAAAAGGACCTTTTTATTTTAACCCTACTATTATCATAGTTTTCTTGTAACATGGTTTTCTTAATTAGTGTAAAATGAATCATGAATATTGTTTAGTTGTGAAAAAGGTATTAAATCAGATGTCACTTTGCTTAATGTCCTATTCCTGTCTTCGTTTTGTCAGTGATGGTGCTGATTATTTATAATCCATTGTTTGCATTCATTGATTTTCTGCAGAGCATCAGGCCAGCCTCATGACCTATGTTTTCATGTTCATATTATCTCATTTAATCTTCCTACCCTTCTCCTTCTGCCCCCCTTTCATAGTCAGCATTCACATTTCCCTCAAGCCACAGTTCAAGGGCTAGCTCCTCGGGAAATCCTAATGACACCCTAGTCTTTTTATATGTTTTCATAGAACCGTGTTCAGCTTCATAGACTCTATGTTCACAATTTGTAATTTAAGTCTTATATGGGAGATAGTTGGCTACATTCCCTTTGCCACCCAGAGTATAAAATTCATGGGGGCAAAGACCATAACAGTGCCACCATTGCACAGCATCTGTCCAGCAGATAGCACAGAATAGTAAACATTTGTTGAATGAAAGAACTATGTGGAGTTATCATCATTTGGGTTTTACAAGTGAAGAAATTAAAGCTCAAAAATTTAACTTAACCAAAGTCATACAACCATTAGTGCATCAGAGTTTTTTTGATTGAGTAGGACACTGAAAGCACCGCAAAATCTATTTGCTTTTTATATCAAAACTGAACTTTATTAAATATTTACCACTTCTTTGTATAGTCTTTTAGAGCACTGATTCTCAGCTAGAGACAACTTTTCACCCACAGGGACCATCTGGTGATGTCTGAAGATGTTGCCAGTTGTCACAACTCAGGGCAAGGGTGCTGCCAGGATCTACTGGTGTCCTATGGTGCAGGAAAGGGCCCCTCCCCTCTGCATTGGCCTCTTCAGCTACCGACCTTCTTCCTTTCTTCCTTCTTCATTGATTTACTCAACATATTTGCCTAGGCTTATTGGTATGTGGAGAACCAATGGTGAATAAAACACAGTTCCAGATGAAAGTAAACTTAACGGTCTATAGAGAATTGCAGATAAGTGAATAGGTAATTATCATATGTGGTAAACAGTTATCTAGAGGTACATACAGTGGCACATAGTGGAGACAACATTGCTCTCCCAGAAAAAGTAATGTCTAAGCTAATGTCTAAAGGATGATTTAGAGAAATGGTTCTCAACGGCAATTTCTAGAAAATTTTGGGGGGTCACAATTGTGGTGAGGGGTTGCTATAGTATCTAAAGGGTAGGTATAGGCTAGGGTTGCTGCTAAACATGCTACAGTGCGTGGAACATTACCTCACCCCCCCCCCCAGTACATACACACAACAAGGAATTATTTGGTCCAAGATATCAATAGGGTTGAGGTTGAGAAATCCTCTTTTAGAATGATAATGCCAGGTCATTGTGATGTCATCACTACATTTTTAAAATCCAGCTTAATTTTGTTGTCCTCAATATTTTTCTAAGTTGCAGTTGGCAGTAAAATAGTATCTATCTATCTAGTCATCATCTATGACTTTTCATCTTATAAGTGATGGGAAACTATGTGATTACTTAATGGAAAATTAAAATTTTAATATCTTTAATGATATATCATACTTAATAATAATTGATCATACCCCTTCCTTTTTAATTTCTATCACAGTCCAATCTTAATCCTCTATGGCACTTCCATTTTTAGTCTAGTTCTATGACCACACTCTTTCTTGAGGCCAGAGGCCGTGTTTGATTCAATCTTCATATTTCCCTCATGGTAGGCTTTCAAATTTTTTATTGGAAAACTGCACACCAGTTAATTCTCTTGGAGAGGCTGAACAATTAAGTCTACTAAAAAGTAGAGATCAATGGATTAAAATACTTACTATACTGTAGTACCTGCAAATGGGCCCACATAAGAAATTTTTGATCACTAAAAATTCTTTCAGTTAGGATTCTGAAGTCACATATGATTAAGCTCCTTCTGGATAATTTGCTCTGAATGTTAGAATTTTTTTCAGGAAATGCCTCTGTTTCTTTATTTTTTAAGATCCATCTTAGTTGTTGGAGATCATTCATTTTCCTTCAGGGGTAGACCACTAGAAGAGTTGAAATTTGATTGGCATTTGCCTGTCAGCGTGTCCTTTTAAAAAGGATAGAAAATGATGATTAATTAAAATTCAGCTGCTTTCAGATATATTTTGGTTATGCTGACATACTCTCCCAAAATAAAGCAAAAATAAACCATATAATGATTTTATTTCCTTTCACGTTGATAACTTTATTTTGAGATTTTTTTCCCCTCTGTGCAGGCACTACAACTTTCCCATAGCTGGTTTTTATAACTTGCATTGAAGATGGTGATTCTGTTTCTTCTCTAAATATTTTTAGTGTAATACTTACATTCTGCTTATATTTTTGTAAATTGTTTACCCTCATTTACTTTTTCTTCTTTAAAATACAACCTGAAAAACACATTGTGGATTAAGTGGGGCAGCTATACAGGATACAAATATTTAAGCTGAAGGCAAAAAAAGCGCTACAAATGTTTATTGTTAATGACATTGATGTGGTGGTAAAAAGGTCAATGCACCAGCATAAGGATGAAGAGTTTTTAATATAGACAAGTCCCCACCTCTAGACTGTTGTACATTTCAATCGACAGGATAATAATGTGTAATTTTATAGGGATTCCTTTGCATTTTCCAGAATTCTAAATGAATTCATAAAAGCTCTGTAGCATGGATTGAGGAATCATCATTGTACCTCGTGTACTTCATGGCAGACCCTCGTAGAAGAGGAAGTGGGGTTGAGATGGGATGCAGATAACAAGGGTTATCCAAGAAGAATATAGAGAAAATAGAAGTGAGATAAGATATAATATTTCTTCACAAGTTGATGAACTAACAAAAATAAATCATGGATGTCTCTTAGCCTTGGTCTCGGCAGTTCAAATTCTGCAAGGGGAAAAAATGGTGCAGCTTTCTGATTCCTTTTCCATATTCTCCCTAATTTGACTTTAATGGGTGGACATAATGTGTGTGTCTCCTGCAGACTTCAGTGACTTATGTCCTTTCACACTAATACAGCTAACATGGTCATTGCACTTCCAAAGATTTTGTAATAACTAGTTAGGAGTTGGTCTTCTATAGCAAGTTAGGTGTGTTATATGGTCTTCTTGCTGTTTGCCCCTCTTCTTGGTTTTGTTAAGGTGTGAAACAAGGCAGGTTTCCTTTTTGCTGCTTGTAGGTATCTTAGGAGTTAAGATACTAGCTTTGGTGAAACTCACAATTTTCAGTTTCCAACTTCCTAAAGCTATTGCTAAGTAGGAATTTTGTTGATTCGTGCATGTGCATCAATACTATGAAATTGTGAATTACCTGTCTCTACTATCTTTGAGTTGTACAGTGATAAATTAGATCACAGATGACTGTCTTTTCTCACTACTAGTTTTTGTTCAACACAAACTCAGTGGTCTTATAACACACTTTTTGGGTGGCTGTGTAATTGGTGGTTAAAGACTGTATTGTTGGGATCTGACTCACAACAAGGCGTGTGCAAATATAAATGGATCAGGGACTCCCCTGGTGGTGCAGTGGTTAAGAATCTGCCTGCCAATGCAGGGGTCATGGGTTTGAGTCCTGGTCTGGGAAGATCCCACATGCCGTGGAGCAACTAAGCCCGTGTGCCACAGCTACGGAGCCTGCACTCTAGACCCTGCGAGACACAACTACTGAAGCCTGTATGTCACAACTACTGAAGCCCGCGTGCCTAGAGCCCATGCTTCACAACAAGAGAAGCCACCACAGTGAGAAGCCTACGCACCTCAACGAAGACTAGCTCCTGCTCGCCGCAAGTAGAGAAAGCCCATGCACGGCAACGAAGACGCAACGCAGCCAAAAATAAATATTAAAAAAAATCATGCCAAAGTCCAAAGTCAGGGAAGAACCCACAGTGAAAACGAAACCCGTGTGACCACCACCCAGATATAAAAAAAAAATTCAAGATACAAAACATTTCCAGGGACTTCCGTGGCAGTCTAGTGGTTAAAACTTCGCCTTCCAATGCAGGGGGTGCGGGTTCGATCCCTGGTCGGAGAGCTAAGATCCCATGTGCCTCGTGGCCAAAAAACCAAAACATAGAAAAGAAGCAATATTGTAACATATTCAATAAAGACTTTAAAATATATTGTCCACATCAAAAAAAAAAAAAAAACCCAAAAACAAAATGTATCAGGACTTGGCTTACAAATTGATAGACATTCTGGCCAGGTCATTTTTCACACCAAAGAGTTTTCTTCTCAGGGGTGTTTAAGTGTGTTTAACTTCCTTAGATCATCAACGTAAATCTTCCTGGAGCCCAGAGTACCCAGAGTATTCAGTAACCCACGACTCTTGCATCAGAGCTAGAGCAGGGGATGGTTTGCTCATATCATAAGAATCTTTCCTCAGACTCTCAAAGTACAAAGCATCTATGAGAAGCTGCCAAGTGTAATTTCTTATAACTCAGGTTGATTTTATAAGCAGAACATATGACTATGTTGTATGTATGCAATCTAAAATCACAACTCGGCATCAGTGGACGTGAGAAAAACCAGGAGCCAGATTAAACGTTCACATCTGTTTCTGACTTTTTCTTTACTATTCCTTTTCTACTTGTTTATTTATTCTTTCATCTTCTAGAGCTCACTTGCAGACAAATGTTGCTAATGCCAATGTTTAAGAAAAATACATGGGCAGAAACGTTCTATCCATTTTTTCTTTAAATTGTACTATTTTTCTTTAAATTGGGAAAATAATCTTCACTATATCAATGGAGAGCAGAATTCTTTCACGTGAAACACAACTTTTCCATAATATTCAATCCAAGCAATGACAAATAATACAAGATACAATAATTTTTTAAAATCTGAAAGAAAAAAAGAACATTCTTTTTCACAGCTTGAGTCAACATCAAGTATTCTGTTAAAGTCTGTGTGGTAAGATGTTTTGGAAAACAGCAACCATCCTATTTGGGATTCCAGAATTGCTGTATTTGATACATTTTCAAGATACTGTAAATTTAACTTGTCAATTTATTACAAGTTTTAGATATTCATGAGATGTTTATAAGTAGAAGATGTAAATGGTAAACCATTAAAATTTTCATTAAAGTTAATTTCAAGGTCCCCTTTTATTTGCTATACAATTGGCAAAAAAGATTGCCTATTTTTCGTTTTCTGGATTTTGAAGTTTTTCCCAAACACCTTTTCGTAAAGAAATAAAGAAAATTTAAGCACTTTACATTTTTACTCTACTTTCAGAAAATTCATATCTTACTCTTGTATTTTTCACATCTTTCTGTGCCTGAGGTTACCAATCACATTATATTAAAACTGAAATTTATAAAAATTCATTAATGGTTTTAAATATTGTACTCATAAATTTTAGTTTATCATTTATTTATGATATTAATTCCTTGCTGCTGGTTTCATAGGAAATATAAACTTTGTTGAAAAAATATGCCTACAAATATTTTATGTATTTTCACCTTTATTTTAGAATTCCTCAGAAGATACACAAATGCAGAGAAAATCGTATAATAATTTGGTATAAGGAGCCTTAACATGTTCATCCCTAACTACAGCGTTTCTCCTACTGTCAGTCCTATTCCATCCAAGCTTTCTCAGTTTCCTCATTCCACTAGGTCACGTCCCAGACATCATATCAGGTTATCTCTAAATATTTCACCATTTACCTCTACCAGCTGAGGATTTGTATATACTCATGAAACTACTCCTGAATGAGCTATTTTTTAAAAGCTGTTTTAATTTTTGTGGAAATATTTTAATACGTTTGATAGGGTGCTCTCAGTTAAAATCAAATTTAAATCTTTCCAACAAAATAATTGAGAATTATCTGGAAAGAAATGACTTAAAACTAAATGTAATAATACTAATGGAATATTAAAGGATAAGGCAGGATATATTTCGTCTTAAATTCTTAGCTTCATTGTTTCTGAGTCATATGCTTCTTAACTGTCAAGACTATACGATTTTGCAGAAAACTTCCCAGTCTAATCCCCTTGGGGTGGGTGTTTTAGTTCTTCTGTGCTACTGTTTAGATGAGAGGATGTTCTCTGTCACTTACATGTATCACTCACCTAAGTTGTATACATGTTTTTTTATATGTATAAACTGCTAAGACTAGAAGAATGTGGTCAAGGCAAGAATGGTTGAATATATTCACCAAAACTGTTTAGGGAGAGCACTGATTAATTACACTTTAACCAGAACAGCTGAGAGGTAGAAGGTCCAAATGTTTCCTGAACCAATGTAGAGATTCAGTGTGTACATGTCTCTCTTCGGTCTTCCTTGCTTGGCTTGAGGAGAACATTAGAGAGCAGCCAGGATTCTTCTCGTATGCTAATAGAATGCTTGGGTTGTGTGTTATATGTTTCATTCATATTCTTTACATGTAATATTCACTGCAGTGTTGGTATTAGCAGAGTACTTGCTTCTCAAAAGTACTCTGTGTATTTCAGGACCCATGGTGTTTATTTCAAACCTGCTGTGGATTGATGCTTTTGTAAAATATAATAAAAATGAATTCAGAAAAATGAAATAAAAGAAAGCAGAGACAAAATACAAACCCCATTTTATTATTATTATTAATTAGTTTTAACATATATAAAACTAGTCTGTCAAATTGCTGTAAGTTTTTTCTCTTTTGTAAAAAATTTTATTGACGTATAGTTGATTTACAGTGTTGTGACAATCTCTGCTGTACAGCAAAGTGACTCAGTTTTACATATATATACATTCTTTTTAAAGTATTCTTTTCCATTATGGTTTATCCCAGGAGCCTGGATATAGTTCCCTGTGTTATACAGTAGGACCATGGTGTTTATCCTTTCTAAATGTAATAGTTTGCATCTACCAACCCCAAATTCCCAGTCGGTCCCTCTCACTTTTCCCCCTCACCCTTGACAACCACAAGTCTGTTCTCTGTGTCTGTGAGTCTGTTTCTGTTTTGTAGATAGGTTCATTTGTGTCAGATTTTAGATTCCATATATAAGTGTTACCATATGATATTTGTCTTTCTCTTTCTGACTTACTTCACTTAGTCTGATCATCTCTAGGTCCATCCATGTTGCTGCAAATGGCATTATTTTGTGCTTTTTTATGGCCGAATAGTATTCCATTGTATATATGTACCACCTCTTCGTTACCCATTCATCTGTCAGTGGACATTTAGGTTGTTTCCGTGTTTTGGCTATTGTGAATAGTGCTGCTGTGAACGCTGGGGTGCATGTATCTTTTTGAATTATAGTTTTGTCCAGGTACATGCCCAGGAGTGGGATAAATTGTTGTAAGTTTTTAAAAGCTTAGTCTACATTTTTGTTCCTTACCTCTTCTCAGACAAGTAGCAAACATTTTGTGTTGTGGCCCTAGTCTGCAAACTGGACTGGATTGTGACAGTCATAGTATTGAACTGCCAGTATGGCACTGTCACTAACCAGCAAGCCCAGACCCCAGCCAAAGGCCTGGAGAGGGGTCCTGGATGCCCCCTTATCTGTGCCAGGTTTTAACTGGATTGCGAGATTATTCTAAGGATCCTGGAAGAAGAGTCAGGGTAACCAGGGAGTCTGGGTAAAACTTGTCAAGGCTGGGGTGGGGAGGTTCAGTAAGAAACTGTTTTCTGGGAGTCATGGCAGTATTCCAATACTTTAACAACCAGTGTAACCAAACGCAAACCTTGTCAGTACCTATTGGTCCCATCATCACGTAGTAGATCATGGTACACATGTGTTTAGTGAATGGGTGACTGATTGAATGAGGTTTGTAGAAGATACACTTCTCCTTTAAAGTTTGTATTAATGGTAATTCAGACACCAAGATAAGATGTGTGTATGTCAATTTCAGGGCATGCAGGGACATCTAATTTCTTTCTAATTAGATGTATCAGGGCCTAAGCACACACACGAAAAAGGGGCATGGATCATTTGGGAACCCATGTCCAAATCAAAGAATCCTTAGTGCACTTTTGGTTTGAGCTCACATGGAGCTTGTCTCTTTACATGACCTCATCCTAATTGCATGTTTGCAGCTGTAACAATTTGGCTTTCTTCTCATAAGTAGAAATTTTCATTGTAAAAAATCACGTTGACTTTGACTCAAGAGCTATTCTAAAAGAAGTTATTTTTAAAACTTGAAGTACTTTCTAGATGATGTATTTTCTTTATTTGAGAACAACCACCGAGGTGGGTATGGAATGTTAACTGATGAAGGTGGGTACAAAATACGTGAGGACTCAATCATTAACACATGTACATTCTAGAATGGAAATGACAGATTAATATATACACATCAGCTAGAGAACAGGGACAAAGTAATATAAGGCTAAATGCCCACAAGAATTAGATTTTATACAGCAGTCACCACAATTGTGTTCTTTCTCAAGTCCTGGGTTATGCATGAGATTTTCTCTCACCATCCACTCTTACCACCCACCCCTCCTTGGTGAAGTAATATAAAACATTTTTCAGATCTCAAGGTAGATGACACTTCTTTCAGAACCACTTTGATGGACAGTGCCTTCACCCATCTTTAGTTATATGTCCCTTCTTTGAGTCTTTCCAGCCTCCTATAATTATCCTGTCAAATGACTAAAAGATTGGACACTGGCTCTTTACTTCTGATCTCTCCCATAGTATTAGCCTCATGTCTGGCATGTAGGGGCTCAAGAAATAGATGCTGACTCATAAAATAAACAATAGATTGTCGATCTCTTAATGAACATTCAGAAACCAAGCAGTCTTATTTTAGTTTCCTAGAAAACACTCCCTGCAATAGAGCATGGCATCGTATTTTGGAAATGATTCTGTAAAGAATTCCTGCTTTCTGGTGGAATTCTACACATATATTTTTAAACCTTTTTAAGAACTAATGTTCTTATGCAGATATTTTCTACCCTACCTCCCTGACCTTTCTGTCTATCTTTCAGGAAAAAAAAATCCATTATTCTTTTTGTATATTTAATGGGATTTGTCAAGTCTTGGGTGCAGACATGTTTTATTTCCTGAGTAATGAGATGCTTCTGTTTGTGGTAGGACATCTTGTCCTGCCCTGTGTGAGATATGCCAACCCAAACATGAATTCGAACACCAAATATGATGTCTTATGTGTTTGTCAGTTGTGTGATCTATTTCCGAAAACCAAGTGCAGTGCAATGACGTATTTTACTATTTGTGAACTTTACCTTCTGTTAATATGATTGAAGCAACTGGAAATGGAAATTGTCAGGGAAGTTTAACAAAGAAGCCCTGTAAAACTTATAGTTCAGGTAGTAAAAATCAGTTTAGAAGGCATATTCTTCAAACCTGAGTTTTATTTGGTAAAACACATTGGTGCCTGACCTTTCCAGAAACATACCAAAGAGGAGTCATTTAGAGGTCCCTGTCTTAAACTATAAACAGGCTGATCAAATTCAGCTGTATTTTGTTCACAGTATATGACAGAATGCATAAGTACACCACATAGACAGCTAAATAACTGGCTATTTGGATGAGTTTGATGTGTATTTTATGAAATTGCATACTCTACAAAGCAGTAAAAAGTCAATCTTATGCACTAGAAGAATCTAAGGATTGAGTAAATCAAAGAATCTTCACGTTAATCTTTCCAGGCTGGCACTAGAAAGCCCTACACTCTTGGGCAACTTTTAAATTTCTGCAATTGAGGTTTCAGGGTCGAAAACCAGAAGTGTTACACATATTGTACATTAAAGTATATTTTTAGGGAGTGCATTTTCAACATAAAAAAATTGAAGTTCCATAAAGTGTGAAATATAAAGTAGGCTCTGATTCCTCATCCATCCCGAGAGGTGATCACTCTTAAGAGGTCCCATATATACATCCAGACATTTCCTGTGTGTATTCAAGCGCAGGTGTACCCTCTACCCTCTGCGGTGTATACACCTGAGAGGCAGTGTAGCTTTCTTCCCCTCAATTTCCTCATTTCCTCCCTTGTAATTTTAGGATGATTATAGTACCTGTGTCATACACTTGAGGATTAACTGGTATTTTAAGCTTAGGAGAGCATCTGTCTTATTGAAGAAGCTTTCAAATTTAACTGTTGATTATGTTTGTTATTATTATGAATAAAATTTTAATATCTATTTAATCAAAAGAATGAGCATGACATATATGTATGTAAATAGATACTTGCATATATTTTTTCATTTCTATACAATGTCTTCCTATACACACTGTTTGGCATATATCTTGGACACATTGTCATGTTAATATATATATAAAGGCTTGTTTCTAATCACTGTATAGAATTCTATTTCATGGATATACTGTAATTAATTTATGAGTCCTCTATTGATAGAAATTCCGATTTATTCCAGTCCTGTGCTATGAACAATGTTGTCATAGCAGATTTGTTTGTATATGATTGTGTTCTTATAAAACATTATCTATAGGATAAATGGATGAAGGTTGGCTTGAGAACATTCACATTTAAAATATTGGTAGTCAATGACAAATATACTGCAAAATTTTGCCAAGCTTTTCTTCTACTAGCAAGATAAGGAAGTTGTCATTGTAAGGGAGATGTTTTGAAGACTCTCTATTTAGGGCCGAATCTTTAAAAAAAAAAAAAAAGCCCATGAAAGAGACACCAAGATAAAAGGCACTACACTGAAGTTGCCAAAAATGGTTTAATTGGTAGCAGGTAGCTTTTGCTTTTTTGACCAGTAGTCACATATCATAAACCAAACATGAAGTAAAGAATTGCAGTCCAAAAATACAACTTTATTGAATTCTAAAAGAAATATTGCAAACAATTTTTATAATCTTATTTTGAAATTATATAGTAAATGATCAGATTAGTTTCACAATGTAATTATTGTAATTAATATGAAATTTGAGCCAAATCAATTTCACGTCCTCCTCTTATTAACCTTATTAGCACCAAAGCCCCCTCCATGGCTGTGTAGACCTGTAGAAACACACAGGACCCCATGCTCAGTAGGTCCCCATGCAAGGTTGACACTCTATTGTCTCCATCTTGAAATTCTTCACAGTTTTTGAACAAGGGACCACATACGTTCATTTTGCACTGGGCTCCACAAATTATATAGCTGGTCTTGGTGAGCAACAATTAAATTCTCTGTTAATTAGGCTGGCTGAGTTGACACACAGTATATTTGTTTGTCTGTTGGGAAATGCCACACAGTTGTGCTCATGCCTTATTTCTGAGAAGATACAGTGTCTAACAGGATGTCAGCCAAATGTCTGATATAGAGCTCTGAGAAAATAATTATGAATGAGACTTTGATACAGGTCTAATTCAAAGGGATCTTATTTTCTGAACAGTAAAAATGCCTTGCATTTATATAAATGCATATCCTGTAAGGCTGTGGTAGAATTTCACTAAACACAGACAGAAGTATTTTCCCATGCAAAGTGTTAGGTCAAATGGGAAGTTGCTTATTTTGTGCTGATGATGTATACTTTAGAGATCTAATTGCCTGATAATCCCAATTTAGCAACAAAACTGAAGCTCAGGCAAGTTTAATACTTGTGTTCAATGACACTGACCTCACTAACCGTTCTTGAACTTGAACTGTTGAGTTGGTGTTCCCACCTTCTCCTCCTTTCCCAGTCCAGATTTTTCTTCCACATTTTGATAAATGGTTCTAATGGCAAGCAGTTGCCACAATAATATTCCATGATTGGGTTCTCCACCTGATAGAGAAATCAAAATCAATTAAACATGGATTTTTCTAAATAGCTATGGAAGAGGAGACCTGCTCAAGTCCTGGAATTAGACTACTTGGCTTCAAAGCCTGAACCCTGTGAGCTTTAGCCCTTGAGAGCATCTCTGAGTTTGACTTTCTTGATGGTAAAATGATAATAAAACCTATGTTATAGAACATTTTTAAGACTAAATGAGATTATCTATGAAGAACCTGAACCATGGTCAGAGCAAAAAAATAATAAAGAAGCCAAAAAAATGTTTCATATAAATGGATTTTCATACATTTTATTGGTATAATACAGTAGGACAGATGTATTTTAAATAAAATTTTATGGTTTTAATAATATATCTGATAAGTCTGGGGTGAACAAATGAAAAGATGCACTGAATTATAAATTTCTGGTTTTATCACAGTGTATAATAGTGGGTGCATTTGGATTAATAATGTTAAGATACTATAAAAAATACACAACTGAATTAGCTTTAAATTACCATGTTTGACTGACATTTTAGAATATGTGTAATATATTAACTTCCCTACACCAGTATTATGTTGGATGAACAGAATATCAGTCGACTCACATGACATTGAGCTGCTGGACAAAGAACCTATGCTTAGGAGGTCACAGCATTTTCTTTAGGATGCTTTTTTATTACAGTAAAAGACAGTATAGATTATTTATTCCAGAATCTTCATTTATAAGTGAGAAAACTGAGTCCCAGAGTGATTGTTCAAGTGTTGAATATTGGATCACCCATGAAGGTTATGAGAATTTTTATTCAAAAACCGTGGCATTGTTGTAAAGTAGGTATTTGGACTACATTGAGTTCATTGTCATCTTTAGCAATGAACACAGAGTTCCGTCTTTCTGAATTCCATCCTACTTGACCCAGCGATGGGCAACAGGAAAACTCATGGGAACCAAAATCAATTCTTATTTTCTTTTACCACTTCCTCATATAAATGAGAAGTCTGTCTTGTGTCTTTACTTTTGGCTTGTTAGAATTTTAAGAGCAATAGAATGATGGGAGAAAACAATAATGTTCAAAATGAGCAATAGAAGTACTAGCTTTGGGGATTTTCAAAGTGAGGGTTTAGGGAACTAAAGCAGCTTTGGCTGAGGAAAGAGAGATGGAGCAGCTGTAGGAACCCTGGTTCTTTTCAGTGTTCGGGATGAGTTGACCAGGCAAGGAGAAAATGAGAGGCCTTTAAAGGAGGGAATGTAGGAAAATTGACCTTGTTCTCTGCTCTTCCAATTTTCTTTCTTAAAGTCAACTTTTGTGAAGTATAATTTATGTACAACAAATTGCATCCATTGGAAATGTACAAAGCCATGTGTTTTGATAGGTGTGTACAACTGTGAGGCAGCCCCACAGTCATGCAGGGCTCAGGGCCTTCTCTCACTCACAGATGGGCTTCTGCAGCCCATCCCCGTCGCTGAGGGGCCACAGCTGCCCACCAGGACCAGAGCCTTGCAGCCTGATCAATACCTCTTCCTATAGCCCCAAATAAGCTTATCTGCTATGTTTCCCTAGAGACTTTTTTTTTGACATTTATTATGGTTTATTTTATTTTTTAATATGTTTGCTTTTTTTTAACATCTTTATTGGAGTATAATTGTTTTACAATGGTGTGTTAGCTTAAATAACTGTATTTTCTCTATATATTCTTAGAAAAAATAGAATCTATTTTATAGTTAATTAGCCAACTTTATTTAATAATTAAAAACAATTATGTACAAGAAACAATATTCAAAATTTTGAATGTGCAATAGTAAAGCCAAAAAACTAGGTTTACTTTGCAAAATCCAAGCTGATATATGGGGAAAATATACGGATGGAGAAGTCCCAGGAAGACCAATTTTTAAACGATAGCTCTCGGATTCCTGCAGGTCTGTCAGGAGTAAAAGTCATTTTCATTTCCCTGTAGTGCATGTCCAAGTGTGGAGGGAGGGGTGGGGGGAGCGTGGGTCACTAAATGGAAGGAAATATGGGTAGATGGCAGAAAGAAGGAAGGTAGAAGGCCAGGGGAGACCACATCAGGTAGTAATTTCAAAACTGAGGAGCTGGAGAATGTTCTTGTATGACTATGCTGCCTGGTAATGGCATAGGGTTAGAGCTGGGGAAACCCAGATTTTAGTGCCAGCTCCAACACTGGTGTATCATGACATGGTCCCTTTTTTCAACCTTGTTGAACATCATTTCTGTGATTTTTAAAATGGGAATGATATTATCAATGTTGTGGGATTGGTTTAAGAATTAAACGAGATCATACACTTTAAGAAGTTAAAATAAGTCAGACACAAAAAAGAATATACATTATGATTTCTGTATATATTAAGCTGAAAAACAACCAACACTGAGCTATGATGATGGCAGTCAGAATAGGTGCCACCTTTGGGTGGAGCGTGATAACTAGGAAGGAGCACAGAGGCTTCTGGGTCACTGATAATGTCCTGTTTTTCATTTGGGGGGTAGTCGTGTGTGTGTGTGTGTGTGTGTGTGTGTGTGTGTGTGTGTGTGTGTGTATTCATTACTTAAATGATACAGGCCACTTTTTTATGTTAGTAAGGGCAGGAAGGAGATATTCACATTTTCTTGTAGGATTCTGTAAAACTCCCTCAGAAATGATTTTTAAAAAGTGTACTGGTTACTGTTTGGGGTGGGGAGATGGAAGATGAGGGTGGAGGGCTTTACACAGAATATCTCCTATTACTTATTTTTTTTTAAATTTTTATTAGAGTATAGCTGATTTACAATGTTGCATTAATTTCTGCAGTACAGCATCTCCTATTATTATTTTTTAAAGTATATAAATGTGTTAGCTATTTAGGAAATTAAATACATTTTTTAAAATATCACAGATTTAAGCCCAAGTTTCCCCACCTTCTCATTTCTCTATAGGTCCTTGGTGATAAGGGATTGGGTGATAGCATGATGATAAGACATCTAAGATTCTCTAGTCCAAAAAATCAACTTTTAGCCATAAAATAAAGGCTTCTTTTCCTGTGATCCATACTATTACCAGAAATATGTTGATTTCTAGGAATTTCTATTCACATCAGTTAACTTACCAAGCATTTTTAAATACCACAATAATTTTAGCGATTACCTACCATTGCAGTCTATAGCCAGCAGCTGGATGCTGCTTGAAGTTACTTTCTTTCCCTCCTTTCCCAGCAAGAACATGACAACAATTAACTCAGAGTAGTGTCTGCTAGAGGAGTGGTGATTCCTTCCAAGCCCAAACAAAATTAGATAGGGAAAGAATTATGAGAAGAAAACATTTTTCAAGATCTTATTGTAAAGTGTGTAGGAAAGTATGTGATATTCATATACATGCCCCTTATTAAGAATTGTAGGGTGTAAAGCAAATGTTTTCATACATTCGGAATTTCCTGTTTCATGTGATCAGCTATCTTCCAATGACTTCTTTGTATTATTTTTGAAAAAGTTTTTACTCTTGCTACGAGTGACTTCTCGTTCATATATTCAAGTTTACGGCTTACATCTTACTTTCCACTGAAGCCAGGCGGGTGTCACCAGTTACCCTGAGTCATAGTAAAAAACAATTTTATAGGCTATCATTAGGATAAAGTTCATGTGACATACGCCTTTGTTTTTTAACTGCGGTGGCCCGCCTACAGTATAAATGCTGTAAAAAGTCAATTAACAGAAAAAAATTGTAAGTGTATTATCTTTGTGTACTTGATTTCCATATCTGCATTTAAAACACAGTGTGACTTAAAAAATTTTTTGACAAATGTATAAGTAAACTTTAGCGTTCTATTTTTTTTAACATCTTCATTGGAGTATAATTGCTTTACAATGGTGTGTTAGTTTCTGCTTTATAACAAAGTGAATTAGCTATACATATACATATATCCCCATATATCCTCCCTCTTGTGTCTCCCTCCCATCCTCCATACTCCATACCCCTAGGTGGTCACAGAGCACCGAGCTGATCTCACTGTGCTATACAGCTGCTTCCCACTAGCTATCTATTTTACATTTGGTAGTGTATACATGTCCATGCCACTCTCTCACTGCGTCCCAGCTTACCCTTCCCCCTCCCCGTATCCTCAAGTCCATTCTCCATGTCTGCATCTTTATTCCTGTCTTGCCCCTATGTTGTTCAAAACCATTCTTTTCTTTTTAGATTCCATATATATGTGTTAGCATATGGTATTTGTTTTTCTCCTTCTGAATTATTTCACTGTGTATGACAGTCTCTAGGTCCATCCACCTCACTACAAATAACTCAATTTTGTTTCTTTAATGGCTGAGTAATATTCCGTTGTATATATATGCCACATCTTCTTTATCTATTCATCTGTCGATGGACACTTAGGTTGCTTCCATGTCCTGGCTATTGTAAATAGAGCTGCAGTGAACACTGTGGTACATGACTCTTTCTGAATTATGGTTTTCTCAGGGTATATGCCCAGTAGTGGGATTTCTGGGTCATAAGGTAGTTTTATTTTTAGTTTTTTAAGGAACCTCCATACTGTTCCCCATAGTGGTTGTATGACTTTACATTCTACCACCAGTGGAAGAGGGTTCCCTTTTCTCCACACCCTCTCCAGCATTTATTGTTTGTAGATTTTTTGATGATGGCCATTCTGACCGGTGTGAGGTGATACCTCATTGTACTTTTGATTTGCATTTCTCTAATGATTAGTGATGTTGAGCATCCTTTCATGTGTTTGTTGGCAATCTGTATATCTTCTTTGGAGAAATGTCTACTTAGATCTTCTGCCCATTTTTGGATTGGGTTGTTTGTTTTTTGGATATTGAGCTGCATGAGCTGCCTGTATATTTAAGAGATTAATCCTTTGTCAGTTGCTTCATTTGCAAATATTTTCTCCCATTCTGAGGGTTGTGTTTTCATCTTGTTTATGGTTTCCTTTCCCGTGTAAAAGCTTTTAAGTTTCATTAGGTCCCATTTGTTTATTTTTGTTTTTATTTCCATTTCTCTAGGAGGTGGGTCAAAAAGGGTCTTGCTGTGATGTATGTCATAGAGTGTTCTGCCTATGTTTTCCTGTAAGAGTTTTATAGTGTCTCATCCTACATTTAGGTCTTTAATCCATTTTGAGTTTATTTTTGTGTACGGTGTTAGGCAGTGTTCTAATTTTATTCTTTTAAATGTAGCTGTCCACTTTTCCCAGCAGCACTTATTGAAGAGGCTGTCTTTTCTCCATTATATAATCTTGCCTCCTTTATCAAAAATAAGGTGACCATATGTGTGTGGGTTTATCTCTGGGCTTTCTATCCTGTTTCAGGGATGTATATTTCTGTTTTTGTGCCAGTACCATACTGCCTTGATTACTGTAGCTTTGTAGTATAGTCTGAAGTCCAGGGGCCTGATTCCTTCAGCTCCGTTTTTCTTTGTCAAGATTGCTTTGGCTATTCGGGGTCTTTTGTGTTTCCATACAAATTGTGAAATTTTTTGTTGTAGTTCTGGAAAAAATGCCATTGGTAGTTTGATAGGGATTGCATTGAATCTGTAGATTGCTTTGGGTAGTATAGTTATTTTCACAATGTTGATTCTTCCAATCCAAGAACATGGTATATTTCTCCATCTATTTGTGTCATCTTTAATTTCTTTCATTAGTGTCTTATGGTTTTCTGCATACAGGTCTTCTCTCTCCTTAGGTAGGTTTATTCCTAGGTATTTTATTCTTTTTGTTGCAATAGTAAATGGGAGTGTTTCTTTAATTCCTCTTTCAGATTTTTCATCATTAGTGTATAGGAATGCAAGAGATTTCTGTGCGTTAATTTTGTATCCTGCTACTTTACCAAATTCATTGATTAGCTCTAGTAGTTTTCTGGTAGCATCTTTAGGATTCTCTATGTATAGTATCATGTCATCTACAAACAGTGACAGTTTCACTTCTTCTTTTCCAATTTGGATTCCTTTTATTTCGTTTTCTTCTCTGTTTGCTGTTGCTAAGACTTCCAAAACTATGTTGAGTAAGAGTGGGCAACTTTGTCTTGTTCCTGATATTAGAGGAAATGATTTCAGTTTTTCACCATTGAGAATGATGTTGGCTGTGAGTTTGTCATATATGCCCTTTATTATGTTGTGGTAAGTTCCCTCTGTGCCTACCTTCTGGAGGGTTTATGTCATAAATGGATGTTGAATTTTGTCGAAAGATTTTTCTGCATCTATTGAGATGATCATATGGTTTTTCTCCTTCAGTTTGTTAATATGTTTTATCACATTGATTGATTTGCGTATATTGAAGAATCCTTGCATTTCTGGGGTAAACCCCACTTGATCATGGTGTATGATCCTTTTAATGAGCTGTTGGATTCTGTTTGCTAGTATTTTGTTGAGGATATTTGCATCTATGTTCATCAGTGATATTGGCCTGTAGTTTTCTTTCTTTGTGACATCTTTGTCTGGTTTTGGTATCATGGTGATGGTGGCCTCATAGAATGAGTTTAGGAGTATTCTTCCCTCTGCTGTATTTTGGAAGAGTTTGAGAAGGATAGGTGTTAGCTGTTCTGTAAATGTTTTTGTTTTTGTTTTTTTGCGGTATGCGGGCCTCTCACTGTTGTGGCCTCTCCCGTTGCAGAGCACAGGCTCCGGATGCGCAGGCTCAGCGGCCATGGCTCACGGTCACAGCCGCTCCGCGGCATGTGGGATCTTCCCTGACCAGGGCACGAACCCGTTTCCCCTGCATCGGCAGGCAGACTCTCAACCACTGTGCCACCAGGGAAGCTGTGTTCTCTAAATGTTTGATAGAATTCTCCTGTGAAGCTATCTTGTCCTGGGCTTTTGTTTGTTGGAAGATTTTTAATCACAGTTTCAATTTCAGTGCTTCTGATTGGTCTGTTCCTATTTTCTGTTTCTTCTTGGTTCAGTCTCAGAAGGTTGTGCTTTTCTAAGAATTTGTCCATTTCTTCCAGGTTGTGCATTTTATTGGCATACAGTTGCTTAGAGTAATCTCTCATGATCCTTTTTATTTCTGCAGTGTCAGTTGTTACTTCTCCTTTTTCATTTCTAATTCTGTTGATTTGAGTCTTCTCCCTATTTTTCTTGATCAGTCTGGCTAATGGTTTATCAACTTTGTTTATCTTCTCAAAGAACCAGCTTTTACTTTTATTGATCTTTGCTATTGTTTCCTTTATTTATTTTTCATTTATTTCTGATTTGATCTTTATGATTTCTTTCCTTCTGCTAACTTTGGGCATTTTTTGTTCTGCTTTCTCTAATTTCTTTATGTGTAAGGTTAGGTTGTTTATTTGAGATTTTTGTTGTTTCTTGAGGTAGGATTACATTGCTATAAACTTCCCTCTTAGAACTGCTTTTGCTGTATCCTGTAGATTTTGGGTCATCGTGTTTTCATTGTCATTTGTTTGTAGGTAATTTTTGATTTCCTCTTTGAGTTCTTCAGTGATCTCTTGGTTATTTGGTAGTGTATTGTTTCGCTTCCATGTGTTTGTATTTGTTACAGATTTTTTCTTGTAGTTGATATCTAGTCCCAAAGCATTGTGGTCAGAAAAGGTATTTGATATGATTTCAATTTTCTTAAATTTACCAAGGCTTGATTTGTGACCCAGCATTTGATCTATCCTGGAGTATGTTCCATGAGCACTTGAGAAGAAAGCATATTCTGTTGTTTTTGGATGGAATGTCCTATAAATATCAATTAAGTCCATCTTGTTTAATATGTCATTTAAAGCTTGTGCTTCCTTATTTATTTTCATCTTTGCTGATCTGTCCATTGGTAAAAGTGGGGTGTTAAAGTCCCCTACTATGATTGTGTTACTGTCAGTTTCCCCTTTTATGGCAGTTAGCATTTGCCTTATGTATTGAGGTGTTCCTATGTTGGGTGCATAAATATTTACAATTGTTATATCTTTTTCTTGGATTGGGCCCTGATCATTATGTAGTGTCCTTCTTTGTCTTTTGTAATACTCTTTATGTGGTAGTCTATTTTGTCCAATACGAGAATTGCTACTCTAGCTTTCTTTTGATTTCCCTTTACATGGAATATCTTTTTCCATCCCCTTACTTTCAGTCTGTATGTGTCCCTAAGTCTGAACTGGGTCTCTTGTAGACAGCATATATATGCGTCTTGTTTTTGTATCCATTCAGCCTGTCTATGTCTTTTGGTTGGAGCATTTAATCCATTTACATATAAGGTAGTTATCGATATGTGTGTTCCTATTCCCATTTTCTTAATTGTTTTGGGTTTGTTATTGTAGTTCTTTTCCTTCTCTTGTGTTTCCTGCCTAGAGAAGTTCCTTTAGCATTTGTTGTAAAGCTGGTTTGGTGGTACTGGATTCTCTTAGATTTTGCTTGTCTTTAAAGGTTTTAATTTCTCTGTCAAATCTGCATGAGAGTGTTGCTGGGCAGAGTAATCTTGGTTGTAGGTTTTTCCCTTTCATCACTTTAAATATGTCCTGCCACACCCTTCTGGCTTGCAGAGTTTCTGCTGAAAGATCAGCTGTTAACCTTATGGGGATTCCCTTGTATGTTGTTTGTTGTTTTTCCCTTGCTGCTTTTAATATTTTTTGTTCGTATCTAATTTTTGATAGTTTGATCAATGTTGTCTTGGCATGTTTCTCCTTGGATTTATCCTTTCTGGGGCTCTCTGTGCTTCCTGGACTTGAATGACTATTTCCTTTCCCATATTAGGGAAATTTTCAGCTATAATCTCTTCAAATATTTTCTCAATCTGTTTCTTTTTCTCTTCTTCTTCTGGCACCCCTGTAATTCAAATGTTGGTGCGTTTAATGTTGTCCCAGAGGTCTCTGAGACTGTCCTCAATTCTTTTCATTCTTTTTTCTTTATTCTGCTCTGCAGCAGTTATTTCCACTATTTTATCTTCCAGGTCACTTATCCGTTCTTCTACCTCAGTTATTCTGCTATTGATTCCATCTAGAGAATATTTAGCTTCATTTATTGTGTTGTTCATCATTGTTTGTTTGCTCTTTATTAGTTCTTCTAGGTCCCTGTTAAACATTTCTTGTATTTTCTCCATTCTATTTCCAAGATTTTGGATCATCTTTACTATTGTTACTCTGAATTCTTTTTCAGGTAGACTGCCTATTTCCTCTTCATTTGTTAGGTCTGGTGGGTTTTACCTTGCTCCTTCATCTACTGTGTGTTTCTGTCTTCTCATTTTGCTTAACTTACTGTGTTTGGGGTATCATTTTTGCCCGCTGCAGGTTTGTAGTTCCTGTTGTTTTTGGTGTCTGCACCCAGTAGGTAAGGTTAGTTCAGTGGGTTGTGTAGGCTTCCTGGTGGAGGGGACTAGTGCCTGTGTTCTGTTCAATGAGGCTGGATCTTGTCTTTCTGGTGGGCAGGACCACGTCCGATGGTGTGTTTTAGGGTGTCTGTGAACTTATGACTTTCGGCAGCCTCTCTGCTAATGGGTGTGGTTGTGTTCCTGTCTTGGTAGTTGTTTGTCATAGGGTGTCCAGCATTGTAGCTTGCTGGTCATTGAGTGGAGCTGCATCTTAACGTTGAGATGGAGATCTCTGGGAGAGCTTTCGCTGTTTGATATTATGTGGGACCGGGAGGTCTCTCGTGGACCAATGTTCCGAGCTCAGCTCTCTCACCTCAGAGAGGCCTGACACCTGGCTGGAGCATGAAGACCCTGTCAGCCACACAGCCCAGAAGAAAAAAGAAAGAAAGGAAGGAAGGGACGAAGGGAGGAAGGAAGGAAGGAAGGGAGGGAGAAAAGAAAAGAAAGTTATTTTTTAAATGTTTGTATTTACAAATTATGCTACAAAATAGTGTGGTATACTTTTATAAACAAAATATTTATGTATAAAAAAACTGGAAGGCAACTGGAGTTAAATGTATATTTGGTGATGGAATTATACAAATTTTTCTTTCTTAAAAATATTTTTCAAGTTGTCTATACTAAGTATGTAATTAGAAACAAATCTAATAAAAAAAAGTTAAAGCATAAAAAAAATTTAAAAATTGGAAAGTAATTTAAGAAAAGAAAGAAGGAAGAGAGCAACCAAACCAAAAAACAAATCCACCATTGATAACAAGCACTAAAAACTATACTGAACAGAACCAAAAACAAACCAAAAAAATGGACAGACAGAACCCTAGGACAAATGGTGAAAGCAAAGCTATACAGACAAAATCACACAAAGAAGCATACACATACACACTCACAAAAAGAGGAAAAGGAAAAATATATATTATATATATATATTTAAAAAAAAAGGAAGAGAGCAACCAATCAATAAAGAAACCTACCAATTATGATAAACTCTAAATACTAAACCAAGATAAACATAAGACCAGAAACAAATTAGATGCAGAGATCAAACCCCAAGTCTACAGTTGCTCCCAAAGTTCACAGCCTCAATTTTGGAATGATTCATTGTCTATTCGGGTATTCCACAGATGCAGGGTACATCAAGTTAATTGTGGAGATTTAATCTGCTGCTCCTGAGGCTGCTGGGAGAGATTTCCTTTTCTCTTCTTTGTTCGCACAGCTCCTGGGGTTCTGCTTTGGATTTTGCCCCCACCTCTGCATGTAGGCCCCCCTCTGGTGTCTTTTCTTCGCTCAGACAGGACAGGGTTAAAGTAGCAGCGGATTTGGGGGCTCTGGCTCACTCAGGCCTGTGGGAGGGAGGGGTACGGATGCAGGGCGAGCCTGCGGCGGCAGAGGCTGGCATGACGTTGCAACAGCCTGAGGTGCGCTGTGTGTTCTCCTGGGGAAATTGTCCCTGTATCGCGGGACCCTGCTGGTGGCGGGCAGCATAGGCTCCCGGGAGGAGAGGTGTGGATGGTGACCTGTGCTCGCACACAGGCTTCTTGGTGGCTGCAGCAGCAGCCTTAGCGTCTCATGCCCGTCTATCGTGTCCGCGCTGATAGCCGCGGCTCATGCCCCATCTCTGGAGCTCGTTTAGGAGGTGCTCTGAATACCCTCTCCTCGTTCTCCCTGAAACAATGGTCTCTTGCCTCTTAGGCAGGTCCAGCCTTTTGCCCAGACTCCCTCCCTGCTAGCTGTGGTGCACTAGCCCCCTCCAGGCTGTGTTCACGCATCCAACCCCAGTCCTCTCCCTGGAATCTGACCTCTGAAGCCCGAGCCTCAGCTTCCAGCCCTCACCCGCCCCAGCGGGTGAGCAGACAAGGCTCTTAGGCTGGTGAGTGCTGGTCGGCACCGATCATCTGTGCGGGAATCTCTCCGCTTTGCCCTCTGCACCCCTATTGCTGTGCTCTCCTTCGTGGCTATAAAGCTTTCCCCCCGCCACCCTCCGTTTCCGCCAGTGAAGGGACTTCCTAATGTGTGGAAACTTTTCCTCCTTCACAGCGCCCTCCCAGAGGTGCTGGCCCCATGCCTATTCTTTTGTCTCTGTTTTTTCTTTTTTCTTTTACCCTACCCAGGTGCGTGGGGAGTTTCTTGCCTTTGGGGAAGTCTAAGGTCTTCTGCCAGCATTCGTTAGGTGTTCTGTAGGAGTTATTCCACATGTAGATGTATTTCTGATGTATTTGTGGGGAGGCATGTGATCTCCACATCTTACTCCTCCACCATGTTGAAGGTCTCTCCAACTTTGACATTCTTTTTTTTTTTTTTTTTTTTTTGCGGTACGCGGGCCTCTCACTGCCGCAGCCTCTCCCGCCGCGGAGCACAGGCTCCGGACGCGCAGGCGCAGCGGCCACGGCTCACGAGCCCAGCTGCTACGTGGCATGTGGGATCTTCCCAGACCGGGGCACGAACCCGCGTCCCCTGCATCGGCAGGCGGACTCTCAACCACTGCGCCACCAGGGAAGCCCCAACTTTGACATTCTTAAAAGGACTTTCATTTAGGAGGAATAAAGGTCCTTAATTAACCTTTTTCCTAGAGATGTTTGTTAACAGGTCATCCTAGGAGCCAGTCCCTGGCTATTTTGAATTGCTTTTTCTCAGTAATCTAAAGTCACCAGTTTACCCTTTTTAAAAAGGTAATTGTTTTAGGGCAGGGGTCCCCAGCCTCCAGGATCTAATGCCTGATGATCTGAGGTGGAGGTGATGTAATAATAATAGAAATAAAGTGCACAATAAAATATAACGCACTTGAATCATCCCGAAACCATCACCCCACCCCTGGTC
The DNA here is from genome assembly GCF_963924675.1 of Phocoena phocoena. Lineage (NCBI taxonomy): Eukaryota > Metazoa > Chordata > Mammalia > Artiodactyla > Phocoenidae > Phocoena > Phocoena phocoena. The sequence goes on along the minus strand of NC_089228.1, from coordinate 55,031,103 downwards.
TGTGGAAAAATTGTCTTCCATGAAACCAGTCCCTTTTTGGTGCCAAAAAGGTTGGGGACTGCTATTTTAGGGAATTAAATTGGGTGGCTTTACTGATAATTGAAATACTGCAATGAACCAATTATTTCAGTATTATTATTATTTTTAATTGTGGTAAAACACATATCAATTTTCTAAAATATCCGAATGTGTCTATTAAGTCTAAGAAGTCTAATAGTACTTACTTTTAAATGAAGTGCTCCCTCCGATACCGCACAAATATACCCAGGGACCCACAGCTGTTATGGGCTGCTGGAAAATGCTGGCCCACATGAGCGTCCAGTATCGTGTCCCTGAAACTCTGGTCCTTGTCCTGGTAAGCCTCCTGTGGTTATTTATTCATGTCACCTTACTCCAAATGCCTGCTTCTTTATGCTTCTATTGGGTGAAAGAGAGCATGTTAATTCTGTCTCTTTAAAATGTAACTGATGTAACACATAGTGGAGTGGAATTTCAAACCCTTGCATACTCCAAACTCATTGCAGAGGCTGGAATGGAAACATAAATCTGTAGGTACTCATGTAGTTATAAATGCTGAACTTTAGAAAATTTAAATAGTCTCCATTTCAGAAGGATGCTCCGGCATCAGTGGGAAAGATGAAGGCTACTGATTGTCATGAAGGCTGTAGATTCATTTTGATGGTCTTTATGTCATTAGTAAAATAATAAACAGAAAGGTAGGGGTTGTATCTATAGAAAGCCTACAGTATTTTGTATTAAACTCTTTAGTAAACTTGACTAGAGTTTTACGTCCATTCACTAGGAAGGACAAATTTTAACCTATCAGAAAAGTCTTCTGACAACTTACCGTCTAGTTCTGGAGTGAGAATAATATTTGTTTTGGCCAAGATTAAGGTTGCCTGATTCAAGCATTTTACTTTGTTGTGGCAGTAAAAAGTATGCCCTGTGCCATTTTTAAAAGAAAGAAAGAAAATCTGTCAGATAACAGAGGAAATCCTGACTGAAAAAACATCATGTACCTGTGAAAAATAGAAAATGTACTTTATGGAATTAGTTCCAATCTTGAAGTTGGGACCATTGATTTAGCTTTGGCTTTGCCATAGTTAAATGTGAATACATTTATAGAACACCTATCTTGTGCCAGGCACTGTACAAGATCCTAGAGATAAAGTAAAAACTAAGATACGCCTTTCATGTTCTTTATTTACCAGAACGTAGTTCCTTCATTCATAAAATGAAAGAATCTGATGATCTCTACATGCTTCCAGCTCTGATGTTCTGTGTAAAAATCAATGAATATATTCATTTATTCTTTCTACAAATGTTTATTATGATTTAGCAATTGTGCTGTAGGTACTGGTGATGGGGTGAACAAGACAGAGAATGGCTTACATCTGAAGGAGACAGAACCTGAAAAAAGTAAACAAATAATAAAGTATAATTCCAGGGAGTAATAACTCAGTGAAGTAACAGAAGCACATAGACTGACATGGTAGTGCCTGGGAGAGCTATGTGTATTATTAGAACAGAGCTCAGAAGGCAAGGTGATGTCGAGAGTGTGCATATGCAGTTAGTTTCATAATATAGAATCTAAATACCGTTCATACAATAAACGCATCAAGACGTATTGGGAGACAGCTTTAAATATTGGGCTCACAAATATTATCCAGTAGAACAATCTTATATCAGCTGCAGTGTGCAGTGAAATTGACCTGTTAACCTCTCTGCCCCACATCATAGAAACATCCAAAGTGTAAAAAATTACCAAGTGCCCAGGATGGAACCTAAAGCTTAAATAAATAATATGTACCATCAAAGCATCACTGACCACAGAGAATCCATGGATCGTGACGTAGAGCACCGATTATGGAGCCAGAACACCCAAGTTCACATTCCAGCTCTACCATTTACTATGGAAACTTAGGCAAATTACTTCATTTTCCTGTGTTTCAGTATCCTCATGTGTAAAACGGAGTTAAAGAGTAGCCTCTAGTCTATAAAGTTGCTATGGGGATTAATAGGGTAATCTACTATTTTAGGGAATCTTTTATTATTATTATCCTATTTTAATATATTTAATTTTAAGCTGGTCCTAACGTAATAAAATCACTACCCTTAATTATGCACTGAATACTAGACAATGAATAAACATTATAGAAGTCAGTTCTCTTTTTCCCTCCTTCCACAATGACCTTCTACGTTAACACAAGTCATTTTTTGAAAGGCTGTGTTCAAAGCAAATGAGTTATGCTGGAGAAAACAATGAAAACTCCACCTAGAGGAAAAATAACCCAAATGCCCTTCATCACCTTATTGGAAAATGGAATGCTTGCTTGGTGGTGGGTTCCAGTGTTGTATCGGACGGATGGATGGAGGAGAGTGGGCTGTACAGTGAGAATGAAGGATGTTACTGCTGGAACAAATCGATGCTTTTATGTGATATGCCTGGTAAATTAATTTTGCGGAGGGTAGTTACTGAAAATTTGTTTTTGAATATTCTGAAAATAGAGCCTGTAAACATCCATTAACCTTGACTGGCCAGATTCCCTTTCTCTTCCTCTTACTAGGTTTTAGTATTATGTTTTAAATTCTTACTCTGACAACTGGGAAGAGGAGGGAGGTGAGAGAAAGGGACAATATAAGAAGCCGAGAGACCCAGTGGGCTACCATCCATTTTTGTTTCTGATGGTTTCATATCTCTTATCTCCATTTAAAAACTTAAAGATAAATAGAAAAACTTAGAAAAATAAAAGGAGCACACATATGAGCATAAATAAATAGGAACATATTCTCTTGATTCCCCAGAAATGTTCAGTGTATGATGATATCTTTTGACGGAAAAGAATATATTTCCTGGTCCCATCAGGAATTCCCTTGGCTTAGAATGTTGACTACAGATTATGTAAATTTCTCAGCACTTAAGGCAAACTGTGGCACTACTGAACACAGCGGTTTTTGGTTTTCTTTTTTTTCAAAATTTTTATGGTATTTGTGTAACGGACCCCATGGAACCAACTTAAAACAAGTGTAAGCAAAACCTTTGATCCTTGGGGAAGACAATTTGATACAAGACGTTTTCTTGGTGACACCTCTGTAGACCCACCATTCATCAGCTTTGACAGCTTTCGGTGATCTATGGCCAATAATCTCTTCTTAATCTATAGAGTGTAAACTCTTCCAGAACTGCAAATATGCTACCCAGGTGTTAAGAAGGTCACCAAACCAGTTCATTTGCTGAGATACAAGAAGACAGCATTCCTGGGATATGTTCCCCCACCCCAAGTCATTGGGAAGAGAATCGTTTAATTACAGATTTTAGTGATAAGCAGCAACAGAAAGCCCTTAAAAATATAATAGTGTACGTGTATTGGGTGCCTTCATACGCCTGTGCTTAAATCACATGATGATTTATTCTCTACAACAGCAATGAGACAGCCAACTCTTTCCTGTGCGTTAGGAACTGTTCCAGGCACTTTGCATGTATATCTTGGTGTGGTGCAATGTAAACCAGGCTGAGCAGCCCTTCCATCACCTAGCTATTTGCTCTTGGATAAGTCAAACTCTGAGTTTCAGGGTATTGGTAACATGAAAAGACTAATGTTTGGCCTACTCCCCTCTCAAAAATTTATGTGTAGTTCCAAGAAGAAAGAACGTGAGGGTAAAAATCACAGAAGACATAAAAGTCAGTAACTTCTGCTCGAAAGTAAAAACCTTTGGATTTTGACAAAAAGTGATCAAGCTCTCTTAAGCCTAGACATCAATACAGGTCTCCCCCACTTTTCGAAAATTCTCTTTATGCCGCTTCGCTTTTACGAAAGACCTACATTAATACCTACTTTTTGCTAAACAAAAGAAATCCAAAGAGGATTTTTGCTTTTATGGAAAAGGGCAAAAAGCGAAAATATCCTTCAGCATTTGTTTTGCAGGGAGCTTTTACAGAGGCAGCCACCCACCCACTCCCCTAGCAGTAAGAATGGCCCCACTAAGCTCCTTCCTGGGAACTACACTCAGCGTCTCAGCATCAAACTACTACCATAGCTTTGAACTGTGTCTCTAAGCATCTGTGCTTGATCTCAATCGATATTGTGCACCCTTAGCAAGATGTGTCCTAAGGTAATTGCTTCTTCGCTTTATGTCATTTTGGCTTGTGAATGGTTTCATAGGAATGCTCTACCTTGAGATAGAGGGGGAAACCTGTATTAGCCCATGGGAGATACAATTTGAAGTGTGAGTCTTGCAGGTGACCTACATCTAAAACATTAGAAAATAATTCTTTACCCAAAGTAGTGGTCAAGCAGATTTACTGTTAGTTATGAATGGTATTTTGACCATTCTTGTTTGGTAATCACTGAGCAGTAAGATGTGAATATACAAACATCCTAATAGTAACATCAGTATGAGGAGTATAAAACACAAAGCATCTGCAGTATCAGTAGGTCTGGATGTCAGTGCCAATGTTTAATAAATGTCACCAAGAGGAAAGCAGTGACCAGAGCAAGGGTGTGGTGTTGAGATGAAGGGCATAAACCCTGGAGCCAGAGCATCTGATACACCAGCTTCACCACTAACTGAACCAGGGATCATGCTACTTATCTTTCTATGTCTCAGTGTCTTTATATGTATAAATGGGAACACTAATGGAACTTTGTAAGTTAATACATGCAAAGTGCCCGGAACAGTTCCTAACACACAGGAAAGAGTCGGCTGTCTCATTGCTATTGTAGAGAATAAAAAAGCCCGGGCTGCTACCCTAGTTCTGCCACTTCTTTCTCTGGATCTCAACCTCCTTATCTGAAAAAAATGGTAATAAGAAGATTTACCTCTCTCATTCTGAAAAATTGAATGGGATAATGTACCCTCAGTTGCATTATAGTTTTCAGGAACTAATCATGTGTCAGGAGTTGTTGTTTTTTAATTTTAATTTTTTTTTAACATTTACTGCAGTAACTTTTAGTAAAGTGCTCCCTGCAGTGTTAGCCACCCCTCCCCACGTATGCACATCTCACCTGTAAAAATGTGTCCGGACTTTCCTGAGTATCCCCTGTGAGGCAAAATCACCCCCAACTGAGAATCACTGCTCTCAAGCATTGTTCAAATGCCACTGCCTCCAGAAAGCATTCCTGGGCATCCATTATGGTCTCTCCTGTTGTGTTCATGAATGTACATCTCCAGATAATTGTTGACTTTGTATCATAATTACCCATTTACTTATCCATATCCCCCTATGGACTGGAAGTTTATTTTGGCCAGGAATTGTGTCTTTCTCACCATTGGTTCTACATAGTAGGTACTATCGCATATTTGTTGAAGGAAGTCAGAAAGGGAGGGAGGGAGGGAGGGAGAGGGGGAGGGAGGGGAAAGGAGAGGAGGGGTGGAAGGATGGATGACAGGTATATGATCTGGCCATGGCACTAATTAGGATTCCTGAAGGAGTCACTTAGTCTATCTCGTCTCTGTTTTTTCATCTGGAAAATGGGATGTTGGTTCTGACGTTGTCTAACATCCATTGCATACCTTTCCGGGTCCACTGCTGTGCCAGAGATGCAGGGGTAACTAGGTTCCTGAGGAGTTAATGTGCAGAGCCAAGCCCTCCATTTACTCCCAGGAGAGGCCCAACTTCTGCAAGAAACCTGGCCCATTGTTGTTACATGAGCATCAGTCCTCTGAGACACGTCCTATCCCTGGATAGGACAGAACAGAACCTGGAAGCAGCCCTTGTTTTGGAGGGATGTTCAGGGAGTAGCACATATTTTATGAGGGAACTCCCAGCATAGCTCAACTGTCATTGCTGGATTAATGCTCACCAGCAAGATGAAACGCAGGGGCTGCCTCAGCTATTCCATAAGTCCATGTTTCTATCAAAACAACAATTTTAAAAAATGTGCTGAAGTCCACAGTCCATGTCGATACAATTGGAACATTTGTTCCCAGAGAAAGGGAAGGACTGAGGTTCTCCTCACACAGAGCTGGGTATGTTAGTGATTCTCTCCTCAGACTAGTGTCTCCACCCGCCTTTCAGAATGGACCTCAGTGGGGATGAACTTGAGAGGGGCCTGTGGTCTCTCTAGGGAGATGGTGCTTTCATATCCCAGCCATCAAAGGGTACCGAGAACTTAAATGCACTAGCATCTCTCCCTAAACCCTCTGTATTTAAGGACTTAAAGAGTCTGATTAATGTATTTCATCTAGTTTAATAGAGATCATTATTTCATATACCACAAGGAAAGAAAAAGCATACCTTTTAAGGTGACAACACTATCTTATAATACAGATTATTTTCATATAACTCTTCAGACTTATTTAAATGTAGATTTTTTTAAAAAAAATCATTCTTGTGCATTCATAAAAAGGAAAATATAAGTAAATTAAACTGTTTATTTTAAACAGTTGTTCACAATCCTCATCTAACTCTGAATGACTTTATGGCTGGGAATTGTCATATCCCATGCTTTGCCCCACACAGCATGCTCCTGTCTGCCATCAAGAGCATTGGTGACATAGCATTGGTGCTTCTCTGATGTCCTCTCTTCTAAGTCACCAATCCTGCACCTTTCGAAGTTCACACATGGGCGAAAATGGTTGCATCCTGATTGTACATGGCTGACAACTACTTTAAGAAGGATCCTAATTTTAGAGCCATTAAAATATGAAAAAATGTGCATTTTAAAATTGATGAAATAAGTAATTCACACCTTAATGATGAGAACTGTCTTCTTTCTACTTTAAAAATGTGACAAAAGGGCTTCCCTGGTGGCGCAGTGGTTGAGAGTCCTCCTGCCAATGCAGGGGACTCTGGTTCGTGCCCCGGTCCGGGAAGATCCCACATGCCGCGGAGCGGCTGGGCCCATGAGCCATGGCGGTTGGGCCTGCGTGTCCGGAGCCTGTGCTCCGCAGCGGGAGGGGCCACATCGGTGAGAGGCCCACGTACTGCAAAAAACAAAAACAAACAAACAAACAATAAAAATGTGACAAAATTCAGAGTGGAAAGTACATAAGTGTTAGAGCCAGAGCTGGGTTCATATTCCTCTGTCTACTGGCTGTTGTAATGAGGGCAAATTATTTAGCTTCTCCAAGTCTGTCTCCTCATCTGTAAACCTTGTCTTAAAGATTATATTTATTGGAGATAATAAATATAAATAGACCTCCTTGCCCTAAGTAGTTATACAAAAATATATTCTCTTCTTTCCATGAAACAAGAGCTTAAACTGGTGTTTTCACTGCATTTGAACCTTTTGTATGTGATGTTTCCAGATTGAAATTGCTAAAATGCGTAAAGTAGTTATGTCTTAATAATGAATTGGGGGACTTCCCTGGTGACGCAGTGGTTAAGAATCCACCTGCCAATGCAGGGGACACAGGTTCGATACCTGGTGTGGGAAGATCCCACATGCCATGGAGCGACTAAGCCCATGTGCCACAGCTACTGAGCCTGTGCTCTATAGCCCGTGAGTCACAACTACTGAAGCCCGCACGCCTAGAGCCCATGCTCTGCAACAAGAGAAGCCACCGCAATGAGAAGCCTGCACACCGCAACGAAGAGTAGCCCCTGCTCACCACAACTAGAGAAAGCCCATGTGCAGCAACGAAGACCCAACGCAGCCAAAAGTCAATAAATAAATTAATTAATTTAAAAATTAAAAAAAAGAAATAATGAATTGGTTACTTTTTGAAGATGAAGGGCATATTCAGATACCTCGGTTTGTAACATATTTCACTTAACAGAGAACCCATCCATGGTTGTGTTGTCAATTTTTTAAATTCCTCCTATCAAGAATTTGAATTTTGGCTGAGGTCAAATGTTGAATCAGCAATAGGTCAAAGACTTGATTTTATTCTTTCTCCTCTACCCATTTTCAGTCCAGCTGTTAAATGTTAACTCAGAGACATGGTTTAATACCCAGATGACCTGCTAAGGCTGTTATCTATTTGACACTAACATGTATCTCCTAGTGCAATGCTAGGAGATACATGTTACCTCCAGTACACAGCTTGAAAATTCAAATCGAAGAATTAGTCTTCTCATTCCTGGTGATAATTCTGTATTAAATTCATAGTAGGTTACAGGAAATCATCTTTCTCATTTTATGAAACAGAAAAGGATAGGAAGGAAGAAACTAAAAGCAGTATATGGCTTCTCCCAGGAGGTGACTAAAACTTGGGAGCCACTGGCTAACCTTGGCGTTTTTATTTTTCTTCCTGATTTCTGTTGCTTCTTCATCTTGCCAACACCTGAAGAATCTGGAAAAAGCATCTCATTTTCCATAGAACAAGGCACAGGTTCTAGTTTCCTTCATAAAATATAAAGTCGGACTTAGGTTGAGCACCATCTTCATTTTGTTTGTCTTCTGTCTCCTGGGATAGACAAGCTGGTGAATGTCCTTATAGTCACTGACAGCTACTGTTCAAGTTGAGAGAATTTTGGAGAAATGGACTTTAGCATCATTGATTCACATGCATTTTATTGTGCTATCAGTTTTTATCATTCCTAGAATAGGCAATGAGCAATCTAGAAGCAAGTGTTTGATACAGATTCACTGTCAGCTTCCCCCAGCGCCTAGTTCAGGCCTGCCATGCATCAGGCATTTAGTAATTCTTATTCCCTGCCAAGAAAATTAGTAAGAATAGGATGGGAAATAGAAGAGAGAGGCAATTAGCTATTCAGAGAATATTCTTGAATTCTTTCTGAATCTCACCAATAGGACAAAGCAACTGCTTAATCATGTGTACCATCACCTGAATTTGTGGTTAGAAATGATTCTTGAGCCCCACCCCAGGCCCACTGAATCCAAATCCTCAAGATCAAGCCTTGGAAATCTGTAACTTATAATCATCACTCTTAATGCTGAGGCAATTTTTTTAAATACTGAAGGATGATCATATTTTTTTTAATTTGCTTAAGTTGATAAAATAAATTATGATTCATTTCAGACCAGTGTAGAACTAGGGGCATGGAAGTGTGGTACTGGGCAGCAAAATGATTGGGGAGGGAGTTTCCTTGTTTTACGTTTGGTTCCCAAACCATCATTTTACTCTTCTTCCTGAGTTGTCTATTCTTTCTCATCAGGCAGCAGAAAAACATTCAATTTTATCCTTATCTGAGGACCTAATATTCTCCAGTGCTCAGGAACCTGAGTATTTTTAAAAGGAGTTAAATGGTTATTGATTCAGAGAAGTGATTCAGAAAGTCAAAAACTTTTTCTATATGCTAATCATATTATACCTATTACTGTACAGATAATAAATAATAAGAAATTATTTTAAAATAACATAAATAGATATGATCACATAAAAATGAGAACATTCCTTAAGGCTCTACTTGGTAACAGCTCTTCATTGCAGTGTGATAGATGGCATAGTCACCTTGCCAAGCTCTATTTGTGTATGTTTCTGTCTCCAGACACATACAACTTTGGTACCACCATTTCATCTCTAACTGCTTCTCTCTGTTATTATTAGGGTCTGCATCAGATAAAGCATTATAAATACTATTATAAATAGCATTATAAATACTACTATAAATAGTATTATAAACATTATTGAGTGACCTGATTGCTCAATCACAGAGGAAATAAGAGGTTCAAATTCCCACATAAGATTTTGATTAACATTTGTATAAATATAAGTAGAGATCTTTTCCAGTAGTTTTGGAATATTATTACTTTCTCTCAGTAAGGCATGCTGATCCACCATAGGTCAAACACCAGAATCCCACTAGAACAAAAATTGATCATAACCAAAATAATCACACGTGTCCTGTATCATGAGTGGCTCATTGATTTATTTATAATAAGATTTTCTGCAATGAATAGCCCAGTTTGAACGTCGTTTATCTAGTCCTTGTAAATCACTATTTGCCTATCTCAAAACCTATTTTGTTCTGTTTGCCGAGCACCTTTTACTTGCTAATGATCTGTGCAAATTAAACAGTAAAGGAGAGGAGAGGCAAGGAGAGGCAAGGAGAGGCAAAACTTCTTTACACTGGGTGAATGGTAAGCAAGAGGCAATCCTATGACGCTCCTCCGTCCCTACCAACAACATTCCCACTCCCCCACCCCCAAGAAAACTTCTAAGCCACAGAGAAGAACAACTGATACAGACACATGCATGCACATGCCCCCCAGAAGAGCAAGTGGGTGAGAAGGAAAGTCTGTTCACAATACCTCCTTGCAAAAGACTAGCAATTAGATAAGATGCTTTCTTGATCCTGTACAGCCTGGTGTCTGTTCTATTTCTCTCTGGAGCTGCTTCAGTTCAGACCCTGAGCATGTGCTTTGATGAGATTTTTCCCAAAATAATTCCAGTAGATTAAAATTCCACATTAGCCAAATTTTGCATAGATGGAGGCACTGAGGATCCAAGGAGTTAGCAGCTTTCCCAAGACTATTGATCATTTAATAGTATGAGAATTCACCCAGTATGAGAAATAGAAATTTTGATCTTTCATGGAATTACCTTTGTTCTGCATTGCTTCTTGTTTTCGTGTTAGTAAATTTCCTTAATAGTCTTAGTGGGAGAAGAGACTAAGAAAAATAGAGAAGGTCTTAATGTTTGCAACGGAATATGCTTATAGTTTTTTAAGATTTATTGGTTGATGATGACAAGTTATCTTTTTTAACTGACATAATATAGAGTCTTCGAATTCTATCTTTCATTTCAAAACTGAGAACTGCTAAACACTTGAGTATCTTGGAATTTGAGAATTCTATTCTTCCCTTATGGAGTGTGGCTAGGATTTTTTTTTTTTTTTTCTTTTGTGGTACGTGGGCCTCTCACTGACATGACCTCTCCCGTTGCGGAGCACAGGCTCTGGACGCGCAGGCCTAGTGGCCATGGCTCACGGGCCCAGCCGCTCCGTGGCATGTGGGATCTTCCCGGACCGGGGCATGAACCCATGTCCCCTGCATCGGCAGGCAGACTCTCAACCACTGCGCCACCAGGGAAGCCCGTGGCTAGGATTTTTGATGATAATTGCTAAGAGGATTTTGTCATGGCTTTGAAAATACTCAGTGCTGTAAATAGCATTTTGCTATCCAAAAGCCAGGGGAAATGATTAAGTGGGTCTTTGCTCATTTTCAAGACATTGCAAGGTAACTTCTCTAAAATGAGATTTATGAATGTATAAAGCTTAATAAGCAAAGAATGGATCTTTATGTGCATTCTTCCCAACATTGAATTTAAGAGGTTTTCTCTGGACAATATAAGAACAAAGCTGTGGATTTTTCTCTTCTGCTGATTCCCCAATACCTTATGTAGTTTCTAATGACACTTTTTATTTTCTTATGAATAACTGACGTAACTGTTTTTATTTTTATTCCAATGAGATTTACAGTGTGCTAAAAGCAATTTTATAAAGATCTCCAAGCAAATCTTATACTGTGTTTCTATAAATCATACTTGAAGACATTCCAGGGAAATGTTACAGGTTTTCACTGTACTCATCTTGCTAAAGCATGATCTCTGCCTCTGCTTCTTATCCATATTCATGATATCCACTTATCCATAGCTATTGTTTCAGTCCATTTGAGCTGCTATAACAAAACACCACAGACTGGGTAGCTGATAAAAAATAGAAATTAATGTCTCACAGTTCTGGAGGCTTGGAGTTCTGAGATCAAGGCACCAGCATGGTCTCATTCCACTGTGGGCTCTCTTCCTTGTTCATAGCCTGTGCAGAGGAGGCTAGAGAGCCCTGTGGGGTCTCTTTTATAAGGGCACTAATCCTATTCAGGAGGGCTTCACCCTCATGACCAAAGCACTTTCCAAAGGCCACTCCTCCTAATACCATCACATGGGGCATTAGTATTTCAACATATGAATTTGAGGGCAGGGAGGTCACAGACATTCAGACAGTAGCAGCTACTTTCACCCCCTTGTGTCAAATCACCAAAAAATGAAATTTCTGTGTGGCTGTCTAAAAATTTGAAGGTTCAAGATGGAAGAAATAAAAGTCAGTTTTCTCCTTGAAACTTGTGGTCAGATTTAGAAATACACCTTTATTCCAGTTTTCTACTTAACCTACAGATAACCTTCTCAAGGGAGTTATCTGTTCTACAGGAAAAAATGCAGTTGGACAATAGCAGGAAAATAAATAGAGTAGGCAGAAGGCATTATACTTCATATCTCCTCTAGATAATAGTGGTAGAGTTTGGATGGTAGGATTATAGCATACTAAATTATTTTTACATAATATAATATTACTGTTTCCAGTGTCTTGTATTTTGAAATCCAGAAACAAAATTAGTGCTAAATACAAGTTTACTACTATCTCGGGCATCTGGATACCATTTTGCTATTTTTGCTCAGTGTTGTAAACCATCAAAGGATATTTTTTGGGTTTCCAAATTGTTTTTCTTGAGCAGTTGCTGGATTGGCCAATGCAGAAACTTGATTCTGACCTGAAAAGTGCCTTGAGCCATAGATCTCCTACTCAGAGTGCAAGTAGAGGGAGAATTCTTTCTCTTCTCGAGTTCCCTGGAGCAGAGGGAGAAAGATGAATCCACAGATGAGTACCCCAAGTCCCTGCCACATTCCTATAATCAGACGAAAAATCCAGCTTGTACTTTTGGCTGATTTCCTGGCTGAATGGAGATTGGACACAATGGTTTCTGACTCCCAATCCACATTTTATCTGCTGAATATTAATAGCTCTCAGGATCCAAAGATATCAGTTTTCCCACTCAATAATCTCATTTGTTTTTCCTACAAGAGCATTGGCAAAATGGAGACAACTAACCTGCTAATATCTCATAAGTAAATTTCATAGCAGTGTTTTAATACCTACAGTATTAATTGTCTCTGACAAAGGAAGATGTCTATATCACCAGAATAACTAATATCAAATGGTCTAATAGGTAATCACCAACAGTGTTTTAGCATTGTCTTAGTCATTGTCGGGGTACAAAAGAGGGAGAGAGATACATTCTTTCTTTGATGCTGCTCTTTTTGAGGTGGCTTTTTACTAGCTGACATTTGGGTATATAGCAATTTGTCCCACTAATGGAATTGCTTTAATATGCAGAAGCATATTATGTGTAATTGCCCTTGTTAACGCAGACACTTTTCTCACCTAGAAGAGAGATCATGGGGTACCTTCATCAACCAAATTTCCCTTCTTTTTCTGCAGTTTAGCAACCTAGCAGGCACTGCTGGTGCTTTATCTATACCTTGTCTTTTTTTTCTGTACACCGTAGGCAGCTTTCTGCACATACCTCTCCACCTGCAGACTTTTCCCCTGGAATCAGTAACCCTCAGTCACTAACAAATGGGGAACAGGTAAGTAAAGAGTCAGACCTACTTTGGGACTATTCTCAGACATGTGTTCTATACCAAGTCCCAGAGCTCCCTAGTTTCTCAGAGTGGTGACTCGCTTGATAATGTACTTTTTATTGACTTCCTTTCCTTGCCTGATTTTCATCCCCTACCTCTGATAGGTGTTTCCTGGTTTCACCTCCCAATTCATCTACTTGTACTTACATCCTTGTCTCAGACTCTGTTTCTGGGAGAACCCTAAATAAGATAATAACGTTTTCTAATACAACCTGTTCATTTAGGTGAAAGAATGAGAGTTCTTCCAAGACCTCACCATTTCCTTCCTTCCCCGTGCTCCCTATTCAACTCATCACTAATATTTGCATGGTGAGTTCACCTTGCCACAGTACACCAGTTATGGTCTCCTTCCATGTATGCGTGGATTACTGCAGCAGTATTCTAACTGGAGTTTCTACTTCCAGCTTTTATACCTTCAGATAGTCTTGAAAACCACTGCCAGACAGGTTTTACTAATCATCTATTAGTTGCATCCCAGCATTTGAGAATCTTCAGAGGTTCCTACACTCACTACTATAGTGATATGATCCAGGTTTATGGCTTTCAATATCTGTATGCCACTGACACCCAATAATTATATCTCCATATGGAACCTGTCTCAAATGCCAGTCTTTTGGGCACCACTGCTTACTTGACATCTGCACTTGGATGTCTGTCAGACATTTCAAGTTCAAAATGTCAGAGCTGAACCCCTGGTCTCCCCCTACAGACCTGCTCATTCTGCAGCCTTTCCCATTTCAGTGATGGCAGCTCCATTCCCTTTATTTCTTAGACCCAAAACTTTGGAAATATCCTTGATTTATCAACTTTCCCCCTCACAATTCACCTCTAGCCCATTAGGAAATCCTCATGTCCCTAACTTCAAAATATATTCCAAATTGGACCACTTCTCACCCTCTCTACAGGTAAAATTCTAGCATGAGCCAACCTTATGTTGACCCAGATTGCTATGCCTCCTGGTTGTTCCCCTTGCTTCTTGCTCTTCCTTCTTCTCTGTTTTCTCAATACAGGAGACAGAGTTCCTTTAAAACTGTTAGGTCAGATCATGGCCCCCAGCTGCAAAAAGCCAATCAAGGGATCCCCCTCTCACTCAGTATAAAAGCCAGCATCCTTACAGGGGCCATAAGGGCTGACTTGAGGAGTCGCTCATATCTCCCTGACCGTCATCTTTACTACTTTTTCCGTCTTTCACGTCACTACTGTCACATGAATTAATTAATCAATCATCGTATTCACTCAACAGATATTTCTAAGCGTTTGGTCTGTGTCTGCAATGTTCTAGGCCTTGGGGATGAATACTGAACAAGAAACATATGGTTCCTATCCTCTTGAAACTTAGCTTCTAGTAGCTTTTAAAGTGTAGTGTTTTAACGGTATTATCCTAATTAATTATATATCTCAGCTTTTTTCTCCACTATCCTGTGTATCAAACCTCCTATCTGTGGTTCAGGCTGGGAAAAAAAAGGAAAAGCAAAGAAAATTCATTCCCAAAGCTAGAGAGGACAACTCTTAGAAAAATACCATAACCTTTTGGCTTGCTCCTCATTGGCTAAACACTGTCATTTGGCCACCCTAGCTGTAAAGGATGCTGGGAAATGCAAGGATTTAGAAAGTTATGTTGCTGCCATGAAGAAAATCAGGTGTTTGGGTTTTTTTTTTTTCTTTTTTTGTCAGTTAAGAAAAAGGGAGAGGGAAAAAAAAAAAGAAGAAAGGGAGAATGTATACTGTGTAGATAACTAAGTACTTTCTACCATAGCTGGTATAAAATTACCTGTGGTTTACACTGGGTCTAGGTCCTGCCCACTTCTGAACATTTTAATCAGAAAAGCATTACTACACTCACTTGTTTTTATATTAGAATAAGGGCTATTTATTACCATTGGCTCAGGAAATGACCCAATGTGGCCTTGTAAGACAGAATTAATTTTCAGTGACTCCAGCGGAAAGTTGGCTGCCTTTTAACTTAATAACTTGAGAACTGTCAGTATCCTTTGAAGTTAATGATAGTTGTAAAGTGAAAATAAAAATGTTCCTAAAGGAAATCAAACTCACTAAGACTCGTAAATGAATACTCTGTCACTAGAACTACTAATGTGTATGTGAACGGATGGGTGCGAGGGATTGGGGCGTGTTTAGAATTTCGTTGTTTTTTGGTCTGGTTTTGTTTTGGCTTTTGAGTTATAGAATGTCTAACACCTTGGAAATAAAATGTAAAGCAGTTAATGGGTTTCTTCTGGTTGTCAGGTGGAATATTAGAAGCAAAGATATTTTGTGTGAACATTTGTGTTGGAAATACTTAAAATGTGAGTGTCACCTCCCATGTATCAGTACAGCAGGGCCTCACCAGGTAAATAAACACAGTTTCTTACTTCAGTCTTTCTGCCCTGACAGGCGATTTTCTGAATTGGTATACGGATCCTTATTTTAATTAGCTTTTATTTTCTTTAATGAATAAAGTTACTGGCCAAACCAAGCATGAATGATTCATCTGTGCAGAAATAGCAGGCACCTCTTGTCCAACTTATGTAAAGCAGCAAACAGGTCATTTCAAGGAAGTATCAAGCAACATAGTGTGTATGTGTACAATGTAACTCATTTCAGTCCCAACTTAAAGCAGTGAGGAGGTTACAGCGAGTATGGGGAAGCTCTCTCTCATTGGTGCATTCCTGCCTTTCATTTACAAATCAAAGTTTGTTTCAGCAAGAAGTAGCACTTTTTCTTCTTGTTGCTCATTTGTGGGTTTATTCCTACTTAATTTGCTGATCCAAAGAGATGCCAGATTGACATCCCTGGGCACTACAGTATCCTGTTGGTGCCTGGCAGAAGAAGGCAGCAAGCAGGAGCTCTGTGTTTGCTGGAATTCTTGGTAACTTTACGTTTCTGGAGGCAGAAATTTAAAAACCCTCCTGAAACCTTGGTTGGTACCTTCTGCTCACCACCACCCCCAAAAAGACAAAGCAGTCAAGTTAATTTCATTAAGGTTGGTTAGAAGATATTAATGGATTCTTTTTCACCGTGCCTTTCTCAAATACAATGTTTTCAGGACCTCAATTTTTTCTATAACTCAGTGCTTCTAAAGTTGCCTGATTATAAGAGATACATGCTTGGTAAAAAAAAAATGTACATTTAAGATTCTTCCCTTGGAATCTAAAAAAAAAATAGAAAAAAACTCTTTCTGAAGAACCTAGGAGCAGGACTGGAATAAAGAGGCAGATGTAGAGAATGGACTTGAGGACATGGGGAGGGGGAAGGGTAAGCTGGGACGAAGTGAGAGAGTGGCATGGACATATATATACTACCAAATGTAAAATAGATAGCTAGTGGGAAGCAGCCACATGGCACAGGGAGATCAGCTCAATGCTTTGTGTCCACCTAGAGGGGTGGGATAGGGAGGGTGGGAGGGAGACGCAAGAAGGAGGAGAAATGGGGATAAATGTATATGTATAGCTGATTCACTTTGTTATACAGCAGAGACTAACACACCATTGTAAAGCAATTATACTCCAATAAAGATGTTAAAAAATAAAATTAAATAAATAAATAAAAACCATTAGGGAGGTATATAAAATGTGCTGTGGATTAGAGATGTAGAAGAAAATGATACTATTAGGACTTGGGGAGAAAGGGAGAAGCTTCTGGGGCAGGTGGTATTTCAGCTAGGTCTTGAGGAAATGGGACAAAAACAAAATTAAAGAAATGGGATTCCAAATGGAAGATATAACATGATGAGCCATGATACCTCTTTTATGAGCCTCCGTTTCCTCACTGTAGAAAGTGCATAATAATACTTTCTTACAGAATTGTTATGATAAATAAATGTGAAATGGATGTGTAAATACTAAAAAAAATTCTTCCCTTGGAAATTCTGTTCTTTAAGGCCTGGGTGGTATACTTCTAACAAGTATTTCTGGTTGTTCTTACCATCAAGGCAAGTTGAAGAAGGCTCCTCTTGTATGAATGAATATGATGCAACTTAGACTTAAAAACACTAAGTTTAGGATTATCTTTAAAAGTCCCTTGTTTCCTCATTATGCAGTATTTATTACTGGAATACATTTATAAAGCATGTAGCACTCTTAACAACATGGGCACCGGAGTGGACCATTTCTCTCTTCAAAAAATGGAATAGCTTTAAGAGCAATACAGAAACTTTCCTAACAATGCCAAACTCTGCAAGTATTTAAAGGCCCCTAAGAAACCACTGGTGATAGTTAGATGCCATCTTCTTTGTTCTTTGCCACTAGGAAAAAACCAACTGTTTGAAACATTCATACCATTCAGAGGAACTGTGAGTTTTGGAAGGATACCTTTTCTTAGAGAGCTGGGGTTTTTTTATTAGGACCCATAGGGAAAGGTGCATATGGGTATGTAAGCAGCTTGGGATTGTGTTCCTGGAAAGCACAGGGAGATAGAGTAGCCCCCTTCCACTCCTACCAAACAAAAAGATACCAGAGCCTAAACACAGTTTTAATATGACTACAAACAGTATGCTGCTAAGTTTCACAGTAGTCAATATCCTGCATGTTATAACTTCTTGGAAAACTTGCCAGGACAGTATCGTGAAGCATGTGATACTCCTGGAGTAAAACCATGTATTAAAATTAAATTCAAGTTAACAATAGACTATGAGCCTATCTTATAGTATGTGATGGATATACCTATTTAAAATCACTAATCCACCAAGGCTGTAACTCATAATTTTTGTACTCTGATATTATCCTGAGAATTTCATGTAATCTCTCTGGATCATGTGGCTTATAAGATTTTCCCACACAGCTGCAAAATTACTTGTTAGTTTATCTGTCATCATACTCTGTTACCTCACACATCTCAGAAGCTGTTGATGGGTGTCTCATAGTCACTACTGGACTATAATTCCCAATTTATTCCTCATCCTGGAACCACCAAAAGATAGCATCAGCCCTTAAATATTCAATCGCCTTTCAAGTGAATGATTTGTGAAGCATTTGAAATCTGCAAAAATCTGCAAGGAAGAGACAGGCCAACACATTCCAGAGTTTCTCCTACTCTAAAATTTCTTGACATTTCTTGACTTGAAATATGGTAGGAAAAGTTGAAAACTGTGTTATTTTTTAGACATTTCTAAATTAGGTCAATTTTGAGCTGAATAAGGCTAGACTATTTGGTTGTTCATGTCTCTTGTTACAAATTAACCCCAAGTTTGTTGCTTCAAACTTGGAAATTTTCTTAATGTATATCAGTGTAAAATAAGACCACAGTTTTTTAATTTCAGAAATTGGAAAACACTTTCAGATTTCTGTATGATCAGAACAACCTCTGGCCCAAGAGTTAAAATTTTATTTTATTGTCTTTTATTCTGAAGTCTTATAGATTTCCTTTCAAGTTATTTACTCCAGTTGATTTATAAAGATGCAAAAGTGCCATTGTAAGGGCTAGTCCAATTTGGGAAAAGGGGCCTGGGTGAGACTTGGGACATGTTTAGATGTTCTACCACAGCTGAATTCCAAAGTGATTTAACTTAATCTCTGCATGAAAGGCTATAGAATTCATTATTATTTATCTACTTTTGCAAAAATTTGGAAATGATCTTCATGTCTAAAAGAAAGGAAATGGTCATACACAGGAAAGATAATTTGGAGGCACTTATTGAAAAGTACAAACTCCTAGATTCTATTTCAGACTAGCAAATAAAAGTATCCCAAGGGAAGTTTCTGGAAATTGTCGTTTTTATAAATACCCCTGGTTATTCTTACATTTATGCAAACTTTGGAAACATCACACTCTTACATTTGTAAGGTAGAATGTTATTTGACCACTAGATTCTGCTTCTGAAGAATTTGTAAGAACATGAGGAAATATTCACAATAAAATACATAATGACAAAAAATAAACTAGTCTATATATAAAACTATATAGAGATTATGATCAGAATGCAGCCCAGAGTAAATAAAAAGTGTCATCGTAAAAGCTGGCCTCAGGTGTCCACTTTTCATTCAGGAAGATACCCAGATGTGAATGTGCTTGAGAGAGGGACCAGCATGAGACAAAGCACAACCAAAAAGGTTGCAGAAAAGGGGCAGGGATTTTTAGAACAGATATGTCTAAAAGGAAAAGAAAGGGAGGCTGAACAAGAGGTTAAAGACTGAAGAGACAGATGAGTTAATGAGTCAATGAGTTATTCCAGATTCTGAGGATAACCAAGACACAGCACCAGGGATGCCCATTACTGCAATTTAAACTCTGCTGTACAGCACTGTCCTGAACCTTCATGGAATCCCCTCCTATACCCTGACCTTCGGGAAGCACGCACTGGGGAGATTTAAGAGAAAAGGCACTGCTATAACCCACAGACATGTGGATGCAAGGCAGGAGGAAGAGAACACTGACAAATCAGGATGACACAGGGATAGATGCAGACATGTTAGGCATCTTAATGATTTCCCCAAATATAAGAGTGACACCAGAAATCTGGAAGGCCTGGGTAGTCCCATGAAGTTGATATATTGGTTATACACACACACACACACACACACACACACACACACAAGAAAGAACTAAACAACAGACAGCAAAAGGTAGAAGTGTTATCTGCACGTTGAGATTAAAATTGCTTCATATCTTGTTTTGTTGCTGTCCTCCACTGGACATATATGATCTATGATCTATATAACAAAGGAAAAAGTAGTTAAACTTCGGTAAATACCGATAATTTTTAGAAGTCTTTCAACAAAAAAGTTCTAAATGTGATAGAAAATCAGCCAAATCTAATACCTAATTTAAAATCCTGCAGTGCCAAGAGCTATGCTACACTAGCTAACATTTTAGAACGACCTACATTGGTCTGTCATAAATAAAATCTAACTCCTGAGTTCTCAAAATCTGACATGCTACACAAAATAATTTACACTGAACTATTGCATCATGCATGGATTCCACTGGTTCAAAGTGGGGAAAACATTTTAATGATTTTATATTCATCTGTACAGTTCTTTTTGCTGTCAATCATACAGTGATGTGTGACTCCTTTTCCTTCTTTTAAAGATAACTTTTTCTCTATTTAGAAAATAATACTTATGAGACAATATTGTATATAGCCCATAAGCATGTAGTTTGTGCTGTCAGTTAAACTGAGTTTGAAAGCTACCTCTACCCCTACCCCTGTGTGACCTTGGATGAGTTGTTTCCTCTCTCTGCAGCTGTGTTTACCTGTGAATAGAAATAATGATGCCTCTTACTTCGTAGGACATTTGTGAGGATCCCATGAGTTAATGCATGTAAAGGGCTGACCATACTCTGCAGCCAATTGTGCAAAATAAATTAATTAGAATTGGTGTTTTCTCATAATAGAAACTTTAGGAGGAAAAACATTAAGAAGGAAATAAATATGATCTAAATTCTTAAATCCAAGGCAAGAGGTACCATCATTTTAGTGACTTTTTAATCTTCCTCCTTTGTTTAAACAAAAAATACAAAAATGGACCCTCTCATATATATTATAATATAATCTGACTGCTAACTTTATATAAACTAACTCATTTTCTGTCTTATTAAATATGCTTCCAAAATATTACTTTCACTTTGTAAGGAAGCATTATACTTTATTTAAATATCATATTGTTGGACATAATGGCTGTTTCATTGATATTTTAAGAAAGCTGCACTGACTCTCCTCAAAACTAAATACTTGTGCATATCCATGATTATTACCTTAGAATCAATTTCTAGAATTAGAATTACTGAACAAAATGGTATATTTTTAATATGTGTCTAATACATGTTTATTATATGTTGCTAACATGCCTTCCAGAAAGTCTGTGCCAGACTTTCGCGAATATACACAAATATTTGAGCCTTTTAAAATGTTTTACTTCCTAAATTGTCACACTCACCAAGGAGACACTAGTTGAGCACCCACTGAAAGCGGGCGCTCTGCAGGGTGGGCAGCAGACACACCAGGATGCTAGTGCTGAGTCATGGTATCTAGTGTATCAGCCTTTAGCAGCGAAGGGATCCTCTTGGAGAATCTAGAACAGGGAAGTTTGACAAGTCCCACCCAAAGGGAACTGACTTTTTTTTTTTTTTGAAGTAGAGTTGATTTACAATGTAATGTTAGTTTCAGGTGTACAGCAAAGTGATTCAGTTATACGTATACATACATTCATTCTTTTTCAGATTCTTTTCTCATATAGGTTATCCCAGAATATTGAGTAGAGTTCCCTGTGCTCTACAGTAGGTCTTTGTTGGTTATCTATCTTGTATATAGTAGAGTGTGTATGGTCATCCCAAGCTCCTGATTTATCCCTCTCCCTTCCCCTTTGGTAACCATAAGATTGTTTTCTATGTCTGTGAGTCTGTTTCTGTTTTGTAAATAAATTCATTTGTATCAGTTTTTTAGTTTCCAGATATAAGTGATATCATATGATATTTGTCTTTGTCTGTCTGACTTCCTTCACTTAGTATGATAATCTCTAGGTCCATCCATGTTTCTGCAAATGGCATGATTTCATTCTCTTTTATGGCTGAGTAATAGTCCATTGTATATATGTACCACATCTTCTTTATCCATTCATCTGTCGATGGACATTTAGGTTGCTTCCATGTTTTGGCTATTGTCAATAGTGCTTCTATGAACATTGGGGTGCATGTATCTTTTCTAATTAGAGTTTTCTCTGGATATATGCCCAGGAGTGGGATTGTAGGATCATATGGTAGCTCTATTTTTAGTTCTTTGAGGAACCTCCGTACTGTTTTCCATAGTGGCTGAAACAGTTTAAATTCCCAGCAGCAGTGTAGGGGGTCAAAGGGAACTGACATTTCTAGAGCATTTTTCATACAGAGAAAACATCCAGTTTCCCTTACCAAAAACCATAACTGCTTTCATCTGTTGAACGTGTGTACTGTGACAGGCATACTGCTGATGTTTTACTACCACCTGTAATCAGAATGGGGATAATGCGTGGGGGATAATGCCTGGGAGCTGCCAGTGAAGTGAGTTAACTTGCCCAAGAGCTTGCAATGTCAAGTGGATGTGCTGGGTTCACCATCAGCTGTGACTCCCAGCTCTCCACTCTCATTTACACCTGGGTTCTTAACCTTCAGTCTTTGGTACATTTGTGAGTTTTGCTGTAGCTGTATGCTCCTCTTCCTTAAGTTGATCTCATATTTATTTTTGAAAGTGTTTTTAAAGGAAACTTTCTATTTCTATCATAAAGGGAATATTAATAATTTTTACTGCATATAAATAACATAAATAAAAATATACGCTTTCACATGTACTACCTAAAATCATCTTACCCCTCCATCCCCTCCTCATACCTCCTGCCGGAGACCAGAGGTGATCACATCTGGGGACACCACTCCATGCCCTGCTTCCCTAACAGGAAAAACGCAATCTCTATAGATGGCAGGACAAGACCGGGGACCTTGCCTTTCTCCTACTGGTTTCTTTGTTCTTGTTCTATTCCGTGTGGTCCGGGAGGAACTGGGGAGACATCTTTACAGTGTGAAGGGTGAGTGTGCTTGTCTCAGAGGAGAAGAAAGAAGGGCCCCAGAGGTTCTGCTCCTGCTGGGAGAAGGTGCTCAACACATGCTGTTTAACTTCCTTTGAACAAAGGTCTAGAGACTCAGAGCATCAAAACAGAACCAGTGGCTTCATTCTCTGGGTAATTCAGGCTTCTTTCCATCCGTAGATCCCAGACATGGCTGGTCCAGCATGGTGACTTGCAGTTACCAGCACAGGTTAAGCCTGTGTGGCCAGGCTTTGTCTGGTAGCATTTTCATCAAATATAATGACAATTTGAATAAACCCTTATGTCCAGGGAACATTTCTCATATTTTATTATGGAGAAAATAGAGACGTGGATTCTTTGAACATTTTAAAAAAAGATCCTCACTGTGTCAGCCTCTGTTTGTTTTTGCGGGACATGACAGTTATCTGAAGAGAACCAGCCAGATTTAATCTGACAGCTCCAGTCAGGGAAGAGTGCTCCCAATCTAATTACTCAGTAATCTAGTCAGGACGGGAGTAATTCTGGGCCTTTCTCAGGCAGCTAATCACATTGCCCAGGCGTTGGCAGCCACTCATGGGGAGCTTTCAGGAACAAAGTTTGGGGCCTGCATGGGCTTCACTGTGGTGAGATTTCTTTGTCAGCCTCCCCCAAACTGGGTTCTTCAGGTTGGTTGCTACTGTTGTTGTTGTTGCTGTTTTTCTCCTCCCTACTCCTCCCGTTCATGGCTAAGATGGTCTTAGTTTAGCCTCAAGTTCTAAGTTGGACAAGACCTTCCTTTCTGAATGTCATAGGGAAGGGGTCTGACTCTCAGGTCCACTTGCTTCTTTCCTTGTGCAGGGATAAATGAAGGATGCTATGCAATTTTCAGAGGAGAAAAAGAAAGATGAAAAAGTTCTTTTTCTACAAGGAAAGCACTGTGGCTTGTGAACTCTTCTGCATGTCATTTCTCTATTGATGTGGGCAATTTTGGAGATAGGTTTTATGGAGAAAAGAGACAGTGAGCAGATATTTAGTATGTCAGTGACTCTGAATGTCAAGCTCTAGGCAATATCGATCATGAATCATTTCCATCATCACAATTTTAGTACAGAATGTGAACACTGAAAAAAAAGGAGAGAAGAAAACACATCCACTGAGCAGGGGAACTTGTGTCGCCACAGTAATTAATACCCTGCCAATTTTCTTTCTCTGAAAACCCTCAGTTAGGATAATTTCATATTATTCCCGTAAATCAGAATGTTTTTCCAGTGCATGGCCTTCTGACACTCTAAAAACTGAGGTGTCTCTGAAAAATCATTATACCAGCACCAGACCTCTTTTCTTCTACTCCTGTGTTTTGAACATTTCTCCAACTTTGCATAATCACTGCTTGGTCATTCTGAATCCAAACATTTGAGTCTAATAGAGGGGAATTCCAGGTACTAATAGGTTTATAATGTAGTAATTTCCCCCAAGTTATCCATGATAAATGGGCTTCCCAAAAGCCTCTAGCAGTCATAACACAACATATTATGTGGACACGAAAAAGAGGAAATGTAAAATGCTGTGTTCAGTTGTTGGTTGTAATTTTGAACAGGTTTCAACCACAGTTTGTACTTTCTCACTTTCAATTTTTTATGGAGTTAAAAGTGTTTTTATTTCTGTAATTGTAGGTGGTATAGGCCCCCCTATGTACACACAGAAACTGTTGCTGAATCACAGGTATATTTGGGCCTAGAGTCTGAAGCGTGTGGGCCTGGAGGCTGGTGTGTCTGGGATGGAGCATGCAGACTGATATCAGTACCCATCATTCTGCTCCTAAGGATGTCATCTCTTCTTTAGTTTTGGGTGTAGATTCCACAAAAACTGTCACTGTGAGTTTATCTAAGGAGTTCACTCAAAGTATAAATAAACCCTAGTTAGGGACTCTTATCTAATATAATATGCACATTTTAGTCTCTGATTGCAAGTACTATAACTGTTTGACTCCAAAGTACAGATGAAAGTAGGGTTACTACATCTGAAGAGTAGTTCATGCCAGGCATTTATATCAATACTTCCATGAGTCAGAATGTGTGTTTCCATCCAGATGAAATGTATTCTCTACACTAATTGAAATGTTTACACAATAATTTAAACATGTCAATTCTGTATTACTTTGTATAACAACTTTCATCTGAAAATGTGAAAGCATTCATGAGAAATTAATGCCATGGTGGTTAATCCTTACAGAAATGTTGCTTACTTCTTACAGAATCAAAATGAGAAAAAAAATATGTTATAGCGATGACTTGTAATGATCCCACATCTCAGTGTATAATTGGCACAAATAAAAAAACAGTGGTTCTTTTTCTGAAGGCTATTTCTCAGTACAAGTTAAAATGACTCGGGAATGCAGGAGACTCACAAAGGAGACTGCAATATTAAGGGCTTATCTGAGCAATGGAACCTCTAGGTATTTGCTAATGTGGCACTCTTTTCTCTGCTTTAAACACTAGATCTTGAATTACACAAGTGATTGTTATCTGGAAATCAGTATACATTGTTGATTCCTCTGTTCAAATTAATATCTGCTGAATGAGTTTGGCTTTGTAAAAGTTCAGCTTTGTGTTTTATTCATTCCTTGCTAGGGTGTCTGATGCTGTCTAAGGAATGTCCCAGGACAGAAGGGTCTTTATATAAAGAACACTAATAAATTCCTTTATTACCGTATATGAATTATCAGCCTGCCCTCAATCAAGTTAGATTTTGAACTTTAGTTAAATCAAGATGAGGCAATTATTTCAAGTTTTGATCCCATGTACAGGGATCTTACATTTCACTGTATCATTTTTACTACTGTTTATTCCCCATCACATTTGTTTTGGTTTCTTTTTTTAGAAGTCAATTCATTTAACATGTTTTAGCTTTGAGTCAAAATCTACTTCAAGATGGTGATTGTTATACTTCCCTACACTATTAGAAATTTGCAAGGTGATATTTGGTGTTTTGCAACATGAAAGGCATACTACCCGTATAGGAATCGGTCAATGACTTTGATGAGATTTTAAAAGTCTGCAGTTTGGGTGAATTATTGCTGGCTGTTATCCAAGGCCTTCACCTCCTCCACAAAATATAGTCTTTTAAATTTATATTGTCTACTTATGTGCACCTTGGCATGGCTTACATTTGGGGATTCTTGCAAAGCCCCACATTACTTTTCATCTGTTGAGTATGCTGGGTACAATTTGCTGGGTGTGCCTCATACCTTAGGTTGGTGACACACAATTCTGCTGTCTTCACGACATTCCCTTATATCTGTGCTGTCCAGTAGAGTAACAGTTTGCCACATGTGCCTCTTTAAATTGAAATTAAATTAATTTCAATTTTAGAAAATTAAAGATTCAATTTCTCAGTTGCACTAGTCACATTTCAAGTGCTCAAGAACGCTATGTAAGTAGTGGCTTCCCGACTGGACAGGCAGATATAGAATATTTCCATCATTGTGGTTGGACTTCCAGAAGAGAGGCCTACATTGACTCATAGGCAGAGAGCAAGTGTGGCCAGACAATTCCAGGTTCAATACCAGAAGCAGCAAAGTCAATACAAGTAGCTGAGACTCTCAAAGGAACACACGTGTAATTACACCTCATCATGAGTTCTCGTTGCAATTATAAGAAATCGTTCAAATGTTGGTTTTATTCATTCTTTAAAAGGAACAGGACCAACAGCCGCTTGACAGCTTTGTCTTTTTATTTCACTACTGTTAGCCTGTCACCTAAGGACTCTTACAAATATGTCCACTTTCAAATACTGGTTAAGGCTTCTTAGAGATGCTTTTGTTTTCTGTTCATTCAGTCACCTCTATCCCACACCAGCCAAGGGCTCATTTTTCCTCTTCTTCCCTTTCTCTGGTCTTGCCCTGTTCCCGCAATTCTGCCTTGATGATGTTTAGTTATCAGAGGGAAGAAAGGGAGGAGACTTAAATGTGTCTTTTAAAGTAGATATTCTGTTTTTGGAATCTCCCACTTGGTTTAAGTGGAAAAAGCTTTGAGGCAAGTCAACTATCTTTTGCACTCCCATCCTCCTTCTGAATGTGTGTGTACATAGGTAGAATCATCTGGGAGCAAACATCAGGCTTCTGAAATATCCTTCTTCTCTTCTATCAAGTGCTAGACCCTGAATGCCTGTGGCATTGTGGTGGCCCCTGCCCCGAAGTGTCCTCACTCTCTGTAGACACTTGTTCTCCTTGAAAGCTGGGACTCATCAAACTCCAAAAAACTGGTCAAAGTTTTCCCATGAAACGATCACAAGAAAGAAGACTAAATGTTCCATTGTCAGGTTTCTAAGTAGAAGGGGAAATTCATAACAGTAATTCAGTGTGGAACAAATGCACAAAATAAAAGAAGTTATATTACTCCCTAGTGTCTTCAAAAGCTTAGGATTTTGAAGAACTTGAGATGATTAGGAGTATATTATATTTGGACCAGACTGTGTATTCATTGCCTTAGGTAACCTCTCCCAGACACATGCTTTGACAATCCTAAAACGGTAAGATTTGGGGAATTCATAGCTCTCTGATATAGATATATGAGTTTTTAAACTGAATTCTTGCCATAATTTTTTAACTGATCACACCCATTTCTCTGAAAATATAAAGGTTATTACATATGTTTTTTAAATCCTCAAGTCTTTTGTGAATGTCCTACTGCTTACCTTTACTGTCTTATCTGCTACCTCTCTCCATAAGCACCTCATCTTTTAGTGATATTTAGCCTACTGCAGCTCCCGGAGCAAGCTGTGTACCTGCTTTCACTATAAATACCAGTAGAATGCACTCCTATACATCAGCTACCTGGAGAGCTTGGACTCATCACTTACCTTTGTCAGATGCTCCATCTTTAGTGAAGTGCCACCACCCCTGGATTAGCTGTCCATTGCTCCATGACAAATGACCCCAACACTTAGGGGCTTACGACAACATTTTTGATCTCACAGTCTCACGGGGTCAGGAATCCTTGGGTGGCTTGGCTAGGCCCTCTGGCTTAGGGTGTCTCACAAGGCAGTACTCAGAGTGTTGTCCAGGACTGCACTCAGGGGAGGAGCTGCATCCTGAGTTGTTGGAAGGACTCAGTTCCTCGTGGGCTGTTTTACCGAGGCCTCAGATTCTTGGCACATGGGCTTGTCCATAGGGCAGCTTACAGCATTGCAAGTGTGCAGAGCCAGAGAAAATGTAAAGAAGACAGGATCACAGCCTTTTATAACCTGATCTTGACAAGGACATCCTATCTCTGCTGCATTCTATTCATTAGAAACAAGTCACTAGTTCTAGCCCACACCCACGGGGAGGGCATTACACAAAGACCGAGAGGGAGGGGCCTTTGGCAGTCACGTCAGAAGCTCCTTACCAGACACACCCCTGGCCGAGCCAATCCCAGACGCGCTAAGCATTGAGTCCTGATACTACCTATGACTGCACTTCCCCATTCAGTTCCAATGACTGGTTTCCATGTCTTACTGGTTTTCATATCTTTGGTGCAGTAGCTACATGGGGAGAGGGATGTGAATACTAGTTGAAGACTGAATGAATGAGTCAGTCTCCACTGTGAGGATTTATATAAGGATGGCTGAAATCCACTGGATCTACTGAATGGAAAGTCATACAGAGGGTTTTCTACTCTAACAGCACATATGAGTTCCTTAAGGATTTCATGCTCTGCAAAATCATGCACTAAAAATAATGAAACTTGTGGAAAAAATAAAGATAGTGCAGACTCCACAAAACCTATGAAAATTCATAACCCCAACACTTACAAAAAATACTAGCAATGCAAGTTTACACCCTGAAGTAAGTACTTGCTCCTTCTGGATGTAGGTGTGGGAGGGCATTCAGTTCTCCTAGAGACTCTTTATGATACAATTTTAAAAACTAAATTCAGCTGCATTTTATTAATCAATTGTTTTAACATGAGAGAAATGTCTTCACAGCTTCTTGACCTGCATTCACAGCTTTGTCAGATATATTAGCAGAGTAGAAAGCAGAGAGGTTCTTGAAGCTTCTGAACCATCCTGCATGAAAGGAAGGTAATTTTGCAGAATTCTGAAGCTTTTCCCTAAACATCTGGAAATGTCTACTATATATTTTTGGTTGCTTGTTTTACTTTGTTTTGTTTTCTTTTATTTTTTTACTTGTAAGAAAGCTTACCTCTGCTCACTTCAAAACATTAGCATGCTTGGAAGAATCTCAGAGGAGCCAACACACTTCCATGTTGTCCTTACATCAGTCTCTTATTTTTCAATTGCATATGGGTTAATTCATGTCACTGAAACACCCAGTACATTCTTCTCAGCTTTAGGAAAATCCCCTAGGAACCATGGAACTTCACCACTTGTTTTGAGAGTATTAAAAGGTGCCCTGAGGCCTTTCGGCACAACTAACATGGTGACTTATACTCATTTCCAACTTCAGAACTAATTGTGATTTTAAATAAACATAACTTCTTTGGTCCAAGGTTCTCAAAGTCTGTTCCTCCCTCATTCTCTCCTTTCCTTCCTCCCTTCTGTTGCCACATTATTTTTTCTTTACTTTTAATTAATTTTGAATTGATATTTTATTTACTTTTTGAATAGGTAATATGTTCACATGGCAGTAAATGTAAAGAAGTATCTCCTTCTCATCCCGACCATCATTAAGATAATTTCCCTCCTGAAGTCCAGGAAATCTTGTTATATGGCTTATCTCCGTTTGGAGTTACGCAAAGGCCATGTTAACAAATCAAACTATGTCACCAAATTCTAACACATGGGATTTTTAACTCATATAAGCACATTCTTGTTTTACTTTAGCTAACTAGGACATCCTTGATTCCAAACAATCGAGAAATATGGAAATTTCAATGTATTGGCAAATTCCTGTCTTCCTAAACATGTGACACACATAGGGATGGATGTGGCCATAATTTCCTTGCTGTGATTCTATCCTGTTTAGTTTTTATAAATATAAATTCTCATTGTAAATTTTTTTTTTACCCAAACCTGTAGATTTTCCCACAATTTTGTATCCTTGTAGGGAGTTGGGAGATGACGTGAAGAGAAAGCCAAAAACACATATAAATGGCAATTACCTAAAATATCACCTAGGGTGCTTGTCAAAGTGTATAGAGCCCAGATAAACACTGAAGATTAAGTAAGAAATCAAAAAGTAGTTTAAATGTCTATGACTTCCTTCAGCCATTTAATATTTAATCACAAATCAATGGGTTTTGGCTCTCCTGTTAATGATCTTATAATTACATGCCTGACGTGCATTTGAGGAGGAATTCACTAAGAAGGTGCGGCAGAATTTTATTGCTCACATACATGGAACAAGAGACAAAACTAAAATTTCTCAAAGGAAGGTCTTTTGGGAAGTGTCTAGATTAATACAGGTGAACAAAATGGGGCTTAATGGTGTTTAATAAGCAAAATATTTGGAATTTGTTCGTCAAATATTTCCAGTGTTTGTCCTGTGATGGTGCCCTCGTATCCCAGAGGTGTCAAGGGAACCTCTTTACCAAGTCAAATGCTCTCGTGAATTTCTGAACTCAATGGAAATGCAAACTTCATCGTATTTTCTGCTCCTAGAGGCTGACCTCTAAATCCCAAAGGCTATTTTATTCCCTTTGGTCTGAACATATGTGAAGGTTAGAAGAGTGAATTTGTAGGAAGCAAGGAAATGGACAGCAGCAGGATTCATGTAGGTGGGCAGGTGGACTAGAAACAGCCTGTATAGTCAAATTCCGTAGGAAGGAGTGGATTAAGAAGAGCACAGATACTTGGAGATATTGGTTAGAAAAGAGTCATTAATTGGAAAAAGAAAAATAAAAGCCCTCATAAAAATTACTTGTTCAGATTTGCTTAGAAATCTTTGTGATAGAAACATCGTGACAAATCTTTAGATCCTTACAGACCTGACGTTTAATTCCAGATCTGTTGCTTATTAGCTATGAGATCTCAGATAAGCTACTTAAACTCTCTGAAGTGACATGTCCCCATCTGTAAAATTGGGATAAGTGTACTTACATTTCATGGTTGTTCTGAAGACTACTGATAGCGAATAGCAAATTTTAATGTAAAACCTGGAAAAGACTAAGTTATAACTTATCCTCCTCTTCATCATCACTGGAGAGGCATAATTCTGTTTCAAATCTAAAAGATGTTACAGAGCTGAAGGCAGACATCTCTGAAGCATGTTTTACTACTCAAGGCCAGAGATGCAGTAATTTCAGGACTAGTCTTGTTTCCCTGTAGCTAAAGGATTCCAAGCCATGGACCAGGATGAGAATGTGTTTATGGGCTTCTAGGTGATAACAGTCTTTGTGCCTGAATCTTAACTAACATAATCATCCTTTCATAGTGATAACACTACTTTCATTGTGGTATTTGCACTTATCATTTGGGGGTATATTTTTTCACCTAAGAAGCCTGGTAGCTACTTCTCCAAACCACCAATATCAAACACCATTATGTATCTCTGGTAATCATCCTGTTATAATTCTACCTGTTGTGACTTGGCCATGAGTCAGATTTCTTGACCACAATACCATGCTTGGGAAGGTCTAATGTTTTCCATAAAACAGAAGTTGTTCAGTCTTCAACGGCAAGGTATGCTTGGTCAGGCCCCATTTTCAGTGTCTTCATAAACCTTGTTATGTGTTCACTTATTTGGTGCATGTTTACTGTTCTGTGCTCAAGGATTCCTGTAGTGTTTTGCATCCCTTGTGAGTGGCCTTCCTCCCCGCTCCTTCTCTGCAAGGAACAAAGATTGGCATTGAGTCCATTTGTAGGTGCCGCTTAGCTGCTACCTCTGCTAGGTGTAGACACTAAGTCAGAGAAAGACAAATATCATATGATATCGCTTATATGTGGAATCTTAAAAAAGGGTACACGTGAACTTATCTGCAAAACAGAAATAGAGTTACAGATGCAGAAAACAAACTTATGGTTACCAGCAGGTAGGGGGGAAGGGATAAAGTGTAAGATTGGCATTGACACATACACACTACTGTAATATATATAAAATAGACAAATGATAAGAACCTACCATATAGCACGGGAAACTCTACTCAATACTCTGTAAGGACCTACATGGGAAAGGAATCTAAAAAAGAGTGGACATATGTATATGTATAACTGAATCATTTTGCTATATACCTGAAACTAACACAACATTTTAAGTCAACTATACTCCAATAAAAATTTTTTTAAAAAGGAAAAAGGGGGGAAAGATTGACAGAAGAGACACTGCACATAACCCCACTTCTGATTATTTTAAACCCATTTTTCAAATGATAAAACTTGCATGTAGTAAGGGAGGGAAATAGTGATAGAAGAATTGAGATTTCTTACCTTTTTAATGACGTGTAGTAAATATAGGGGCACAGACTCATATGTCTTCAGGGTCACCAGTAATTATGGGCCACAGGTTGTCATGTGGACACTGCAGCAAATCAAAGAGAGTAAACCTGGTGGACAGGGGAGCACCTCTACTGTAAGGGGCCCTGAGATGTAGGAATATGGGTTGGGTGTGACCCCATCTTCTGATTTTCTAAGAGAAGTCAAAATACATAAACTGGGGTGTGTGTGTGTGTGTGTGTGAGTGATTTCTAAACGTTAACAACCATTTTGTTAAGGCAGTACTAGTCCTCCCAAACCTGACCTCATTGACTGTGGACTCAGAAGATTGGAATTTTGCCTCTAACTCCACCTGCTTTACTTCATGTAGCCACTAAACTGCAGCCCTTTTGTTTTATTCTGAGCCTTTGCCTCACACTCCTTCTTCCTCAGTGTCTTGATCTGTGAATTAGGGGTAAGAGCATTTGTTTTTCTGCCTCCAAAAAATCAAGGACCTCAGCACCTGGGAAGATGAATGAGGTCATTTGGTTAAGCGCTCCTTGCTGGGTGGAAGAAGGATGGCTTATGAATACTAACAGCATTTGAATTATGTGAGCTTTCATGGAAAGAGAGTTGGACCATTTAGCTCCCCCTCTGCAGGGAGTTATAAGAGAGGAAACCAGGGAGGAAGAGGCTGGAAACACTTCTTCATGACTACCTCCTGGGGGGAACTACGAAATGGCATTGGGGATGCTGAGACTTTGTCCGCATGGTACTGTAGACAACGCAGTGTAAGCTGAAGAGAGCAAAACTCTCACTATGTGAGTTTGTGACTTTGTTATCTGTTGGAAAAGTGTGAGCAAATGCAGATGAACTGTCTACCTAAGGCTCTGGCTCACAATCCTTTTTTATGTTCTAATCAAATTGTCTTTTTATTGGTCCCTCCCTCCCTCCTACGTAGCTAGGGTAGACTACTGAAACAAGCCCCAGCATATCACTGTATTAACCCAATGATAGCGGATGTTTCTCTGAGATACTCCCAGTTGGTGGGTGGCATTTCACATAATGATTCAGAAAACCAACGCCCTTCTATCCTATGGCTCTCCATCCTCTGGGCTTCCCCACTAGCTGGCAAATGGAGTCAGAGTGCAGTGTGTTACATGTGGATGATGATTATGAGCCACACCTGAAAAGAGCACGTGCCATTTCGGCTCACATCCCCTTGGCTAGAACTCAGTCACATTGCCGCACAAGGAAGGTTGGGAAATGTCGTCACGGTCCCCCAAAGAAGAGGAAATTTGGGGGACTGTCCACAGTCACTGCCAAGCTTAAAATGTTTTCAGACATTTGTCCTCCCGTTTTATCACCTGCTGAATATACTGTTGCTTCCTTTAACACAAGACACTGGAGATAGAGTCTGTCTTTCCCTTTATTCTGTTGCAGTTCTGCAGCTAGCATACTGGCTTTTCGGTTTTCTGTTAAACCAAACACCTTTTGTACACTGTCGTGTAAGCTTTTGTTTTGTTCTGTTTTAACCCTTCTGTTCTTTCCATCTACTAACTTCATTCTTCATCTTATTGCTTAAGAGGGAGGTTTCTTCTCCATTGAGAGTTGAGTGCTGAATTTGAATACCTGTGTTGTCAGGAAGCGTTGGCAGCCACTCACATAGCCTGCTACTGTCTGCTGTCCTTAGCTATGGCTCCTGGTGGAAGTTGTTGATTCTTGGGTAGAAATAAAAATACATGTTTGTTATTTTCAGTGTTTGATTCTGAGACTGTCATGGGAGGCAGGGTTCTGTTTTGAGTGATGTGTAATGTAAAAATAAAATGATTGAATATTGTGGAATTATACAGTGACTTTGATTAGTGTAAGCAGTCAATACTAATCAATGCACACAAAACAATACAAATGGTCTTGCTCTTTTAGCACAATGTAGCTGTTAATGGTTGATAAATGATAAAGGAAAAGAAGATAGACACATATTCATCCAAGCTGGTGAATGTTATGAGGATTGAGAATCTAAGTATCTATGAAAAACATAAGTTTAATTAACCCTTGACAGAGCTTCTCTTCAAAATTCATGAAAATGGAAAGCTTCAAGATACTGAAAGGTAAATAAGCAACAAAAAATATCCTCTAGGGCTTCCCTGGTGGCACAGTGGTTGAGAGTCCGCCTGCCGGTGCAGGGGACACGGGTTCGTGTCCCGGTCCAGGAAGATCCCACATGCCGCGGAGCGGCTGCGCCCATGAGCCATGGCCGCTGAGCCTGCGCGTCCGGAGCCTGTGCTCCGCAGCGGGAGAGGCCACAACAGTGAGAGGCCCGCGTACCGTAAAAACAAAAAAAAAACCTCTAGTAATTATATATCTGGAGGCGATTGAGTATAGGGGTTAAGAGCTATAGGAACAGACTCCCCAGGTTTCAATCCTAGGCATACCAGATCCTATCTGAATTTCTCTGCAAAAAACTCTGTTTCTTCTTTTGTAAAATGAAGATAACAAAAATGGAACTCATGATGTCTTAGCAAGGATCAATAAGAGGATGTTTGTGAAGAGATTATGGCAAGTAGGAAGCACTTGTTAAGGTTAGTTGTTACAAGCACACAGAGAAAAAAAAAGCATCTTCTTACAGAGAAAAATGGTTTGCAACAATACTTCTCAAAATGTCATGGGCATACCAGTACCTAAATATCAAGTTACTATGGAGATTCTGGTTCATTAGGTCTGTCAAGGAGCCTGAGATGATGTATTTTTTACAAGTTTCTAAATTACATTGACTTTGCTTGTCCATGGACTATGCTTTAAATATAAAGAATTAAACTTTATAGTTATATCCTTACCTAAATTTTGAGTTGTCTGTTGTTTATCTAGGAATGTGATAAATTGATTCCTGGTATATGATGAGAAAGAGAAATTTCCCTTCATGGTGTAAAATATCTGAAAATCACCCATAAATGCGCAAGAGATGCTGTTGAATGAGATGCCTGAGGAGCAAAAGAAGTAATCCAAAATTTCATATATGTCACATTTTGTGTCAGGAATTTTTATGGCCCGGAAATGTTGTCTTAAGAGTCAGTGATACAGGGTTGATGGACTTCAACGTTGATGAGACTTTTTGCTGTTCTGATTTGTTGGGTTTTTAAAACATGATTCCCTTGGGCTATTGTCTACCATTGGCTGATCTGGCATTATTATTTCTTCAGTATGCTAAAGAAAAGACTAAAAATTTAAATGGAAGACAGTAATTGACTTCTAAGTTTGTCTAGTGTTTTTTGGCTCTTGTTTCTGGTAAAGTTCGTTACATTCTTTTTCAGAGCAGTGTCTTGGGATTCCTGCTAGATTACTTAATTTAGATCACTACTCTTTCCATTAATATCATCTTTTTCCCTTAATTGTCCACTTAGTAATGCATTATCCTGCTTCATGTATGTCATTGTTAAGGGTTCTCCTTTATTCAGACTCTGAACTCTTTCATATCTGTTGGTCATCTTTCTAGATATTCCATTTTTCCTCTCTCCCTTTATCGTTATTTTAATTGAATTGTACAGCAGAGTCAAGATTTTTGGTGATATTGGCAATGACCTGCTGCTGGACTTTGAAGACCCTTTACAGAGGGTTGAATTTCCACTTTTCCCTTTGCTCTCCTTGCATCTGTCCTTCTGCCATATTACCGTGTCAAATGGTACAAGCCTTGTTCAGAGATGAACAAGGAAGCTCCCAGGAGCTAGGAACCCAGAGCACTCATCTGATAAAAATCTCAGTCCCTACTGCCTGTTACAAGGCCCTGTGGCTACTGTGTACCCTCAGTGTACATATTTTCGGTCTTTACAGCCAACTGTTGTATTTATTACTTTACATAATTATCAACTGAGTGGTCTACACATCTTGCAACAGTATTTGCATCCTTCTATACTTAAGGGTTTATTATGTGGGATTGTTCTGTTAAAAGTACAACATATGGGAAAAAAGAAAAGGCATGTGATAAATGTGATTAGAATTAGCCATGTATGTGTAGGATTTATGAGTCGTGACTTTTTTTTAATTGAAAGCATTGAAAGAGAGCCTAATTATATACTTGGACATGTTCTTGTGTTTTCAACAATAGTACCAATTTATATTACCTATGTCTAAGTATTAGAAAGAAACAGAGAACATTAAGATTAACTGACAATAAATAAACGTTTTATTTTTTCTGGAGTAACAGGCAGTGCCTTATATATATTAACTTAGCCCATTTCAAATGTATATAGTAAAGGAAACCCAGATCCTTGGGGTCCAAAATTTGACAATGAAAAACAAGCAGTCGTTCCCCAAGTGACCAAAAGTTGATGATGGGTCCAAGCTGTCAACATAAACTGTGAACAGGCTGAATTCCAATACCAGGAGAAAACTGGGGTTGTAAGTAAATTTTTCAGCCCCCACAGTTCTCTGACCACACTAGTTTGTTTGATGGCCCTGCCCATCTCTAAATGATTGTTATCTCTGACTTCTACCCATATGATTCTTCTCGCTTCTCAAATTGTGCATCTTGAGGTTTCCTCTCCTTGGGAAGCCAGGAATGAAAGACATGGCAATGATAAGATATTTCAAGAAAAGGGGTAATCCACCAATGGGTTGGCCATACAAAGCTTGTGCTGCTAAGACACCAGCTTTATACTTTATTTATTAGTATAAATGTTATAAAACATCTGATCCTTCCAAGAATATCTTTAGCTGTGACTATAAATCTGACCTAGCTCTAATAAATGTCTGGGGTTTTTGTTGGTATAAGTTTGCTATCTACCAAGATGGAAGACAGTGGGGTCTTTCTGAGCAGAGGTTCCTGCCTGATGGATAGTTCTTTGGAGACAAAAGCTGTGCCTTATTTTAACAGCCTTGATCATACAATGCCTCTCATAGAGTAGGAACTCAAAAAAATGTGGATTGAATTAATGTTGTCTCACCACACTTTTCCCTGTGATTTATAATGTAATAAATAAAAAATAGTCTCTAGTTTTGAATCATGTCCGTGAACATTTCATGAGAGAGAGAGAGAGGGAGAGAGAGAGAGAGAGAGAGAGAGAAAGAGGGAGATAGATTTAATGCCTATCATCCCTATGAAGTACACAAATGCCTGATGGCTTCTAAAATTCCTTAGTAGCCAAAGATAACATATTCCAAAAACTGTAATTAATTTTTTGCACATTGAAGATTTCTACTCTGGATTATCAGTAGTGCCATTTTTGGGGGTATATGAAGAAAAGCAATTTTTCTATAGTTTTGGTTAGTAGAGTGGCTATGAAGATATTTTTGCTGCCTTTAATGAAACATTTTTTCTGATTCTCCTAATAATGTTATGGCATTTTTCCAGAAGGGAACAACAACAAAAAAAAATTCCCTCTCTCTTGGGACCTGGAATAATGCAACAGCCCTGAGCAGTCAATTGATGGACTAAAGGTTGGGTAGTCACCAGAGGCAATCTTGGGAGATGTAAGGGGTCCAGTGGCCTCAAGAGGTCAATACTATCTAAGAACTCTTGTGATTAGTCTGACAACACCATGGGGAGCTCCTCACAATAGTTTATGGTCAGTGATAGTCATAGGTTATTTCTTTTTAAAAACTGGTATTTCAGATAAAGAGAATATTAAGGTTTTGGTTAGTTCCTTGAGAGGAAAGTCTTAATTGGTTTAAGGCTGTGTTCCCAGTGCCTAGAGTGTACTCAGAAAAGTAGGAGCTCAATACATGTTTTGGATGAATTAATGAATTAATTACTCAATGGGATAATTTCTATGGCTTCATCTTCCTAATTTTGATAAACTTTTAAAATGTGTTAAAATTGTTTTCTACTAAATACGGCAATTGAATTGATCTATAAGTAAACATAAATCCCCTTGAAAATGATGAAATTGTCTAGAACTCTCTTTGACCATGAATTTCACCACTTTTAAGACAGAAAGAGGATAATGTCTCTAATTCAGATTCAGAAATTTGATATTTAAGGGGACTGGATGCCACCTGCATTTGTTCATCAAGGTTATTCTTAGCCTATATGTTTATTATAACTTGTCATTTTTTTCTGAAGTTGAGGCAATGATTCTTTGTAAATATGTTAGCAGTCCAATCGAATTGGGATGATACAGCATTATCCAGAGAAATAGAATCCAGCCAGGAAAGACTCTCTTACCAAATATCAACAAATAATAGGCTCAGATGAGAAGAAAATATTTTGTTTCTTCAGAGCCAGACTTTAAGCTAAAAGCATCTTTAGAAGATACTTAAACATTTTGAACAATAATCTTGCTAATTGAAGCCGAGCTGTATATGTGGATTGAAGCATCCTTTAGAACACTTCCAGGTTAATAGGGTTCATCTCTGAGCACCAAATAAGAAAGAGTTCATAGAGGCTGCATTGACAATCATTCCAGATTTCTGTACAATGTAAGAACTAACTGGGTAGGAAGAATAAGAAAGAAAAAAGAAAGGAAATTGCTATTTGAGATGGCTAGAAGAAAAAGAAAGGAATAATATTCAAAGCCCCAGTTTAAGTAGGAAGAGTGAAAATAATTTTGAGGAATAATGCTTAGTGAAAATAACATTCCAGTTCTCCAGGTTGTACCAGCTAAGGAAATGCATAGAATAAATGATGAAGATGCTAGTGGCTGAAATTAGGCATATCCAGACTTTTGGAAACCAGTTGTTACCAGATTTCTGAAAGATAAATATTTAGTGATATTATTTCACGTGTGAGAATCTAGGTAGATTGGATCTCTTCTTTACTATTTTTAATGGTGTTTTTTAAACATGAGGCCACTGAAGAATAAATAAATTCTATATTGCCCCCAAGAAAAACACAACACATTATATATCAGTGACTCATGTAATAACTGAATTCTCTCATTTGTTCTTTGTAAAACGTTAATATATTTTGAAAGTGAAATAGTTTGCATATTTTAGCCTTAGCTAGATTTGATGATTCTATTATTTTATGCCAAAGAAATATTTCAGTATCTTAGGATTCCTTTTCCTCCTCCCCTTTCCATCCTCTGTCCCTTTCTTCCCCTACCAGCCTAAATTAGTCAGTTTTTCAGGAATGATATTGTGAACATAAACTTTCTGATAATAGCCCTCTTCTTCACAAACAGAACTGATGGCAATGTAAACAGTTGCTCTAAATAAGTAAGCCTTGAAGTTCATCAATGTTTCTCTTTTAGGTTTTATATCTTAGAACATATTTCATTTTGAGTACAACTTGTTGGTAACCAGTTATAAACAGTCTGATCTTTTTCATTTTGTATGTTTTGTATGCTCAAAGAAGAAAAAAAAATTATTAATTAATTATCATTCACATCTGGTACTGTGGTAGGGATTCTATACGAAACTTTCCAACTGTACGGCACAGATAAAGTTTCAAATCTTAATTAAACACCAATGCCATTATCTGAAACTACCAGTTATATCTCATGGTTAATAAAATTCCCTTCAATGGCTCTCCATCTCACTCAGAGTAAAAGCCAGTCTTTAGAATAATCTACAAGACCTTGGAATATCGCTGGTCCATAGTCAACCCTCTCCTCATCTCTCCCACTGTCTTCCCTCACTTGGTTGCTCCATAAGTATATGCTGGCATCAGGGCCTGAATACACAGCACTTCCTCTTCCTGGACCCATATTCTCCCAAATATTCATTTGCCTTCCTTTTCTCTATCAAGTGTTTGTTCACATGTCACCTTCTTAATAAGGTGTTCCCTGAATGCCCTTTTGGAAATTATAATTCCCTACTCCCCATCCTTACCTCCACTTTATTTTTCTTCAAAGCATTTGTAATATATTAACTAATTTACTTTTTACTTGTTTATTTCCACCTACTAGAATGAAACCTTGCTGAGGGCATTTGTGATTATCACTACTGTATGCCCAGGGGACAGAACAGTGCCTGGAATCTAGTGGGTATCCAGTATTTGTTTAGATATTTCTTCAATGATTGAATAAATTTATATTTACTGCATTTTATATTTCTACAGGGCTCTTGAACTTATTCAGCATGTCAGTAGAAATGTGTATTTTTTAGTTCTAGAATCTTACATGGCAAATAGGTGGACTAGAGAAAAAGGTCAACTCCTTTTTATAACCTGAATGGAGAGGAATGTCACATAAGCAAGTATATGATTCTGTAAAGCCAATACTATCTTTTAATCATTCTCTATTTGTTGAATATTACTATAATTGAATATGGTGTTATTTACCTCACTGGCATTAATTTCATAACTTTTTATTAATACCTATATAAATCTGCCAAGAGAATAATTTTTCAAGTTAGTTACTTTGTATAAAAATACTTTTAATATTTAGCATTCTTGTATAAGTAGAAATTAATCCATTATAATTATTAATTATTAGCTCTCAAAACATTCTTTAGCTTTGAAGTTCAATATTTCACCTAAACTCTACTGACCTGTCCAATTTAATAATCTACTAAGATCAAGGATTATCCTGCTTTCACTGAACAGAACAAATAAGAACAAATAAGATTTTAATGCCCCATCTTGCACTCAGTAAGTCAGTTTTTGAAATTATCTGAACATGTAAATTGATGTTTAATATTTAACCAAACATTTCCCTTGCCTCAAAAACTCAGGGAAACAATGTGCTTGTCCCTCTCCACTCTCAAAGGAATTGAGAAGGTAAAACGAGTAGAAAACATCAGTGATAAATGGCTGAGGTCTGGCAACCTGTATATGATGGAATATAGTTTTGAAATAATAGAGCTTCTGCCTATTATCAAGTTGGCACTGACATAGGCTGGAAATATCCATTTGTCTTGGGTAAGAACTCATCACTTGGATATGTTTAACTCTCAGAGGGTTCTATAATCTGTCCCAGTGGTTCCCAAAGTGAAGCATGGACCAACAACATCAGTATTCCTGTGAACTTGTTTGAAGTGTCAATTCTCAGGCCCCATCCCAGACCTCTGAGTGTGGGCCCCAATCACTCAAAATCAGTTTTTTCTTTGAGGTGATTCTGATGCAGCTAGTTTGAGAAATGCTGATTGATCCTATTTGGTTAATATGTATAGAGCCGTTATTATATGGGAAACACTGATTCAATATCCTGTAAAAAACGTTATGGAAAAGAAAAAAGTAATACCCTGTGTGTGGTGGGGCAATAAAGATGCAAAACGCACATTCTCCCACAGAGGAAATTATGCTGAAGACACTAACTGGCAAGCCTCTGTTGAAAGTCTTCTGAAGTGTCTGGACTGGCACACATGGAAAGTCTTGGTGGAGATCCACGGTTTGACGTGGTCTTTCTCTGATATTTGGTTTCGTTTTTATCTGCAGAAATTAAGTCCACATTTGTAATTTTTAATTTGTAAAGTGGAAAAGTGTTAAATTAAACAGAAAAGTTTAAGTAATCTTATATGGATAGCAAATTATATTCATGGAAAATTATAACTCAAAACAAAAGCAGTATTCATTTTTAATGACATCTATATAAGTTTTGACTCAGGAAGTGGGGCAAGGAGTAACCTATTAGAATAAGGATAGCAGATACCACCCCTCCCAAGACACTCCCTTTATTGTGTCTTTGATGTCATTCTTATTGCAAACCATATTAGCTTCTTTGTGGATAAGGAATCCTATCCTGTTTATCCAGACAAGAAAAATAGAAACCACTCTAGGTATTTCCGACTGAGGGCCTTTAATACAGGAATTGTTTACAAAATGTTAGAAGGACTGAAGAAGAAACTAGAGGAGGAGGACACAGTAACACAGAGATTAATGATAACAAGAAACTGCTGATACCCCTCAGGCTGGCCAAACAAAACCAAGGAGTGGTGTCACCAGATGACAGGGCACACTGGTCCCTAACACTGCTAGAAGACTCTACTTCTGTTGAAAGGGCCACTAATCCCACAGCGAGAGCAGCCAGACACTACTGCTAGCCTGGCCAGCCATGCCATTTCCAGCAATAGTGCTGGAGCCAGCAGCTGAACCAGAACTTCTGAAGTTGCTGGAACATGTAGCTGCCTGCCAACACTGGTGACACCTCCTAAAGCCAAGAGAAAGTGCACTTTCCCTTTCTCCTCTCCTCCAGTCTCCCACCAGTCCCTCCTATGGGCTGACCTAACCAGAAGTCAGCTGGAAAATCCAGGAAATGTAGTTTTCAAGGTCCTAGCACCTGGGATACTGAATAATACACAAAAGGGGGGCATGAAGCTTAAAGAAAGGGGGCAAATGACCTGCCCAGACATGAGGATACATCTTAAAACAATCACGTGGAACTCATGGAATCACAGAGTTTCAGAGCTTCAGGGACTCTTGGCATTCTTTTGCATGTGTTTTTTTTTTCAAATAATTTTTAGCTACAGAACTGAGGGTTTGAAAGGAAATCTGCGGACTTGTTCATTACAAAGTAAAGGCAAAGCTGTGGCAAAAGATGGTGTTAGAAGATGAACTCCCTACCTGAAATGGGTTGTTCTCCATCTCTCTGCCAGGCTAGGACACCCTCCTCTCGTGGCTGGCAGTGCTGCTTGCTACTGGCTCAGGACTGCCCTGTTCTCTGGAGCATTGCCCTGGGCCAGAGTGTGGCCTCCCACCTGCTACTACGGGAGCCTACTACTGTAACCAGTTGATAAGGTGTACAAAAAGCCATCCAATCGTATCAAGGCAGGACAAGCCCAGTGGTGTGGAAGATGCTCCAGAGCCCTCCATGGAAGAAACCGGGGCCAGACTTCGCCTGAGCCCACAGCTGTGCCCGGCTCCTCCTTATCTCCTCTCCTGTTTCACTTTCCTTGCATCAGCCCCTCAGTAAATCATGTGTACCTGGATTCCTGCCTCAGGACTGCATCTAGGGACACAACCTAACCCTAACCCTAACCCTACCCTAAGACTTTGCCCATACTCTTCTCTTCACCCTTATCTTTAAGCTGAGCTTGAGTTGGCAGAGTGAGTCCCAGGAAGCCATCTGAGTGGGAATAAACCTGATGTTCTGATCCTGGGGTCACTGTAGTGACTGAGCCAGTAGTCCCTGTTACTGTTTTCAGAAAAATTAAACAATTCACAACCACTTTGACTATTTTTGTAATTTCCCTTAGGCCCCACCAAAGTGGGAGTCCAGAACAGCTGGTAGATAAAAACTAACAATTTAATAACAGAGATCTCACTAGGGTATTAGTGACTCCCAGACCATTTCCAGGGTTCTGTGGGTGATTTGTTAAGCCTTGACATGATTCTAGATTCTCCCCTCATTCCACTTTCTTCCTCCTTTTTATTTTCTTCCCACACTCAGTGTTAGTTTTTTCTTTTTAGTTTTTAAACCACCTGTGCCAAAGAATGGAGAGCAGGCCTCTTCCTGAAGATGACTGGACACATCAATCTCCTTTCGTCCAGCACTTTCACATGGAGTCAGATGGCGAGGGCTCCTTCATAGTATCATGTCTCACTGTCTTTTTGAAGACATTCTGCAAGGGTTTTCCTTGCCAAGCTTCAAATTACAGGGTCTTATAAAAGGCCCTTTAACCTGCCATTTGTCAGGGGTTTTTTGTTTTGTTTTGTCAGCTTCTGACCTGTTCTAACATAGAAGGACCATACAGTCATTGCTGGCAACTGCTCCTTGGTCTCTGGTGATGGCCAAATCTTTCATTCACAGTAAATAGTATTTAATATATTTCCAACTGCATAAAAGACTGAAAGGGACCTTATTATGGGTGAATTGTGTCACCTTAAAATTCATATGTTGAAATTCTGACTTCCCAGTATCTCAGAATGTGACCTTACTTGTGAATAGGGTTGTTACAGACATAATTAGTTAAGTTAGTGTGAGGTCATGCTGGAATTGGGCAGGCCCTTAATCCAATATGACTGATAAAAGGGGGGCATTTGGAAACAGCCATGCACACAGGGAAAACACCATGTGAAAATGAAGGCAGAGATTGGGGTGATACTTCTACAAACCCAAGGAATGGCAAAGATTGCCAGCAGCACCCAAGAGCAGAGGCAGGGAACAGATTTGCCCTCAGAACCCTCAGGAATAGCCAACCCTGCTGACACCTTGATCTTTAACTTCTAGCCTCCATGACAATACATTCCTGTTGTTTAAGCCATACAATTTGTGATACCTTATTATGATAGCCCTAGAAAACAGGGCTGGGGCTAGAGTTTCAAGATGGTGGAGGAGTA
This sequence comes from Phocoena phocoena, assembly GCF_963924675.1. NCBI lineage: Eukaryota > Metazoa > Chordata > Mammalia > Artiodactyla > Phocoenidae > Phocoena > Phocoena phocoena. Next base: position 54,986,802 of record NC_089228.1, on the reverse strand, counting down.
AGACATGGAAATCACCGACCTCCCCACAAATACATCAAAAATACATCTACATGTGGAACAACTCCTACAGAACACCTACTGAATGCTGGCAGAAGACCTCAGACTTCCCAAAAGCTTTGATTTTACCATTTGTCCTAGGGTGCTGTCTGTATTTTTTGTTTGTTTGTTTTAGTGTAGTTTTTGGTTCTTGTTTTCATTGGTGGATTTGTTTTTTGGTTTGGTTGCTCTCTTCTTTCTTTCTTTTTTTTTATTACATGTTTATTTTTTATATTTAATATATTTTTTATTTTAATAACTTTATTTTTTCTTTCTTTCTTTCTTTCTTTCTTTCCTTTTCCCTCCCTCTCTCTCTTTCTCTCCCTCCCTCCCTCCCTCCCTTTCTCTCTCTCTCTTTCTTTCTTTCTCTCTCTCTCTCTCCCTCCCTCCCTCCCTCCCTCCCTTCCTTCCTTCCTTCCTTCCTTCCTTGCTTTCTTCCTTTCTTTCTTTTCCCTTTTCTTGTGAGCCATATGGCTGACAGGGTCTTGGTGCTCCGGCTGGGTGGAAGGCCTGAGTCTCTGAGGTGGGAGAGCCGAGTTCAGGACATTGGTCCACCAGAGACCTCCCTGCCCCATGTAATAACAAACATCCAAAGCTCTCAGATCGCCATCTCAACACGAAGATCCAGCTCCACTCAACGACCAGCAAGCTACAGTGCAGGAAACCCTATGCCAAACGACTAGCAAGACAGGAACACAGCCCCACCCATTAGCAGAGAGACTGCCTGAAATCAAAATAAGCTCACAGACACCCCAAAACACACCACTGGACGTGGTCCTGCCCACCAGAAAGACAAGATCCAGCCTCATCCACCAGAACACAGGCACCAGTCCCCTCCACCAGGAAGCCTACACAACCCACTGAACCAACCTTACCCACTGGGGGCATTCACCAAAAACAACGGGAACTACAAACCTGCAGCCTGTGAAAAGGAGACCCCAAACACAGGAAGTTAAGCAAAATGAGAAGACAGAGAAACACACAGCAGATGAAGGAGCAAGATAAAAACCCACCAGACCTAACAAATGAAGAGGAAATAGGCAGTCTACCTGAAAAAGAATTCAGAGTAATGATGGTAAAGATGATCCAAAATCTTGAAAATAGAATGGAGAAAATACAAGAAATGTTTAACAAGGACCTAGAAGAACTAAAGAGCAAACAAACAATGATGAACAACACAAAAATGAAATTAAAAATTCTCTAGAAGAATAGCAGAATAACAGAGGCAGAAAACGGATAAGTGACCTGGAAGATAAAATAGTGGAAATAACCACTGCAGAGCAGAATAAAGAAAAAGAATGAAGAGAATTGAGGACAGTCTCAGAGACCTCTGGGACAACATTAAACGCACCAACATTCAAATTATAGGGGTCCCAGAAGAAGAGGAAAAGAAATGGACTGAGAAAACATTTGAAGAGATTATAGTTGAAAACTTCCCTAATACGAGAATGGAAATAGTCAAGTCGAGGAAGCACAGAGAGTCCCATACAGGATAAATCCAAGCAGAAACACGCCAAGACACTTACTAATCAAACTATCAAAAATTAACTACAAAGGAAAAGCACTAAAAGCAGCAAGGGAAAAGCAACAAATAACATATAAGGGAATCCCCATAAGGTTAACAGCTGACCTTTCAGCAGAAACTCTGCAAGCCAAAAGGGAGTGGCAGGACATATTTAAAGTGATAAAAGAGAAAAACCTACAACCAAGATTACTCTACTCAGCAAGGATCTCATTCAAATTTAACAGAGAAATTAAAACCATTGCAGACAAGCAAAAGCTAAGACAATTCATCACCACCAAACCAGCTTTACAACAGATGCTAAAGGAACTTCTCTAGGCAGGGAACACAAGAGAAGAAAAACACTTACAATACCATTTTCTTAATTGTTTTAGGTTTGTTAGTAGGAACACACATATGGATAACTACCTTAAATGTAAATGGATTAAATGCTCCAACCAAATGACAGAGACTGGCTGAATGGATACAAAAACAAGACCCATATATATGCTTTCTAAAAGAGCCCACTTCAGACTTAGGGACACATACAGACTGAAAGTGAGGGGATGGAAAAAGATATCCCATGCAAATGGAAATCGAAAGCTGGAGTAGCAATTCTCATATCAGACAAAATAGACTTTAAAGACTATTACAAGAGGCAAAGAAGGACACGACATAATGATCAAGGGATCGATCCAAGAAGAAGATATAATAATTGTAAATATTTATGCATCCAACATAGGAGCACCACAATACATAAGGCAAATGCTAACAGCCATAAAAGGGGAAATCAACAGTAACACAATCATACTAGGGGACTTTAACACCCCACTTTCACCAATGGACAGATCATCCAAAATGAAAATAAATAAGGAAACACAAGCTTTAAATGATACATTAAACAAGATGGACTTAATTGATATTTATAGGATGTTCCATCCAAAAATAACAGAATACACTTTCTTCTCAAGTGCTCATAGAACATTCTCCAGGATAGATCATATCTTGGATCACAAATCAAGCCTTGGTAAATTTATGAAAATTGAAATCGTATCAAGTACCTTTTCCAACCACAAGGCTATGAGACTAGATATCTATTACAGGAAAAAGTCTGTAAAAAAATACAAACACATGGAGGCTAAACAATACACTACTAAATAAACAGGAGATCACTGAAGAAATCAAAGAGGAAACCAAAAAATACCTAGAAACAAATGACAATGAAAACACGACGACCTACAACCTATGGGATGCAGCAAAACAGTTCTGAGGGAAGTTTTTAGCAATACAGTCGTATCCCAAGAAATAAGAAACATCTCAAATAAACAACCTAACCTTACACCTAAAGCAATTAGAGAAAGAAGAACAAAAAACCCCAAAGTTAGCAGAAGGAAAGAAATCCCAAAGATCAGATCAGAAATAAATGAAAAACAAATGAAGGAAACAATAGCAAAGATCACTAGAAGTAAAAGCTGGTTCTTTGAGGAGATAAAATTGATAAACCATTAGCCAGACTGATCAGGAAAAAAAGGGAGAAGACTCAAATCAGTAGAATTAGAAATGAAAAAGGAGAAGTAACAACTGACACTGCAGAAATACAAAGGATCATGAGAGATTACTACAAGCAACTATATGCCAATAAACTGGACAACCTGGAAGAAATGGACAAATTCTTAGAAAAGCACAACCTTCTGATACTGAACCAGGAAGAAATACAGAATATAAAAAGACCAATCAGAAGCACTGAAATTGAAACTGTGATTAGAAATCATCCAGGAAACAAAAGCCCAGGACCAGATGGCTTCACAGGCGAATTCTATCAAACATTTAGAGAACAGCTAACACCTATCCTTCTCAAACTCTTCCAAAATATCACAGAGGAAGGAATACTCCAAAACTGATTCTACGAGGCCACCATCATGCTGATACCAAAACCAGACAAAGATGTCACAAAGAAGGAAAACTATAGGCCAATGTCACTAATGAATATAGATGCAAAAATCCTCAACAAAATACTAGCAAACAGAATCCAACAGCACATTAAAAGGATCATGCACCATGATCAAGTGGGGTTTGGAATGCAAGGATTCTTCAGTATACGCAAATCAATCAATGTGATAAAATGTATTAACAAACTGAAGGTGAAAAACCATATGATCATCTCAATAGATGCAGAAAAAGCTTTTGACAAAATTCACCACCCTTTTATTATAAAAACTCTCCAGAAGGTAGGCATAGAGGGAACTTACCTGAACATAATAAAGGCTAAATATGACAAACCTACAGCCAACATTGTTCTCAATGGTTAAAAACTGAAACTGTTTCCTCTACGATCAGGAACAAGACAAGGTTGTCCACTTGAACCAGAATTATTCAACATAGTTTTGGAAGTTTTAGCCACAGCAATCAGAGGAGAAAAAGAAATAAAAGGAATCCAAATTGGAAAAGAAGAATTAAAGCTGTCAATGTTTGTAGATGACATGATACTATACATAGAGAATCCTAAAGATGCTACCAGAAAACTACTAGAGCTAATCAATGAATTTGGTAAAGTAGCAGGATAGGAAATTAATGCACGGAAATCTCTTGCATTCCTATATACTAATGATGAAAAACCTGAAAGAGAAAATAAGGAAACACTCCCATTTACCATTGCAACAAAAAGAATAGAATACCTGGGAATAAACCTACCTACGGAGACAAAAGACCTGTATGCAGAAAACCATATGACAATGATGAAAGAAATTAAAGACGGTATAAACAGATGGAGAGATATACCATGTTCTTGGACTGGAAGAATCAACATTGTGAAAAAGACTGTACTACCCAAGCAATCTACAGATTCATTGCAATCCCTATCAAACTACCAGCAGCATTTTTCACAGAACTAGAGCAAAAAATTTCACAATTTGTATGGAAACACAGAAGACCCCAAATAGCCAAAGCAATCTTGAGAAAGAAAAACAGAGCTGGAGGTATCACGCTCCCGGTCTTCAGACTGTACTACAGAGCTACAGTAATCAAGACAGTCTGGTACTGGCACAAAAACAGAAATATAGATCCCTGGAACAGGATAGAAAGCCCAGAGATAAACCCATGCACATATGGTCACCTTATCTTTGATAAAGGAGGCAAGAATATACAATGGAGAAAAGACAGCCTCTTCAGTAAGTGGTGCTGGGAAAACTGGACGGCTACATTTAAAAGAATGAAATTAGAACACTCCTGAACACCATACACAAAAATAAACTCAAAATGGATTAAAGACTTAAATGTAAGCCCAGACACTATAAAACTCTTAGAGGAAAACATAGGCAGAACACTGTATGGCATCCATCAAAGCAGGATCCTTTTTGACCCACCTCCTAGAGAAATGGAAATAAAAACAAAAATAAACAAATGGGGGCTTCCCTGGTGGTGCAGTGGTTGAGAGTCCGCCTGCCGATGCAGGGGACACGGGTTCGTGCCCCGGTCCGGGAAGATCTTACATGCTGCGGAGTGGCTGGGCCTGTAAGCCATGGCCACTGAGCCTGCGCGTCCGGAGCCTGTGCTCCGCAACGGGAGAGGCCACAACAGTGAGAGGCCCACATACAGCAAAAACAAAAACAAAAACAAAAACAAAAACAAACAAACAAAAAAAACAAATGGGACCTAATGAAACTTAAAAGCTTTTGCACAGGAAAGGAAACCATAAACAAGATGAAAAGACAACCCTCAGAATGGGAGAAAATATTTGCAAACAGAGCAACTGACACATGATTAATCTCCAAAATATACAAGCAGCTCATGCAGCTCAATATCAAAAAAGCAAACAACCCAATCCAATAATGGGCAGAAGATATAAATAGACATTTCTCCAACGAAGATATACAGATTGCCAGCAAACGCATGAAAGGATGCTCAACATCACTAATCATTAGAGAAATGCAAATCAAAACTACAATGAGGTATCACCTCACACCTGTCAGAATGGCCATCATCAAAAAAATCTACGAACAATAAATGCTGGAGAAGGTGTGGAGGAAAGGGAACCCTCTTGCACTGTTGGTGGGAATGTAAATTGATACAGCCACTATGGAGAACAGTATGGAGGTTCCTTAAAAAACTGAAAGTAGAACTACCTTATGACCCAGCAATCCCACTACTGGGCATATACCCTGGGAAAACCATAATTCAACAAGAGTTATGTACCACAATGTTCATTGCAGCTCTATTTACAATAGTCAGGACATGGAAGCAACCTAAGTGTCCATCGACAGATGAATGGTTAAAGAAGATGTGGCACATATATACAATGGAATATTACTCAGCCATATAAAGAAACAAAAGTGAGTTATTTATAGTGAGATGGATGGACCTCATACACCTCACTACAAATAGGCTGTATGGACTGTCATACAGAGTGAAATCAGAAAGAGAAAAACAAAAACCGTATGCTAACACATATATATGGAATCTAAAAATAAAAAAAAAATGTTCTGAAGAACCTAGGGGCAGGACAGGAATAAAGTCACAGACTTAGAGAATGGACTTGAGGACACGGGGAGGGGGAAGGGTCAAATGGGACAAAGTGAGAGAGTGGCATGAACATATACACACACTACCAAATGTAAAATAGATAGCTAGTGGGAAGCAGCCACATAGCACCTGGAGATCAGCTCAGTGCTTTGTGTCCACCTAGAGGGGTGGGATGGGGGGGTGGGAGGGATTCGCAAGATGGGGGAGATATGGGTATATCTGTTTATGTATAGCTGATTCACTTTTTTATACAGCAGAAACTAACACACCATTGTAAAGCAATTATGCTCCAATAAAGATGTTAAAAAAAAAAAAAAGAGGCCTGAATTCATCTCTCCTCCTACCTACATCATATACGAAACTCATTTTATTCAGTAAAGTTCTACTCCAGGATGTTGTTTTTCAATAGAACATCTCAATTTTTATGTATGTCTTCATGCTTATGTATCCTGTTTTTAAAAGCCTTTAATTTATTTTGTATTATTTTTATTTTTGTTGTTATTCTTGCTTATTCTGATCATTTGTAAGTTTTTTTAACTCTTGTATACATTGCTTTTTAAAATTAAATAATATAGATACATTTGTTATTTAGAGTTGAAAATTAGCATATTTACTTTTCTAGCTGTTTCCTCTCTTCTCCAGTTTCCAAATTTGTTTATTCATATTACTGTTTTTATATCCAGCTTCGTAATATTTACATTTTGTTATATAACATAATTAAAATTATTCAACTTTAGGTCTGCATTTAAACAAAATCAGTATTCATTTTCAATCATTTTATAATATGGCTATGCAATTCTTGAATTTTCATTTTTATATCACATTTTTCTGAATTTCATAAACTGGTAGTTTTTAGAGAAGCCGTTGTGAGTGTTATAGTACAATGTCTGTGCATATGTCAGAATGTCTATATTTTACATTCATATGTAAATGACACCGATACATAGGGTATAAAATTCATGTCACTTTCCCCTTTTAAAACTCATTGCACTGCAATTCTTTGTTTTGTTTTCGTTTGCTTTGTTGTTTGTTTTTTTTTCCAATATTGGTGTTGCTAAAGTAATCCTGATTTTCTACCTGATAGCTAAATTTATTTTTCAGTATGGATGCCTCAAGTATTATCTCTACCCCTGAAATTCATTTGTTATTGCTTGTTTTGTAACAAATTTTTCCTAAAATGTGATATTCCATTTTGATGTAGGTTTATGAAAGTCTTTATTTGTTTTTTTAGAAACATTTAGTTAAACCTTGAATATTTTTGTTAGGTGGATTTCCCCAAAGCCTTTCCAGCAGATCTGTGACTTGGTTTTCAGAAATATCTACTCCACTTCTCATTCCAAATTTCTCTGTGTTTGGCAGATGTACCTCAACATCTGTTGTCTGGAGATTTAGTATTTTCCCAGTCTTGTTGTATAGCCTCAGCTTCTCAGATTTTTCTTATTATTTTCATTTCATTGGGTTTTCTGGAAAAGTTGTTTATTTTTCTACAGGCAGTCTGGGATGGTTTACCTGAAAATTAGATCTAATGAAGGGTAATCCTGTAAGAGTTGTCATACTTTTGGGTTAGTGTGGGGAATAGCCTAGCCCCAGAGTGGGAGTCAGGCCCAGGTTGAACCAGGGCTCTGTCTGTCACACACCAGCTCTGTGGCCCCCATTAGACAACCAAAACTCTCTGAATCTCTGCTTCCTTACAAGGTTGTCTTGAGGATTAAATAAGCAACCTACTTGAAGATATGAGGAAGTTACCTGTATACCCACTATAAGTAGAAGTGCAAGCTACTATTATCGTATTTATTGAAAAGCAACCATCAGGCTATAGGAAGTAAGATCCATCCATGCAGGACCAGACAGCAATCCTTCCAGTGTGCTCAGCTCCTTTTAGGTCTGTTTGGAAGTTCTCTTTTCCTGTTCTTCATCCCCTGTCAAAACATGATTCATTGCAGCTCTGGTTGGTAGAAAGTATTCTGTTGGATTGGGGATGGTGGGAGAGAGGTAGAGAGAAAGGTTTTAAAAAATATATCACATTGGAACTTGACTTTCAAGTACTTGGATGCAGTCAATTTTGAGAGGATTCAAAGGCGATTTATAAATATCACTAGGGGTTAAGAAGCCATTCTTTTACCAAACACTAAAGAAGCTAATAGGATTTTCCTTGGAGAAGAAAGTCAGCGGGGAGATTTCATACTCTACCACTTGTGATACAGGTAAGATTAATAGCCAGCTGAGATTCTTTGTCTCCAGTGATAACGGGGCAGATGAAAATTGATTTTAGTTGCATGATGATAATCTCCAGACAACGAAAGCAAGGTTAGGCTTCCTTGTAAGGAGGGACCACCCCCTTGGGATATGGGGAGACTGGGAATGGCTACTGGAGAGGTAATAAGATACTGGGTTCTTCAAGTGGGAAGAAATTTACATTACCTCCTAGGGGAGTCTGGGGGCCCACCTGCCTCTCCATTTTATTGCGACCCGACCCTCCACAGGAGCTGTTAGCCATTGACTTTTGGGTGGGATGGTGAGTCACCTTTCTGGATATCTTTAAAAGCTGGACAAATGATTATGGTTACCTTACGGTATTTCCTGAACTTTCTGACAGCCACTTCACTGTGCTTGCACACATTAAGCTCTGCTCCAAGTGGTCCTGTGGTCACAGCATCAGCATTGCCTGGAAGCTGGTGAGAAGTGCAGATTCATGGGCACAGCCCAGACTTGCTCAATCAGTGTCTCTAGGGTTGGAGTCCCAGGATTCGGTGTTTGAACAAGCCCTTTGGGTGATTTTTATACATGATAAAATTTGAGAATGACTGAATTGGATTGCTCTTTACTGGTTAAGAACCCACGTGAGCTTCTTGTGTTTATTTTCCACCTCTTGGCAACACATGCAAACAAGTTAAAAGCAGGGTAAAGTATTTCTTTGCAGGATCCTTACATTGTTTTATTTATCAGCTAACCTTTTAATAGTATTTCTTAGAGTCCATTTTGCCATACGATAGATTGCCAAGATCATGATTAAGAAGCTTATTCAAATGTATTTAAAATGTTTAAATGGAAACAACCTGGAGATATAATTGCCTAAATTTAATCAAGGATTTAATTTGTAGCTCAGACCAGCCAAATGCATTTTCCTATTTTTCAGTTCTCTGCTTGTACAAAGAAATTAAAAAGTATGGAATCATAGACTGAGCAGTGACCCTTTGAAGCATATTGCAGTGTGCCCACTTATTCCCATTAGCTGTATTATCTCAGTATCATCCTGTTCCTTGGGACTTGTAGTTCCCAAAACTAGACTAGAACAAGTGGGGTAAAAAAGATAGCAATATCTTTTTTCGGTCAAGGGTTATAAATTATTGCCAGGCATATTAGCGTACACATTGCTATGAGAATTAATAGAATAGGTTAAACATTCTGTTCTTGATTCTGTTTGTTAAAAAGTGCCCTGTTTTAGCATGCCATGTCCAGCTGCCCTCAAACCACTAAACTGGGGAGAAGTGTGATTGAGAATTGGAAGACATTTCATGTAAATTTGATGATGGCCACTGCTGGTGAAGGACCATTTTTGTTGCCCCCTCCATTCTACCAGTGGTGATAGGTTTTCACTGAGCTCTTTGCACTTGTTTTATACAAGCCCGAACTCTGAATACTTTGTGCCCCACGATGTCCATCTTTTAGACCCTGAAATCTCCAGGCTAGGTTTAACAGAGCAGCAGTTTATCAACCATGGTTTGCCAAGTCAGCATCAATGCTCACTCTGAGAAAAAGATGAACAGAAAAGGTTGGCGATGTTCTAATCAGGGTGGGAAATTTGCATTTCAGTGATGCTTTGCCTATCAAAAATGCTGGATTAGGATGCAGTGTAGTGGACCACTTCCATTGCTCTAGGTGTGATGAGGATAGCAGAGTCTAAGTAAAATTGTGTGTCTTCTTCTTCTCCCCTGGCTAGAGTTACGTGGGTACGTCCAAATTCTTCTTTATGAAGACAGTCAAGACATTTCAGTAACACATCATTCCATGTAATTGCATCTTGTGCAGACTTGGCTGTTTCTTGCTTCTAATCAGAAAGAAACAGGAGAAAGGACAGCTAGATTGCACACTATTGAGAATAAGATAAGGTGGGTGTTGTAGTTTTTCGCCAACATTTTATTATGAAAATGTTCAAACATATGGAAAAATGGAAATCAGCTTGTAGTGAACTCACTATTCTAGATCCTACAATTTATCTTATACTGAACTTGCTTTACTGTACACTCATTCAGTCATCAGTCTATCTTATGTTTTTCAATAAGACATCAGTTGCAGACAGCAGTACACTTTAATTCTAAATGCTCAACATGTATGTCATTAACTAAAGTTCAATACTTGCTTTTTGGTTTTGGGTGAAACTTTCATAAAATGAAATACACTGACCTTAAGTATGTCATTCAAAGTGCTTTGCCAAACATATCCATCTGCGTAATCCAAACCCTATCCACATATAGAATATTGCTCACTACCCTAAAAATTAATTAATGTATGTGTTCTGAATTGATGTATACATACTGCTAGACCTCTGACACTTTTCTTAATTTAATGAGGCTCCCCTAGGGCTTCACATGGAAACTCTGGGAGCTGACGTGTTTATCTTCTCTGCTATCTTTCTCTACTCTCTTACTTAATGAAAATGACATGCTACTCAGTCTAATTGCCATCCTACATATCCTACACTTAGCTCATGGTTTAATTTTCTAATGTTCATCAGAATTAATAGAAGAATGCCAAGCTACATGAGTTAACTTTATTCAGCTTCCTCCCCTCACCAGCCACCTCCAGTAAAAGTAAATAGACTCATGCTAATTGACCCACAGCTTTCTCCATGCTCATTGCTCCTCAGGAAGGATGGCCAGATGCAGGAAGGCAATCTGTTGTTATTTTTTAAACCAATTCTGGTTCATTGTTAATGACTGCTGGTTGCTGGGAGTGCTGTGTTAGGAAGGATCCTGAGGCTCTGTCTATACTTAATGAGAATGTACCACAATTGCTTAGTGCTGTCTGCCACAGGTAGAAGCTGGGGCTGGGAAGCAACAGCAGGTGTGTCATCTCTTTTATATACTAGACTTGTGTGAGCTCCTGGACTATTCCATGTAACCATCCGAAAACATGTCTAGATTGAACCAGGCAACTGAAAAGGGCAGAAGGACACTGAATGCCAGTCTAAAACATCTGTCCTAGTTCATATTTGTATCTTATTAAAATAATCAGTGTTGCTTTGAAACAGTTCTACCCACAAACAGGATGTCTAAATCGGGTTTAAAAATACAAGGCGCGGGGAATTCCCTGGCGGTCTAGTGGTTAAGACGCCAAGTTCTCACTGCTGGGTTTGATCCCTGGTTGGGGAATTAAGATCCCATAAGCCCTGTGGTGCAGCCAAAAAAACAAATAAGGCAGGGGAAAAAGAGAGAGGGAAAGGCAGGGACCAATGTGTTCTATCATTCTAAGCATGAAAATGTGTCACTATTTGCCTTAAGGCTGATATACTCCAGGAATCACCCTTCTTATGCAAAGTAAAATTCTAAGTAGTGAACTATTTGAATCACTGCTACTGTGGGATCATAATGCCCAGTTCAACTTTTCTGCTTTTCTCTAAGAAGCAAATAGATATGGGGCCAGTCAAGATTATTCTTTGTGCGTGGGAGTCAGGAAAGTAAGGTGAGGAATCCAGCTTTGCTTTCTGTCAGCTTTATTTGTAACACCTCAGCAGATGTCAAGACAATGTGTTTTGTTGCTCTTAGCCTCCGTGCTATCCCTCTTCACAGCAGTGTTCCCCACGTGTGAGTTGCTTGGCTCAGAAGCATTTTTTGAAGACTCAATTTTCAAAGCAAATACACCCACATAAGTCAGTAGTACTTTTGAAAACAAAGGTTATCACATTTTTCCAAGGGGGATAGATGAGAGAAGGGAGGATGCTGAGACAGAGTGTGAGTTTATGTTGAATGGCAGGTCCCATAAAGATTACATCCATAGTGCACTACCAAACTGAACAACGGCAGGGGGGAAGGGATGCGGGGCTGGGGAGGGAGGGCTCAGATGAGAGCAAAGTTAAAAGAACCGTTTTAGCAAGGTGTGAAGTTTAAGGGGCATGCTTGGAGGGTAGGTTTTCTTACCAAGTCTCCTGAGAACGCCTGACCAGAAATACACAGGAGGGGAAACACACAGACACCCCACCTCCTTGAAGGGAGAACATTCTTATTTCATCAGGATTGCTGAGGAATGCTGCTGATGATAAGGCTACAGAAAATATTTCTGGGAGTGCATTTTCAGAACTTGGGAACAGAGACAGTCTGTCTGAACCCAGCTCGACTTTTCTTTCTTATCACTTCTTAAAAGCATGTTATCTTTAAGAGCCAAATTAACATTTCATGATATGGCTTCTCAGCAGCTGATACATGGGCATCCCAGGGCTAGACAGGGATGACTAAGCAGTTCTGGAAAATGACTATCCCCAGAGCTGCTGGCTTGACAGTTTTCTTGTCTATCACAGATGGAGGCTATTTGTTCCTCTCTAGATATAAGTGGCTCTGTAAGCAGAGGACTCTTTGCTCCAGGAAAGGTGTGAATAGTGTAATAAACAAAAGGAGCCACACAGTATGTTCTTATGAGAAGCCAATTAATTAGCCATATCAACATGGTCAAAGTATGGTTCATTTTCTGTTTTGAATAGTGCACGACACAGAATTTTTTCAGCGCAAAGATACACTTAGTAACATGGCAGGCAAACATTCTAATAGTAGGGTGCTCTGCTGGGTAGTCTGCAAAGTAAAACTCAAAAATAAAATAAAATCAATGCAATCCTCATTCCTAGAAGATGAGTCCCAGTGTTTAAATTTTGACTTTTGATAGTCTGTTTTCTTGACACCTTGAAGAATTTCAAGTGCCATATTGAAATGCACTTTAATGTTTTAAAATAGGAGAGGTTTTCAAAAACATACAGCTCTGTAAAGTGAGGTATATCAATGTATTTTTGTGAGTAGCTTATGATAAGTTTTATCACATGGTTAAAACATTATAGAATCAAATAAAACTAACTGTGCCTGGTAAAAGATCACTTCTAGTAGATTTCTTTAACTATGTATAAAATTACATTAGAGAGTTGTAGGATGGCCATTTTTGCTGGAATGCATTGTTAGCTTTCTGTTTTCTATTATTAGATAAAGGCACTTTGAACAAAAGTTTTTCTCATAAATTCTGGGATATTAGATTCTTTTCACATATGATTTCTCCCCTCTATTTTTATTATCATAGGGTAACATTTTTTAAAATATTGCCTGTTATACAGAATTTGAATGTCATTATCCTACATGGCTTCTGATACCAGAGGATATCAGAAAAATTTAGAGAGGTACAGCTGTGGACCAAAATTCGAACAGCTAAAATTCAGGGTTCATTACACACACACACACACACACACACACACACACACACACACACACATGAACGCACACACGCACACCCCCAATGAGGTAAGTAGGCTGGTTTTTATGTACTTTGAGGAATAACTGTTCTTTTTCTTACTGTTTCCTGATAAAACCAAATACAATTCTCTTTCATTTATTTTGCAAGTTTTATTTTCTTAGACTTCGGTTTTTCTTTTATTGCGTGTGTGTATATGTGTTCATCTAACTGTTTATATCTTTCAGTGGTAAAAACTTCTGGCATTTTTTTGTAAAGGAAGGTTTAATATGTTTGATATGAGTTTTTGTGTTGTTTTTCTTCTATACGTTTGATAAAATACTCAACTACTTAAACTCTATTCCAAGTTTACTTTCCCCACCCCCATGGGAGTTCACACAAACAAAACCCAGGTTTTTTTATTCTATTCTCTAAAAAAGGAAAAAGCATTAGTTGCAACCATTCTTTAGCCATTATTTTAGCCATCTCAGTCATGGAAATAGACAGATAAGGAGACAGAGCAAGAGGTATATACATATATTTAGAAAGAAATAGTTCACAAAAACAGGCATTAACCATAGGACTGGATCTTGAGCAAGCAGGCATAATGGCCAGGAAAAATGTAGGTTCCTTAAGTGAGCTTTCTTTAAGAGGTTTTATGCATTATTTTAAGACTTATCTAAGTCTTGCCTGCGTCTTCATTTTGATAAGAACTCCAGTGACCTTTCCTGGCAGTCTTCAGTGGGCACGGTTATCCCCACTTCACCCCCACCTGCACCACTAGCACCATCACCATCACCCCACTCCTGCAGCTGGGTGACTCAGGAAGACTTCTAATGTGGGTTTTCCGTCCGATGTACTTTACTGACAGTCCTTCCAAAGGGGTTTAGTGGTCCCAACTTTGAACTGGATGGCATTGCTGTCCCTGCCTGGAGCTTCATTTGGAAGTGGAGGCAGGCACTATGCCATGGCAAGCACTCTTGCCCTCAGATAGGCAGATCTGAAAGGTGATCGCCAACTGGGACTTAGTACATGTTCAGGAGGGCTCTCATCACAAGCCTTTCTCTGGGTACTTAGGCAGACAAAAGAGATTTTTCCTTTGAGCTCTCATTTGCCCATCTTGACTATATTTCTGTTACCTTAAAGAGCACATTTTAATCCAATTGTTTGCATGTCTCCTACTGAAAATATTTCCTTGAGTCCCTCCATATCAAGAAATATTTCATTCCATCTTTTCAAGTTCCTTGTGTCTGTGAGTGGGCTGGTATACATATCTATTCTTGGATAGAATGTTATGGACAATTCTAATATTTTAAGTAAAAATATGAAAAAGAATAGATAACAAATTAAATATAAAAACATGATTGCTTACATTAGTACATATACCTTCCTTTTATTTTACACAGCCTTCTTGGTACATACGAACTCCAAAATAATAGGGTGTAACTTTAAGCAGCTTAATTTTTAATGTTTATTATTTACTTTTTTCTTCCATTTCTTTATTTTTTCTTCAATTTCTGTGTGCAACAAAATTCTAGGGTTTAGGAGAAATGGACTCATTCTTTTGTTTAAGGAGTAGGGGCCTGCTGTCCTTAGTAAACCTGGCTATTATCTTTCCTTCTCTGAGATAAAATGGCAGGCTCTGCCTAGTTGTTCCCCCTACTAATATATGTCATCGGTTTTGTTTTGCATTCCACATAGTACTAGGAAAGAATGAGGTCATACGTTTTGAAAGTGCAGCATATTTTGTGGATTTTCTTTATGCATGGCTTCTTTTTGAGTCTGATTTTTTTCTTTTCCTTTTTAGGTCTCACTTACACCTTTATGCAGAATCTTATACATTGCATCAATTGAGGGCATGGTTACAGATAATATAAGTGATTTTAAAAGCCACCAAGCCTAAAGGGATTTTTCTAAGTCCACAGAACAGCTAGCTTTCTGTTTAATTCAGTCCCTTCAGAATGTATCTCATGTCCCTGATATGTAAAGCCATACAATCATCTGCAAGTAATCAAAAGGGTAGAATCTTTAAAGAATCCAGTCCATAGGCAATATGTATTATGTTATTTAGTGAGCTTTGACAAAGTCATCTAGGCATTTGAACATTATTATCTACAGGAATTCTTTTTCTTTCAACATAGAGACATTTAGTTCAGATTTGTAGAGCAAAGAATGTCTGTTTCCTATGTGACATGAAGTGTCTCAATTTAATCCCCATTTTACTTCATTATAAAGGCACTGAGCTAATTATTTTTTGAGAAATAAACGATAAAAACTGACAATTAGACACAAATGCTTTGGGAGAATACTGTGTTGGCATTTGTGGGAAAATGTTTCTTCTTTTTAAATGTAAAACATTATAAGGGACTTGAGGGGAAAAAATGAGGCTATCAAACTTTGCATTCCCATTTTTTGGGCTGCCGGAAAAAAATACCAATTTTTCACAATTGTGATTTGCTAGAAATAAGTTGTGAAAGATGATAAAATGATATGCTACCTTTTTAATTGTGGTGACAACTAACCTTGAAGGGCTTATTAGCTCCATGAACTGAAGTCAAGTCTGTAGAATGTTGATTAGTAATTACGCATATCAGAACATTTCCAGATTAAAGGTGTTTTAATATTTTCTTGCCAGAAAAGACAACAGTCACATTACTATTTAATGGTGCTTGAGAAAACTGCATGGAGTAGAAAAAATAAGTACAGTCAGTTTCATGGAATATCCAAATGGATTTGGTTTTCACTCAGCTCCACCATTGCTATGCAATGTTTCTCCCAGAGCAAGGACCATCTTTCCATTTAATAAGATGGTTTCTTCAGGCTTCACTTGTTTTTTTTGCTTTATGAATAGTCTTCCAATGATTTCATATGAATTCATTTCATTTCCCCATTTTCTTGAGGATAGAGAAATCATTTGCTTCTTTGGTAGTTTCCTAAAATTCTTACTGCAATGTGAAGGGCATAATACATTCTTGTTGATAAGAGTTCTTTTGTCAGTTTGGAAGAGGACAGAGGAGACATTTTCCTGTCTTCAAATTGTAATGCTTTAGAAGGCTGCTTACACTCTGGAAGAGTACATGTTTCCACATTTTAAATTTAATCTTTAGTTTGATATACATTTTTCCATATGGATTAATGGAGATAGTCAAATCAGGCACAGGAAGTCACAGGATGTTTCTCGATGAAGATTTATAGGAAGATTGCTCTTTAAAGGGAACTCAGAGAACTGAGAACTTGTGAAGAGGAGATCATGATTCAGTCTTTACATGGGACAGACTCACAGCTCTGTGGTCTATGAACCCTATACCAAAATTCCTAGAGCTGATCTTTTTGTTTTTATTTATATTGGTTTCCTGTCTCTCTTAGAGTTTGTGAGTTTGGTAAAGGAATTTTTTTTAAAGGATGAATTGCTTTAGTTATTTAAACATATATTAGAATCCCCCTTGGATATTCTTCTTGTCTTACAGCAAAATGCATAATTTTGAAGGAGAACCGACATCTTGTTTCTGTCATTGCTTCTGTGCTCTCCATGACTACAGAGAAGGATTTAGGTGGAAATTATTTACGATTCTTTTTTTAATGGTTTTAAAATACACAAATTAACTTATGTGAAAACATAGCCTTAAGCTTAATTTTATGACCCATACATTTTGAATATTCAAAATCAGGCTAATAAAAAAAAGCAGTAGATATTCTCAGGGGTTTAATTTTACTCATATGGTGAGAATTGATGGTTTATGAGTTTTACAACATTTCATTAGGGAAGTTTTACCAGGGAAGCAGGGTGGAGTATATACAAGGTTTATCCTACACTGGCAAAATGGAGCCCTCAATAGAGTTTGTTTACACATCCTGATTAACTTGATTGCCTACCTTGTCAGGAAACACTATGCAAATGATTTTATTTTCTGGGTTATTAGACCAAGAAAGAGACAGAAAATCACTTTTATTACAGAGCAATCTTTGCATGCACATTTTACATGTTTATAAGAATCTCTTTAAAGGGAGGAGTGGTACAGGATGACTGCTTCTTTGACAATCTAGCTGCTAGCTACCCAAAAGAAATGACACATTGCTTAAGATGTTGATTTTATGGCACCTTTTGGGAGTATAAATTTTATTTTTCATGTCTCTTACTATATATAGAACAACGTAAGTGATATATTTATAAGATATTAGTAGAGATGTTTAAGGGAAAGTAAAATGACATGTTTTTTTTTTATTTTGTTAATTTTGTTTTTATAAATTTTGATTCAGATTGCCTTTCACCTCCTAGGAATCTTTAATGAATTGATTTTTTGTTTGTTTGTTTGCTCTATCTTTGCAATTGATTATGTATATTTATGGCTCATTTTTTACAATATTCAAGTACCAAATTATCTCTGTTCACATCGCCAAAAAGTTTTGAAAGTCATTGCCACTAGTTAGTGCTATCCTGATCAGAAATGTTAGAAACCCAGAATCCTCTTTCAATTTCTGTACTTTCCATACCAGTATTTGAATTTTTTGTTTTTGTTTCATCTAAGCACTTTGACTTTTGTGCCCTGTCGTTAAACTTCTGTGTATATTTTTCTGCCTCTTTGCTACAGTTTGATTATCTGGGCTAATTTTTTAACACATGCACGTTGACTAGAAAATGATGATCTTTCAGGAATTTTTATGTCACTATAACTCATTAAACTAAACATCTCTCTCATTTCTCAATCCAAAAGAATGGGAATATATAGTTTTTTAAATTTCAGAATTTGCATCTACTTTAAAGGGTTTCTGTGTTCTTCATGTGCAATGTTTAGCAAAGTTTATATATGTGTAGAGGATTGGGTAGCAGAAAATACAGTCTACCAGAGGGCGTTCTGTTATCTTGTGGTTTGAAAGGCAAGTTTAACTCTACAGAATTGCAGGCAGGAAGAGACATTACACAAATAAGCCAATCATATTTTGACATCACAGTCTTGTGTTGAGGCTTCCATCAAAACATGAGACAATAAAACCTTAATCTTGACACATAAGTTCCTGTAAGTGTTGTGCAGAGGAAAAGTTTTCTCTTGTATTTAGACTGAGTCTTCTAGGTCACAAAAGCACCAAGAAGAAAATGGACCAGATGGTTAGGGGTTCTGTACCTCCTCCCAAAACACCTGCCCTTGACCTGAGGAATGACTTTCTCGCCTTGTAAGATTGGCCCAAAATACAGCTCGAAGGTGACCTCTCTATCTGCTCTCCTATTAAGAAATAATCACACCTGCCCTTGTTACTTCTCATGACTTGTTTGTGGGTTTCTGACAACACCAATCAAGCAGTTCTTTATAATAGCCAGCCATTTATTTAGTGGGTTCTTTATTTCTACTCATCTAGGGAAGAAAAATCTAGAAGTCCTGCAGAAATACCCAAAAGGAAAAAAACAAAACCAAACAAAATGGCTGAATTCTTGACACTTGTGATTTAAGTATCAAGAATTTGTGTCACTTGTGATGAAAGGAGAGTCTCCTTTCATCTGTCATGTAAGAAGGATAAGTGCCAGGTTAAATTTTTATTTCTGGTCTGGTTTCTCTGACAGAGACTCATACTTCTGCCCTAGAGTTAAATCTAACGGAAAAGACACCTATTGAAAGTAAATGGCTTGGGACTTCCCTGGTGGTTCAGTGGTTAAGAATCTGCCTGCCAATGCAGGGAACACGGGTTTGAGCCCTGGTCCGGGAAGATCCCACATGCTGCAGAGCAACTAAGGCCGTGCGCCACAACTACTGAGCCTGCACTGTAGAGCCTGCGAGCCACAACTACTGAAGCCTGCATGCCTAGAGCCCATGCTCCACAAGAGAAGCCACGGCAATGAGAAGCACATGCACTGCAATGAAGAGTAGCCCCCACTCGCCACAACTAGAGAAAGACTGCGTGCAGCAACGAAGACCCAACGCAGCCAAATATAAATAAATAAATAAATTTTTAAAAAGAGAAAGTAAATGGCTTGTTTTTATCTGTAGAAACTGTCTTCTCCCCAACACAAATCAGTGTGGATTTTCACCTAGGAGTTTCTGTGGATAGCCATCAAATGCTGGTAGTGATCAAACAAGTTTAAAAAAAGTCTTATTTATGTGTGACCCTTAGTTATACTCTTTAAAATGCCATGTTTCTATTTTAACTTTACTAAAGCTTAAAAAGGTATAACTTTTACTCTCTGGTACCTCTTGCCAGTATTTATTGTCTGGGTCTAATTTGCAATGAGGTACAGCGATAAGCATTAAAAGCTTTAATGAATCAGGTATGAATATGTTTGAATGTCCTGACTTGCTGACACTAAAAATGGGACAACAGAACAGGGGAATTATACCAGAACCATCTCAAGTATTCATGAAACCTCCACACTAAGAGAACTTGTTTGGTAGCCTAATTAAAGAACTGGCTGTTTGTGATCCCCTCCTATCATTTCTTAGACATTAATCAATGTGATCCTTAGCCTCCTTTTCAATCCTTCCCTCAGTGGGGAGACAGGAGGAGAGAAAACAGTATATAATAATATAATTTCTCTGATCCTCTACACAGACCACCTAGTAATACTGTTACGAAGCACATGCAAATGCAAATAGCTATATTGCTTCTGCATAATAGAAACTAATATACTAGTAACTCCAAACGGGACAAATGTTAAGATGGATCTTTTGCAAAGCAGACAACATAATATAACACTGAGAGTAATTATGCTCTCTTTTCTTTAGGGTAAGTGATGAATGTTCAGATTCAATACTTAATATTTGCTTTATAAAAAGTGCATTGTGCTCATTTATTTTTTTGGCATGGAAAGAGGCTTTAGAAGATCACTTCATTAATATTTTTAAAATCACCGACTAGAGATCATGATTTACCTGTATATTTTCATAAGCATATACCATAACTCATTCTGTTTAATGGCTAAAACACTTCCCTATAATCATCTTGAGACTAAAGTGATCTTCTACTGAGACGCTTTCCTCCAGGACAAATCAGCATTCTGTTATCTGATAAAAACACAAGGCCCTTCTTTTCCATTTTCCCCAAATTTAGAATGAATTAAAGACATGTATTCACCAGAAAACGTTTATTAAGAATGCATGATGGTAATGTTTGATGGCAAATTCAGACTAATACATGGATCTCAGATTCATGAATATAATTTTCGCTGGATAGTTAGATATTTTAAGGTGGTTTAATGCCTGAGGAATAATGGCATTTATTGATTGCATCTTCACATATACACATGTGAGTGCCTCTGTGGGGATGCTCATCTATGTGTAGCTCTATATAAATGAGTACAAATGTTAGCTCTTTGACATGAGATGTTGAAACTATTAGAGATGGCCTACACAGAAGAGTCTAATTACTTTTGTTTCAAAAGTATATCGAGGAGTATTTAGGTCAAAGAATAATTTTTAGTCAGTTCATTCACGTGCTTCAAGTGGTTGAATCCTTGGTCCTTCATCTGTGATCAGGTTGTATATAACCACCATTTGCAGTCCTAAATCTAACGGATAGCCCAAGTCATGAGCAAATAAGTGTCCAATAATAAGGGTGGGGGACAAGAAAAAGACACAGATTTTTTTCTATTAAGTCATTTATTGACTGTGATCTTATACAAATGACTTTGTTTTCTTGGATCTATGTTTCCTTATGTATAGAATAGACTACACGTGTTACTTCGCAAGATTAGTGCAAGGATTAACTGATATTAACGTATATGGAAGCCTAACATACTTAACTTGTATATTCACTTCGCTTTATAAATCTTCCCTTCTTGGTGGAGAAAAAGGTGAAATCAATGACTTAGTAAGCCAAAACAGCCTTTGGGTTGTCATAGCTGTCCGGGTAACCTCTGCTTCTGATATCCAGTTTTCAATAAAATTTGATTAATTATTTCACCTGTTTGTCACATACATTTTAACTCAAATGTAAAACTATATTTGTTTTTCATTTCTAACTCCCATCCCCCAAAATCATTCACAGAAGCCTTCGTCTTTATAACAAACTTCTACAGATTGGGAGAGTCAGCTTCATACCATAAGTAGGCAAATCGCTTACCACTGTTAATCCATGAGAAAAAAAAAAAAACTACCTTAGAAATATTTTATAGGGCTAACTTAGTTAATCTTATTAAGAAGTTATGACTGTAGAACTAGTTAGAGAGAGGTACTCTGTTCTGGGTTAATTGGGACGCATTGTTAGCAAAGCCTGGAAATCTGTGTATAAATGCAAGTGGCCAAAGTATTTTTCTGCTTGAGTTTTAAAAATTCTAATGAATATGGGTGGTTTCTGAATTTCTAGGCAATGCAGGATTTTCATGATGTTACAGTTCAGTTGTCTTTCAAACTAATTCTCTATGCAAGTTACTGCCCTAGATGCTGTGGCTACAGAAGAGGAAGTATGAAAAAAAAAAAAGTTTCTGCCCACCCCAAACCCCTGAATTAAAAATATCTAGTAAAGTGAAAAAGATGCATACAAAAAACAAACAAAAAAAGAAAACATAGCAGTTGACTTTATATTCTTGTAACAGTCGTTGGACGCATAGAGTTTATGGGTAGCACTTCCTGGTGTGGTTGTCATGACCTATGCACGCCTGCTGTTTGTCCCTGCCCTTTCAGTGGTTGGGAGCCTCTCTGTGCCCACGGTGATTTTTGCCACCTGCTCACTTACCCCTTCACTTCGAGAGCAAGTTTGGCAGTTTGTTTGAAACAGTACCTTTGCTCAAAGGAAACAGAAAATTCCTTTTTTGAGTTTTACTATGACTAGTACCAAAGTAGACTTTCTTCATATTGGGATTCTGGATGGTATAGGAGGAATGAATTCTTACTCCAGCTGTGCAAAAGTTTAGTGTAAAAAAGAGTAAATAAAACAAACTTGTAGAAGTCAAAACTAACACAGCTCCAGCACTTAGATATGTGGCCTTTTCTTTATTATAAAAGATGGTTAGTCCTACCGACTTTAGTGGATTCCCACAATGGTTCAGTAAAATAATGTGGGCAATTGGCTGGACACATAGAAGGCATTCTATAAATGCATGTTCTTATCTAACTTCTTAGAACCCTGTGTCAACTATGCTATTGCTAATGTCCATTAAGTAGGGAGCATTTTACTCCATGCGTAGAGCTTACTCTTTATTATTATTTTGACTCTTGAATGTTAGTCCTTCTCTTCCAGAGTTTTTATTCTGCTGGATTCCCTTTCTTCCCTTCTCCTTTTTTTCCCCAGTGCAAAATTTTAAGCAAACCCTCAGTCTTCAGGTAACAATTTCATGTGAAAAATTAACAATAATGTCATATCAGAGTAATGCCAGGAAGTTATGAAACTTTGCTGTTACTGACAGATGATTAATTTTCTTTTTATTATTAGGAAATTGTTTGTAGGCAACAGTAGAGAACAAACTCTGCTTGTATACATTGCCAGCTCTTGCTTAATTTAGTTTCCCAAACAAACCCAAACTTAATATTACCCCAAAATATGAGCCAGTTCCCATAGCAAAAATTTTACCGATTTCCAGTTTGATTTTTTATTTATTGTCCATTTCTCTGTTGATTGAGCTCATCAGATTGAGCAGCAAGATGGTCATGGGACGAACAGTAGGGTCCAGGGGTCACTCGCTGCGGTGTTTCCCCTAAACCAAGACCAGTCTCTAGGATTTCAGTGTTTCTTTCCTCCTATTTGCCTTAGATAAAGATCCCCTAGGCACTGGTGTTTTTAGAATTCTCCTTGTTCTCCATTAAACAAGTCCCTTAGAATCTTGGCCCAATAGTGACTGATGGTGATCCTTGATTATGGAAGCTTGTAGGCATCCAACTCAAGCAGTCCTGCCTTTAGGCACAGCTCTGCCCCTTACTGGCTGTGTGGCTTCCCATGAGTTAGGCTCTCACTTTTTTTCATCTTTAAAATAGGACTATAATAATTCCTATCTTATAAGTAAAATAAACTATCTTAGTATACAGAATGGAGCATAGTAAGTACTAGATAGATGATACCTGCTATTGTGAGCCAATTTATGGCAATCATTGAAACTATTCAGCAATCAAGCTTTCATTGTGGAAAGACCCTTACGAAGCATGTTACACATGGTATCAGAGCGTGGAAGGAGGGATCTTTTGTTATATCAGCCACACTGCATCACAGGTGACTGCCAGCTCCTTTCTGAACAGAAGCCGGGAGAAGATGGAAAGTTAGGTGTTCACAAAACAACTTCATTAATAATACTTGAAAGTTGATGGTTTTATTTTGTTAGCTTGGGCTCCCCAAGAAGCAGACCCTGAAATAAAGATTCAAAAACAAGTATTCATCTGGGAAGTAAAGGAAACATCAGAGATGGAGTGGGGGAATGTGAC
Organism: Phocoena phocoena; assembly: GCF_963924675.1. NCBI lineage: Eukaryota > Metazoa > Chordata > Mammalia > Artiodactyla > Phocoenidae > Phocoena > Phocoena phocoena. The sequence goes on along the minus strand of NC_089228.1, from coordinate 54,962,991 downwards.
AAGGAAGAACACCTCATCAAGCTAGCCACCACTGTGCGTGATGGGAGCTCAATCCCACTAGGACAACTCCATGACATATCTCACTGTCATCACATTTAGGAGCGAGGGAACTGGGGTATTTATACACCAACCCGTGAGAGTCACCAATTAAGGGTCACACCTAGTGGTTTGTTAGTTCTCCAGCTCTTCTAGATTGCTACGAAGGGGGATAATATAGCTCTGGCCAGCCAGGGAAGTCCTTATATAAAGATATGCAGGGTCTGTGTGCCCTGTGGTGGGAAAAACAAGGGCATATAAATGGGCACCAAAAGCATCTGTTTCAATTACTTATTTGTATAAGGTTTTAATGAGAACCTTCCTGAATATATATTTTTGAGGATACAGTAGGTTTATATTGAAGTTTGATTTAGAAACACATGTAGTTTGCATAAAGAAAAGCTATAACATGCCTACAGAATTTTAGACAATTTCTTCCAAAGCATCAATCCTTGAGCACTTGCTGGACCCACTGCACCATCATCTTTATCAGTTTTACTTCACATGCTTGATCTCTCTGAAACTTTGGGGGAATATGACCAGAGCTTCATACAAGTTCCCTTTCTTTTCGTTCTCTTTTCTACCCTTCTTAACTACTTTGCATATCAATATGTTATCCATGAACTGGCAGGGTACAGTTTATTTCATCTATTATTCTGCTTCACAAAGGAGGAAACTTATTAACACAGAAACTTAGATAACTGCTCTGCTACCTGATCCACCTGGTAGTGCATTCACTTGCAGATTCTGCCAGTTTCTGTCCTTTTGTTATATTGCTGATAACTGTTGTTCCTCTGACGTGTACCATGTGCACCTGAGTCCTAAAAACTACGGAAGAAAAGCAACACAGAAATCATCATACCTGGTGCTTCATTTTTTGTGGGCTACCTGAAGTGACAGGCTTGTGGCTGTGTCCACATTCCTGTGAAATTAATGTTCCTTCTTCAGACACCTCTTATTCTATTTATAGCCACAGGGCTTCAGTGTTATAAGTGTCCAGAAAGTTCTGAGTAATGCACAGAATTCTACATACACAGCAAATGCAGCCTTGGCAAAATGTAATCCCTGGTGAGAGAGAAAAACAGAATCAACAGTCCGTTGATTTTATTGGAATAATAAAACTGGAGCAGTTTGTGTCTGAAAGTGCTGTAAACTAGATTTTGTTTTCATGTAAATTCCATAGCCAGGATATAATGGGCATTGTTATGAAATTGGCAAACGGAGAATTACAGTTTTTCAGAGAAAACTTGACTTCTCAACACTCTTTCCTTCTTTGTTTATTCATTGAAATATACCTGTTTTTATGGATGGTTGGTCAAGATGTGGGCTTAAATGGAACAGTATTTCATGTGAGTGGGAAGAGAATTTGTGTATGTCTACCGAAACATTAAGGAAAAATGAGTACAAACATTTACTGTTACTGTCTTCCCATTCATTTTTTTCACCGTATTAAGAACTTTAGAAATACTCCATATGGACTATGCTGTTCTTAAGGCTTATTAAGGAGGGGACATTTTGCTTAATATATAGAACCTACTCTTAATTATTGTTTTGACCATTTAAATGTAATTACATATCTTTGTTGTAAGAAAAATTTATAGAATTACATAACCATATTAAAGAATATTATGAAACTTCTGTCTTCAGTTGCTACTGTATTTGGCTTAGGGATTATAAGAGTTGAACTTTCAAGATACACTATACAATGGGATGGAGCCTGATAGAATATAATGAAATGACCTTGACATACCTATAAATGCAACCAACCAATGAAAAAACTCCATCGTTCACAAGAATGATTGTGATTGATTCTTTGAATCCCATTGGCCCATGGATCTGTGGCTGGGCTGTCTGTGCTCTGGTAGCTCTTTGAGAAAGATTAAGGGTTCAACATTACTTAAATTTCTCTTTGTCTCTCACTCTCTGTCTCCAATATCGTAGTATGGCTAGTTCATATTTCTGTTCATTACATCATCTTAGAAGCCTTCAGAATCAAGTCATTCCTCATGAAGCAACAAAAAGAAAAATATCCCATTTTCAGCAAGTTTGAGTTAAAGCTGGCCAATTATGTAAAGTAACACTTAAAAAAGGGGACCCTGGAGAGGGACTTGGTGGCTGTTTCAGGACTCATATTTGTGGTGGAGTGGACAGTCACTCAGAACCATATTCATGATACTGGTTATTTCTATCCCAATGAGGCCTTTAGGTCTTCATTCAGAAGCAGCTTGCTACAGCATGTGTATCACAGAAAAAACTGAGATTTTGTTTTGTTTTCGTATCTTAGGCTAGTAGATTAAGTAACACAGAACCTAGCTTTGAAACCTTTCTCCTTTTTTATTTATATTAATCTTATAGGTGAAAAATAAGTTCTGGTTTTAATTTATACTTTTCTGTGTACTGGTATTAATCTTCTAAAATATGTGAATTAGCCATTTTGATTCTACAACTTGTCTGCTCATTTCACTTTTTTATTGGTTTTTTACGTGTCTTCCATTTTTATTATAAAAATGTCAAACATTCAAAGGCAGTGAGTGTAGTATAGTGAAGACTTTTGTCTCCATCACCCAACAAGTTTCATTTATGATTCCAATCACTCCTGTTCCTTCCAAGTTATTTTGAAGCAAATTAGAAATTTATTATAACATCTGTAAATATTTCTGCATGTATTTCTAAGACATAAAGCCCCAATGCCAAAATTAAAGCCTAAATTAATAGTCCATTAATAACAATGAAATGTTCAATATTCAGATCATCTCTTAAAAGTTTCAGTTTGTTTGAATCAGCTTCCAAAGAATGTCTCTACGTGTGATTAGATGAAGTATTTCTTAAATCTTGTTTTACTTGTAGGTCATCTCATCTCTCTTTCTTCCCCCCTGAATTTTTTTTAGAAGAAACCAAGTTATTTGTCCTGTAGAGTTTGCTATAAGCTGGATTTTGCTATAGCATCCATGTGGTGACATTTAATATGCTCCTTCGACCCTGTGTTTCCTGTGGATTGTTAAGTAGACTTTGTGGTTTGGAACGATCCCTTCATAAGTGGTATCAGGAGGGATGTAATGTCTGGTTACCCAAATTTCTTGTGAAGTGACAGTCTGATGATTATTGTCAAGTTCTATTAATCCATTAGGAATGGCAAAATGGTGATATTCCAGTTCTGTATTCCTGTCTTGTTTATTAGCTGGGATGCTTGTATAAGGCCGTGTTTCCACTGTTCAGTGACTCTGTAAGATCAAGATCATTTGTATAGGAAAGGCAAGATAAAGGCTTAACTCTTTTTCTTTGTAATCAAATATAACAATTTCCTTCCCTAACATTTTGTAATGACCAGTAAAGGTTCTTTTGGTTATGTTTTGTTTTATTTTGTTTTAAAGATCATTATGAACTCACAGAAATAACTAAATTTACTATGTTTCTATCCATTCTAGTTATATTTTCTTAATGGTGCTTAAATTGTCCCACTTGAGAGATCAGCGAGAACCTCTGCAAATTGGCTTCTGAGTCTTCATCTTAGTCAGCTCAGGCTGACATAACAAAATAGTATAGCCTAGGTGACTTACACAACATTTGCTTCTCACAGTTCTGGAGGCTTGAAGTCTGAGATCTGGGTGCCAGCATGCTTGGGTTCTGGTGAGAGCCCTCTTCCTGGCTTGTTGATGACCACTTTTCACACTATGTCCTCATGTGGCAGGGGGAGAGAAAAACACAAGAGCTCCACCCTCGTGACCTCATCTGAACCTAGTTACCTCCCAAAGGCCTCTTTTCCAAATTCCATCACATGGGGGTTAGGGCACAGTTTAGTGCATAGCAGTCATTTTGACACAATCTTAGGAGTCTCAGTTACTTTGCTTTCAGGTAGGACAAGATAATCCAAGCTCATTTTACACTTTTCCTTTCCCAGCACTGGAGTCAGCTAATTTTTCAAGGAGCTCTGGCTCCTTTTAGTGGGAAATGGTCATTAAAAGCCAAAATCTAGGCACTAAGAGTGCTCGTTGCTTTTGTTTTGGTCCTTATTTCTAGGCATTTTCAATGGACAGAAACAGGATTTTTTTTCCAAGATAAAATATGTTATGATTTTATAAATACACTTCACTTCCAACTCAAATTCAGGATCATTGGCTTTTTTTTAGCCTCGTTGATTTTATATCTGTATTCCTTTTCTTTATATCAAAAATCTTTGTTTTTAAGGTGACCATTAGCTTATTACTCATTTGTTAAGTGAGCCTTAAAATAACAATAAAGTCTTGCTATGATATTGAAAGTATAAAATACGTTTGCAGTTCTTTTTTATTTTCCCTAAGGTGTATACCCCAATGGAGATTTATAGCCAAATTACTGTGTATTAAAAACACCCAGAGATAATTACTATTAACCTCATCCTTCCAGCTTTTGTTCTGTTTTCAAAGACCCACAACCCTAAGAGCACAGGAGACTAAGATATATACAGATTCCTGTAGCCTTTTTTTCAGTCAACACTGTGGTTTAAGTATTACCTATGTCAAAAACAATTCTCCATAAACATTATCTTAATGTCTGCATAGTATCATATTGTAATTACCTTAACAACTTTTCCATAATATGTAGACACATGACACCTTCTGATACATATTGCTCTGTTACAATTAAGGAAAGACATTCTGATTTGTACTCTAAACATCAGTGCATGATACCTATGCTACCTGTCCAGGAGACTGTAGCTCTGATTGTAATTCAGTAGATCCGGGACAGAACCTGAGATTCTACATTCCTAACAAATGCCCAGGTGAACCAATGCTGCTGGCCCTTGAATAGTATTTCAAACAGCACTTGTATAAAGGATGATGATGGCCCAGTAATTTATTTATTTTACTTCCTCTAAGACTGAACAAGGGGGCTGGACTTAGCAAGTGTAATTAGAGGTGAGTTTATTTACTGAGTTTCTAAGATACCTTCACGGTTAAAACTCATTTTAGGGTATTTTAGCCAAATCCTAAATAAAGTCATACTACTGGACAGTGTGACCTCTGGTTGTTCTTTCTTCCTTCTGAGACCTTTAACCCCAGGGACACTTTTGTCTGCCTTTTCTGCCCTTAGGCCTATTTTATATGTGTTGTAGTTCAACATAAAAATATGGAGGTTCTTTACTGTGATAAGCTAGGGGGTAACCTCTCCCTGTGAAGGCAGGGATAGTAAGGACTGCTTTCTCATTCTGTTCATGTGTTGTTGAGTTAACCCCAAACTGTGTTGTGTTTGAGGCCCTTCCAGTGAGGCAGGTGGTGGGGCAAGATCTGATGAGACTTCAGAATTTCCCCAGAATACATGTTTTCTACATCTCTTGCAAGGCCCATGTTTCCAGATTTTTATTATCCTAATATTTGGCTGCCTGGTTCTAGGAATACAACTGTGAATAGCAAATATACCCGTTCTAAAGGATCTTAGAGTTTAGGAGGTCAGACAGGCGAGATACTTGGTAATTATAGAGCTTTATGGATGGTAAATGTCATAATAAGTTATAAGTAGGCACAGAGGAGGGAATCATAATTCACTATTGTAGATTTTTTTTCCAGGAAAAGTGAAGACAAGGTATAATTAGCCAAGGGGGAAAAAAGAGAGGGGGTCCTGGAAGGAGGGAATATCTTGTAGGAAGGTTTAAAGGTTCAAAAGGGAAAGAAGGGGGAAAAGGCAAATTGGGAACTTCAAGTAATCTGGTCTTGAGGATACCAGGGGAGATTATGAACGTGTGTGTCTGTGTGTGTCTGTGTGCACTCACGTGCTGGGAATGGAGGCATCATGTTCTTGAGGAGGATGAAGGAGTTGTAGAGGTAAGTCAGGGCCAGCTGAAACCTTTGAACTTAATTCCTAAGACTATGGAGAACTGTTAAAAAGTTTTAGGTAGGGAATGTCAACCTGCCCCCCTGCCTCCCCACCAAAAGACACAAAAACCTTAAACAAAAGCCACTCACTGCAACTTGAAGAATGAATTCCTAATTAACACATGTGAAGGATGAAAAGACTGATTCAGAGCCCTGGAGAGTTTAATAATGACTAACATTTATGAGTGTTTATGTCAGTGCTAGAGGCCAGTGGTAGACACAAGCACTATTTTGAGACATTTTAAATGTATTATTTAACACTCCAAACAACCTGTTGAGGTGTATATGTTTACTATCATCATCCCCACTTACAGTTAAGTACGCTGCATCAAAATGTGGTTGAATTACACTTCTGCAGCCGTAGAACTACACAGTTCTAGAAGCATGACCTGAACTTAGGTGGTTTGGTCCCAGGGTTCACTACTGGGTGTAGGCACCCCCATGGAGACTATGATGAAGTAAGCAGGCATAGTTCTGTTGCTTGAAGTTGGTTAATATGTGTACATATTATTCTAATTCAGTGGGGGAGACGGGACTTGACACAAAGGCTGGTGAAATTATAAAAAGCATTGACTATAGCCAACATTCTGAAGAGATCAGATACTTAATGAATGCTATTTAAGAGTGGCATCTGGTTGTCACCTGGGAAGTATTATGAGTAGGAACTTTCTTAGTTCATGTAGGTAGGTACATGTATGCTAACATTTCCACCATGCCCAGAATATGTGTACACGTGGTTGGCTTAAAGTTCTACCCAGGTAGTGCCATGTTATAGCAAGGTATTATTTTTCATCATTCCATGTCTAGCAAGTTAATCAATATTAAAGTAGGTAGAAACTCACCTCATTAGGATACATTTAGAAGATTGAGAGTCAAGATTCCAGATTCCCAGTCAGAGCCCAAAAGACCTGTATAACCTTTAAACATTAAAATAAAATAAAATATGTGTGAAAGAATTGGCATATATAGAGCTATTTATTGACTAAGTGTTCCCAGTATAGAAATACAGATGCATTTTGGCACTTACCACATTTTCTTTTAAATGCCTCACCATTTTTCAAAAGGTAAAAACAGGTCACCAAGAGCAACAGAAGTAACCCATTTCTGCCAGCTTGGGCAAGTGACTTATCCTCTTGAAGTCCCCATTTCCTCATCTGTAAAATGGCAATCATTATGCCTATTTTGCAGGAATATTGTGAGAAAATACATGTAAAGTGGTTGGTACCTAGTGGGTATCCAACCAATTTAAGATTGGTACTTTTTTTTTCTTCCTTGACAGTAGAGTTGCATTGTCATTATTTTAAAATGCTGAGATTACTTTTCAAATTGCTGTGCTGATGACAAGCTTTCTGAATGAAATAATTACTAAAAAACAGATCTCAGTGAAGAATTTAGATTTTTGAGAGGAATATACAAATATGCCACTATACTTTATCTCTACTCAAGAGTTAGCAGAGTTTACCTGTTAAGATGAAATATATCTTTTTCATAAAAGAGGCCAACTTGGCACTTATTAGCTTTGACCATTGCTTGGCAGGGCTAGGTCCTAATTCTAAATTTAGAAAGTTAGCAAGACTCTTCATGTACCACAGTGTTCGTTGCAGCTCTATGTACAATAGGCAGGACATGGAAGCAACCTAAGTGTCCATCGACAGATGAATGGATAAAGAAGATGTGGCACATTTGTACAATGGAATATTACTCAGCCATAAAAAGAAACAAAATTGAGTTATTTGTAGTGAGGTGGATGGACCTAGAGACTGTCATACAGAGTGAAGTAAGTCAGAAAGAGAAAAACAAATACTGTATGCTAACACATATATATGGAATCTAAAAAAAAGGAAAAGGTTCTGAAGAACATAGAGACAGGACAGGAATAAAGATGCAGACATAGAGAATGGACTTGAGGACACGGGGAGGGCGAATGGTAAGCTGGGATGAAGTGAGAGAGTGGCATGGACATATATACACTACCAAATGTAAAATAGATAGCTAGTGGGAAGCAGCCACATAGCACAGGGAGATCAGCTCGGTGCTTTGTGACCACCTAGAGGGGTGGGATAGGGAGGGTGGGAGGGAGACACAAGAGGGAGGAGATATGGGGATGTGTGTATATGTATAGCTGACTGACTCACTCTGTTATACAGCAGAAACTAACACACCATTATAAAGCAATTATACACCAATAAAGATGTTTAAAAAGAAAAGTGATCAAGACTCTTGTCACATGACTGTTGGTTTAATTAAAATGTGACCCCACAGTTTTCCAAGGAGACATGTTTCCTGGTGTCAAGTCTCATGTGTTTGCTACTAGACAGTAGGTTGCAACTAGGGGCTATTCGACTCAGCAAATAAAGATACAGCTTCCTCAGTCATATCCGGAGTGAATGGCAGTCCTCTTGCCTTTGAGTCAGCTGAAGGGTAAGGAGGGGAGAGATTTCCTAGCAGCTGTGATCATTTAAATCACAGTGGGTTATTTAAATCTAGTATCTTGTATAAAGCTTAAAAAATAATTTTCGTGAGGACAAAAAACTATATGGGATAAATCCCCCCATTTTTCCTTTGGATCAGGGCATTTTTTAGAATTTTATTTATTTTAATGAAGTGTAGTTGATTTACAGTGTTGTTTTAGTTTCAGGTGTACAGCAAAGTTACACACGTATGTATTCTTTTTTCAGATTCTTTTCCCTTATTGGTTATTCCAAAATATTAAGTATAGTTCCCTGTGCTATATAGTAGGTCCTTGTAGGTTATCTGTTTCATATATAGTAGTGTGTATATGTTAATCACACCAGGGTACGGTTTTTAAGAGTAGCCCATTATACAAATAAAGTTCACTTTCTCCTGTTTCTTGACTCTTGTAACAAGCAGTCACATGTTGTAGGAGCACTACATTTGCTTTGAAGCCAGAATCAGAGAAGTTCCTCCAGAGGATAAGAGAGTGTAGCACTTAAGCACAAAGAGTGAAAGCATAAGAAATTGCACATAAGCTTTAAAAAATGGAATTTCATTAACGTAAAAATTTAGCAGAGTTTATTTTTCTTGTGAATAACTATAGTTTGTTTTACCCTTTGCGTTTTCTTTAGCCATCTCCTACGTTGAATCACTCCACATCCTCCCATTCATTTCCTTTTACTTATAATCCCTATGCAAACCTTAATTCACAGAGAAGCATTATCATAGCACAGTTATGTCACAAGGTTGTGGGAAGGATGGACTGAGATTCAGGAATTAGTGTTGTTATTTAGATTTGCGAACAAGGGTGATGGTAGCACCACACAGTTGATGTTGCTATTAGCATAAGGAATGGTGGTAATCTCAGGTTTACTACCGGAAAACAGGAGAGGGAGGGCTCCTGGTTGAGTTTTCACTGATCCTTCAACAAAGCAGCAGGTGTGCCAGCAAGGGCTCTGCCTTAGCTTTGTGGCTGTCATTCCCATCAGGCTGGTTCTAGCAATTGTGAGCCACTGATGCTCCAAGGACATGATGTCACCTGCTGAAGGCTTCCAGTCTGTTGTGACAGAATAATTGGTCCCTGGTACAAAAGAAGCATATGCTGTTGATTGTGAGAACTCTGCCACTTGATGTCAGGGAGAGAAGTCATCAACAGTGGTGAATCCACTGTATGCCTAAAATTGCCATGAAGATCCTTCTCCATGAACCATTCTAGTCCTAACATTTATAATTACTTGCCTTCTGTAGCATAATCCCAGTATTGTATTTTCCTGCATTGATACTTGTGGTTCCCCCGCCTCTAGTAAAATCTCTAAAAATATTGAAGCATCTATAACCCTGATTTGCACTGTTCTGCCAAGGGTGCTGTGATATTGTCATGACATCTAGCAAGAGTGACATGTAATGAAGACGTTCAGGTCTGAGTAGGCTCCATTGTTCTGCTTTATTGTTTATGGCACAGGCAGCAGTGGGACGGGGGTGATGGGGGAGCTGTCTACAAAAGCATCTCCAAGGATGCCTTTGAGTGAAGTTGAGACTCAGGATTTGGCAGAACTCATCCAGTGTGAAGACATGTACCCCACTCCACCACTCTCCCACAAGAAATTCTCCAAGCAGAACAACCAGTGACATCTTGAAGCATTTACAGATCTTCAGGGATGGAGCCATGAACAGAAAGGATGATCACACCCTCAATCACCATCATTTAGATGCTCTGGATCTGAGAGAGGGATGTCTTAGGAAAACCACAGTGGCTCACGTATGGCTCCCAGAAACTTCTGCATGCAAGACATTTCCAGGACTGCTTTTCCAAGAACAGAAGATCGCATTAGGAGAGCTGAAGTCCCCAGAGTTATATCCAGTTTCTTGGATAGGAAGGGAAGAAAATGCAGACTTTTTCAGAGATGGTTTGCTATTTATCTGTTCTTGACATAAACGTGAGGCCTCAGAGAGTTCACTGATACATCTCTTTACCATGGCAAATGAATAGTGAAGGGAACATTGTGTACTTGTAAAATCCAAGGTGGGGATGTTACGTGAGCTGTCTCTGCCTTGAGGTTAATGTCTTTCAAAAGGTTAGTTTTTTTACATCTGGAAAATATTTCTCTATATTAATGTTTCTGTCTCCAAATCACCATAAAGTTTTATCATGCATATTTTAAACAAATTATAGAAATGCCTATTTAGAGTCTCTTTTAAAGGTTATTATTGCAAGATTATTATTATTATTGCAATTAAGTAAGTTGTATGAAATAAGAGTCTACTTTTGTGCCTGGGCAGATTGTGCCGATTGGGTTAATAAACACCTTCATCCTTAGAGCTAGAGCATTTGGATGGAATATCAGGGATGAATGACATTTCTATAACTTTTTAATCAAAGAGCCATCTTTTCTGGACCTGTTTATTTTGGAAAACAGTGTTATATGTTTTTTTCAGTTCAGTGTGAAAATGCTTTTTCATAAGGATAGCAATGAGTTAATAATCACCATCTTCACTAAAACTAAAAGAAACATCCAACAAGAAAAGCTGCTAAATCAGTCTTCCCCTACCCCGCCCCCCCCAAGAAAAAGCACACTGTTTTTTTCTATTTTTCCCACACACAAAGAGTACGCTTGGTTTTTTGTTGTCTATTCCTTCAAACTCAAATAAGGCTAAACTAGACACAATTCATGTTTACAGAAATCAGACACTTTTTTTTTTTTTTTGGTCCCCTGCCATTTCTCTCCTCCATGGGACAATTTCTTACTGGATTTCTTGCCAAATGAGGGTAGGAATGGAAAGGCTGTCAGGAGCCAGTAAGCGCATTTGAGAAAAGACAGGTCAAGGTTTTTCATTTTAGAAAGCCTACAAAATACAGAACAGCGTACAGATATGTGCTGGGATGCTTCCAGCTGACACTTTTATTGTGATCTATTTTATTAAGTTCTACTGATGGGCCCAGCCTGTGGGATGGCCCTCAAGTATGACAGTGTCAAATGCTCCTGGTGGCAGGCTTGACGGGGGCTGATGGCTCCTTCCATTGAGAGAGCATCAGCCTTTTGCAATAAAGAGCAGAGCAAAGCCACTACTGACTGACAGCCCTGTGAGCTGCTTTTGTTTTGCATTCTTTTAACACTCGACACCCTTAGAGGGTAGTTTATCCAAGGAAGTCAGATTCCAAAGCAACCTTCCTTTAGAAGTCAAGAGGCAAGAGGATCGACTGAAGAAGAACTTACTGATTATCACTACTCTCCATTTTAATAGCAGATGGAAAGGATTTTTTGTTTGGCTTTGTTTTTATTTTAAGTATAGCTGATATACAACGTTGTGTTAATTTCTGCCGTACAGCAAAGTGACTCAGTTATAAATATATCTATTCTTTTTCATATTCTTTTCCATTATGGTTTAGTCACAGGGTATTGGATATAGTTCCCTGTGCTATACAGTAGGACCTTGTTGTTCACGCATTCTCTATATACTAGTTTGCGTCTGCTAACCCCAGCCTCCCAGTCCTTCCCTCCCTCAGCCCCCTCCCCCTTGGCAACCACAAGTCTGTTCTCTATGTCTATGAGCCTGTTTCTGTTTCCTAGATAAGTTCATTTGTATCATATTTTAGATTCCACATATAACTAATATCACATGGTATTTGTCTTTCTCTATCTGACTTACTTCGCTTAGTATGATCATCTCTAGGTCCACCCATGTTGCTACCAATGGCATTATTTCATTGCAGATGGAAAGTTTTGAAGCCTGCTGATTACGTTACTAAATAGTCACTGACCTAAGTCTCAAGAGATAAAGTAGCCACCACTTTAGAGGCATGGCTATTTCTGGCTCTAAATGTATACGAAAATATTAAGAATTTAATCCCAGTTTTGACTGCAATAGATGTTCTTTCAGAGAAAAAATGGAATCATAAACAGTGTAATCCCTATAGAGTTGAAATTAGATCTTGTGGGAAAGGAATAATTTTCCTTGTTTACCTATTAAAAGCTGTGCAAATTTAATTTCTTCTTCATTGTCATTATCTGGATTTGATACTCCCACTGGGCTGTCAAGAGAAGTCTCAGGGGATGGGGATGATTCTAGCAGTGGCCAGTGTTCTGTCAGTGGTGGGATGGATGGATCCAAGCCAGTCATCTCTGATGGGAAGCAGAGACTATGGGCGGCATCCCCACCCCATTTTTTCTAGATCTATCAGGAATCATAATTACGGAACTAACTAACCTTGGAAGCACTGAAGGGTGTGGTGACATTGTGACATGCCACCCGAATGCCCCTTCAATGAAGAACTTGTTGCCCCAACTACTGGGAGGGCTATGGACAGACAACAGCATTGACAGGAATGGTTGCAGCTGCACAGGACCGCTGGGTCCAAGGTTTTGCCTTTCTTGGGAAGGCCACATCCAAGGACTGACCCATGTGCTGGTATGAGTGCCTGGTCATCTAGGCCCAAATCAGAACAACTAAGGGCCATCCTAGCTCTGGGACCAGCCAAGGTCAAGCCTGCATCATGGCTCAACTTCCCCCTCTGTCCACTCCTTTGCAGAGGAGACCATTCCAAAGTCTGTCCTTAATACACAGGATGCTCTAAAACTCCATCTGAGGGTCAACTTCCTAGGGAGCCCAAGCTGCAGTCAACAGACAACCAGACACACTGCAGATGCTTTACTGCACGATGTGCAATTACAATTGTAAGTGACTTTGTAGGATTGTAGCCCTGTTTTATGTGTGATGGGTCCTGTTAGCAATACAAGCAACTTCACAGCTAATACTAAGAGGATAGAAATGTGATGTGACTTTATGGAAAGAAGGTCTCAAGCCTTTATCTTTACATCTAGGATCAAGCATCAGCTCTTGACGGAATTGGAGAAAATCAAAAGATTCTATTCCGTTTCGTGAGAAGTATATTGGTTTTAGTCTATGGAGAAGCTTTTACAGTTTTTGAGTTATGTGCATGGGCCTATGAATTTTTCCCTTTTAAAAGACTTCCACCCTTTTGATTTAAGATTTTGAAGAATTAATTGCCTTTATTATCAGGACTCAGTGATGCTGCCAATTCAGTTATCTATAGTGGAGGGCAGCGGTGGCCAAGATAAACGAAAACAATGCATTATCCAGAATCATTTATGTTTTTCCCTAACTACTTTTTTCTTACATTTGAATACAAATACCTTATAGAATGAAGTTTTAAATAATCTGCCTGTGGACAATTAAAAACACTATATTTATATTTGATTCTTTCTCTAAGAAAGTTATAATCAAATATAGTAATGAAGATGAAGCATTACTTTGCATAAAAGTCATTCTTGGTATTTTATCAGTCACAAAGGATACTAAAAGGCAGTAGAGGGGTAATGGGGTCAGTTGAGTGAATGGATAGTGGAAAGATGCAGGGGAAAGCAGGTTGCCATTTTTCAGATTGCATTCAGAATTTCCTTAGCAATTGCAAACAGAATGGAAGGAGATGATTTGTGTGACAAACTGACCTTACTTGGTTGTTACATGTATGAAAAATTTTAACAAAGCAACCCTTTAAGCCATTTTGATTTTAAAAGTTCACCTATCTTCTATTGGAATTTTTATTTATTTGCCTTTTAAGACTTGTGAATAAAAAGGACTCAGGCCATATAAATTTATATGGACTTTTTTTTAATTGAAGGGAAGCTAAATATTCTCTTTCTTTGCTCTGTCAGCAGTAAATAATGATATCTCTGTGATAATAAGAGCTAAGTTTCATTGCATATGTTGCTGTTCAGGCACTATACCCATGCATGTACATATATTTTCTCTATGTTTCTCCAGAAATCTTGGGAAGCTCACATTAACCCCATGAGATGCTAAGACTCAGAAAGTTTGAATAAGTCACCAAAGGTCACAGAGCTAGAAAGGAATAGACTTAGTGTTCAGGGTCAGACAGCCTGACTCTATCATCCGTACTTTTTCCAAAATACTGAACAGTGGTGGATGTCAGCTCTGTGTTCTCAAATGAAATAGAATCCGCTTCAAGTAAAAACACAGTGTGTTAGCTCAAGGATGGAAAACCGTCACCTGTCTCATTTCAGTGAATTCTCTTCATCCAGTTTAACTGTCAGACCATGCAAGTCACCACTTTTGTTTCTAGAACCTCTGAGTCTGAGTTTAAGGAGTTACTGTTCTCTTTGGAGGCTTCTAAGAAGTATCAGCCTGCCTGTTGCTTGGTTTTTATTTCTTGGCATGAGTTAATGCTATGCTTAATGGGAATGCCTTAATTTCTGTTTCAGTATAAACAGTTACTTATGTAACCATTCTAATATATGCCAAGGAACACTAGTGCATCACCCAAAAATATTGGAACACCTACTGTGTGTTAGACTCTGTGCCAGGCACTGAATATAGAACAGTAAAGAAAATAGATATTGTGCCCACTTTCATGATGTCATTTCCTTATTGGAAAAGAGGCAAGCAATATGAGTTCTAGAAGCCAGTTGATTATAATTTGCTCTGATGAATTCATCCATGAAGCTGTTCACATTCTTAACCTGAGCACATTTTGAAATAGAAGGGATTTACTTCTAAGGAAAATATTTTCCCCATCTCTGCTTTGAAAACAATGAAATGTGTTATTTTTTTTTAAATGCATGAGTCACTATAAAGTACTATGCAAATAATAGGATTTGAGCCATGTATTTGCCTATTAACATGGCCTAAAACTTTTAATTGTTGTAAATAGCAGTGATTATTGCATATATTTTATATAAAGTTCTAAGATACACAAATGATGTTGTGTACACAAATGATTGTATTCTGAGATACACAAGTGATTATATTCCCCTTTATAGTCCACCCTTTTTTCCCCAAAACTTTGGACCTCCATGTGTTTAACCCAATTGATATAAGATCCACAAAGACCTAGAAACCTTAAGCCCTAAGCTTTTGCATAACTGTTCCCAAATATTGGGTCATCCTCCTCAGCATATTAGCTCGGATTCCTGCCAGGTCTGCAAAGAACAGATTCTCATTAGAACCTTGTCCATGTCTCAGTGTCATCCTTCCTATTTATTGGAGTTGGATTGGATTCATGACCGCTACCCCTACCATCTTGATATGTAATTTTGGCCCCTTGTTGAATACACCCCTGAGACTGTTCCTGGAAATGATTTTCTCTATGTTTGCTGGATCTCTGGGCTGTCCTGAATATGTTTGGGAAGAGAGTTTCTGTTTTGGGTCTGTGGATCTAGCCTGAGTGTGAATAACTGGGTCATGTTCCTGGCTTCAAAGGAACTTGGAGCCTGGCCTATGAGGTTGCCTGATGAATACAGTCATGGAATTTGCAACTGAAAGAGGCCTTAGAGACCACCTACTCCAACAATTTCAAACAGACCAGAAACTCTAGAGCCAAGAGGGGTCAAGTGACTAACCGAGGATCTCAGAATGAACTCGTAGCAAAAGCCAGACCAGAGTCCAGTTCTCTCCTCCAAAGATCACCCTCTTCCCATGGCTCCATACACAGGCTCTAATTTTTGGCTTGCCTTGGTCTTAATCTAATGAATAGGATGGACCATTTGTAAAGTTTGGATGGGTTTAAAATAAGGATTAGCTATTGTCTTTTGTGATTGAACAAATATCTGGCTCAAGTCAGGAGCTGAAGAAAAGGAAAATAATAAAGCAAAGCAACTACGTTATTTACAATGTAAAAGTGAACAGTAGCAAAATTATTAAAGGAGTTAAAAATTTATATATCTTTGGGTGGTTTGTAAATAAGAGTCACTGTTTTCTTTTTCTATTATTACTGATGTATAGTTGATTTACAATGTTGTCTTAGTTTCTGGTGTACAGCAAAGTGATTCAGTTTTATATGGTTTTTTTCATATTCTTTTCCATTATGGTTTATCACAGGATATTGAATATAGCTCCCTGTGCTATACAGTAGGACCTTGTTGTTTATCCATTCTATATATAATAATTTGTATCTGCTAATCCCAACCTCCCAATCCATCTCTCCCCCACCCCCACTCCCCCACCTTGGCAACCATAAGTCTGTTCTCTGTGTCTGTGAGTCTGTTTCACAGATAAGTTCATTTGTGTCATATTTTAGATGACATATAAGTTATATGATATTTGTCTTTCTCTTTCTGACTTCACTCAGTATGATCATCTCTAGGTCCATCCATGTTGCTACAAATGGCATTATTTCATTCTTTTTTATGGCTGAGTAATATTCCATTGTATATACGTGCCACATCTTCTTTATCCACTCATCTGTCAATGGGCATTTAGGCTGTTTCCATATCTTGGCTATTGCACCTCACATTCTCTTTAACCCTGCTAGCCACAGCATGAGTAAGAAAATGCTCCCCACCTTAATGCATGTTCATATACAGGATCCTTGCTTCATCCAAGTATGTACGCTGTCTTGAGAGCAGTGCAACCAGCCAATGCTCCAAAACTTTGCTAAAAATCTACTCTTTCTTTCAACAAACATTTATTGAGCACCTACTGTGTGCTAGGATGTCTTCTAGGAGCTGGAACCACATGAATGAACAAGGTAAACAATATCCTGCTCTACAAAACCTGCGGTTTCATGGGGGAGAGGGAACCATGTTGTTCTGGAGAAAGACAAGGCATGGAAAGGGAGGGAAGTAAAGGCAGGTGTGTGCAATTCTAAACAGTGTTGTAAGGGGTGGCCTCTCTGAGAAGGTGATATTGTACAGAGATGTGAAGGAGTAGAGGAAGAAATCTATGTGATTTTCTGGGAAAAGATGATTCTAAGCAGAAGGAACGGCAAGTGCAGAAGCCCTGAGTCAGAATCACGCCTGTGGTGTTTGAGGAACAGCAAGGAAGCTGAGTGAGCAGAGCAGAGAGAGAGCAAAGAAGAGGAAACAGAGTGGGGAGGAGTTGTAGATCATTCTATGGGGATTTGCTTTTATTCTCCGTGAGATAGGAAACCACTTCAATTTTGAGCAGGACCATGACCTGACCATATTTACAGCTTTGCAAGGATATCTCAATCTGCCGATGGGCTGAGTTGAGAAGGTTCTATATTTGGGCAAGTGTGGAAGTAGGGAGACCAATGAGGAGGCTGTTACAATAACCCAGGAGAGAGATGCCCCTGGGCTGGACACTGGGCTTCACACACAGAGGTGAGAAGAAGTGTGTGAATTCTGAATGATTTTGAAGGCAGGATTAACAGGATTTAATGACTGAATGCAGAAGGGAAAAGAAAGAGAGGGGTCCAGGACGACTTCAAGTTTTATGACCTGAGCCACTGAAGAGTTACCATTTACAAGATGGAGAAGACTGGGAAGGGGTGATTTGTGGTGGGGGGCAGTGGCTGTGGGATGTGCAGGTGGAAATGCTGAGTACAGGCAGTTGGGCACACAAGTCTGGAGATGAAAGGAAAGGACAGAATTGGAGAGATGGCTTAGAGGTGGAATTTAAACTCATGAGACTTGATAAGATAGCCTGGTGGGGATTGCATGTAGGGGAGGGAACACAGGATTTAAGTGAGAGTGAATATTCAGCTCTCTTCTCCCTAGAAGCACAAAGATCAGGTATATATAGTAAGTAACTTTAATTATTTTACTTTCATTTCACATGGAAGGTAGAATTAATTATTTTCTTAACATGCAAGGTAGAATTAGGCTGTTGAAAGTTAGGATTAGGGTTAGTAAGTAAGTAAGTTTAGACATTTAGGCATGCACGTGCACGCAGGCATGCATACGTGCACTCAGATGATAGCTCAGAAGAAATGGGGGTAACGTTGAATGGGCTCTTTTTGAAACTTGGCCCATGATGAAGATAAAGATAACAGCAGTTACAGGCCTTGAGGCAAATCTTCCTTCCTGGGCCTAAGTCTGATTATTTGGGGAGAGTGCTGTCTGTTTTCCATGTTACAGAGCACAAAGGGAACTAGTGTCATTTTATCAGCTAGATAATTGAGAACTGTTTTAATTTTTCAGGAAAAAGTAAGAGTAGTACTTCTTGAAGATAATTTCATTCCTCTGTGTTGTTCCCCCCCCAACCCAACTTCTGCCCAATTATTGTTTTGTTTTGAAACTTTGGTTTGAAGAATATTTTCTAGAAAGTGATTTCACTGTCCTCTGTGAATTGTGAAATGATGTCCTGCAGTCAAGTGAAATTTTCCTTTAATGAACCTGTGTGAAATCCAGGGGCTGGTTGAGAGTGCCTATCTATGCCTAACCATGTGCTGGATGTTTCATAAATGTTCTCACCTTATTTGCCTAGCAGCCCTGTGATAATGGTATAGTGAGCTCCATCTATGTCCAAGAAAAGTGAGATTCAGAGAAACTAAGCAACTGGTCAAGTAGTAAAATGAGTGTTGTAACTCAAATCCTGTGCTCTTTACTCTGTATATCATACTGCATCTTTTTACAACTCTACCAAAATTTCCACCTAAGCCTAAACCAAGCAGATCTTTCTAAAGTTGAAAGTGTACCTGCTATTACTTCCCTGGAGTCAGTGCTTATTGTCTTCCAATCACGTGACTAAGCACATTCACAAGTGATCTGTGTTGACAGCATCTTCCCTTAGAGAATTCCCCTGGATGTTCAATGTGCAACTGCCCTAATCCTCACTGCCCATCAAATGGCTGTTTCTATTATTAGCTTTAGTCATAGTCTTGGTAACTGAGAGATGAATAACCAATCTTAAGGTCAGAGGTGAAACCACAGGTCCAGTTTTCTAGTAGCAGATCATTTCTTTTGGGGGTAGACTACCTGCTGGGGCATTGTACGTGTTTGATGAAGGGGCCGTTCAACTTGGTGCATCAAATTGCCTTATCACATTTGTGCACACTGCTTCCATGCATGCTCATTTGTCCTGCACAAATCCCAAAGCAGTCTGTTACCCTTTGATGCTTTTTCATCTTTTGTTCTGCCTTATTATTCCTAGGAAGTAAAAAAAAAAAAAAAAAAAAAAAGATCCCAAAATATAAAGTTTGAATTTCAATGACTGTAAGGACAGAAGGCACAAGTGGCCCCTAAATTTAGCAAATAAATTGGCAAAGATTAAACAGATGGGTCACACTACTATAGTAGATGTATAAGGAAAATGGAACTTATATACACTCTCGGCAGTTGTAAAAATTGGTACAAATTTTATGGAGTACCTAGAACATAATTAATATTTATTTTGATATAGAAATCCTACTTCTGGAAATGTATCCTCTAGATATAGTCACACCGCTGCTGGAGTTAAGATACCTGGGCAGAGATAACTGGACCAAAATATTTGCTTATTGCACTATTCTTGAAAAGCAAAGACTTGTCGATGACTTTCTAAAAACCAAAACAAATTTAGCTGTGACTCTATATTAAGTTTATTATTTTGATAATGTAACAAATCTTATCCTTTCTATATAAAAATTTTGAAATCATGGATAAGTCAGAAAGAAGAAGAAGGAAATTATATTCAGGGTGCCACCGGGTAACCATCATTAGAAAGTGAATGTATTTCCTTCTAGTCCCTTTTTGTGCAAATACATTATGTGCCAACATGGCTTTTTTCCTACTTTCCCCATATAGCTTGATAACATTGATACTTTCTTTTATCAGAACTTTCTACAAAAATCCATTTGAATAACCACAAGATTCCCCATTTTATGGAAACATTGTAAATTAAACTTTTCCATTGTGCAGGAAATTTAGTTGTTTCCAGTTTTGCTTTGAAGTACTCCGATAGTAGCAGGTCAAAAAGTATACCTAACACGTTCCTTTTTTATTATTTTATTTATTTGCCCCATGTTATCCTCATTGATTCTGGTTTTGCTGAAGCTTTGTTGACAGAGTCTGGGTCAGTATGTATATTCTAATTTGTTTCTCTCTTGGTAAATCACTTTTATGGCTGGTATAATAACTCAAGAAGTTACTATATGTATATAATATATGTATGTATGTGTGTGTATATATATCTATATCTCACATCTATAACACATTATTCTTTTAATTTCAGACACAGCATTTAATTTTAACACACATATATTTTTGGATTTGGGGTGGTACAGTTGTGTCATTGGTGTTAGTCTGGTGTTTTTAAAGAGCCTGGGCTCTGGAGTCACCAGCCTGGGTTTAAACCTTGACTCTGGTGGCTGTGTGGTTTTAGACCAGTCCTCTATCCACTGTTTACTCATCTACAAACTAGTGGTGACAATAAGATCCACCTTGAAGGCTAAATATAAGTGTTGGAGACAATGCAGGACAGGGCTTAACACACAGCACATGCTTGATGAAAAGCAGCCATCATCACCCCTGGTACCTGCTGCTCGCCCTTCGCTCTGTTCTTTTGATATTATTGTAGTTTTTGTTCAGCTTTTGCCACATACTTTCTCTTCACTTCCAGTTGGGGATCTTTTCCTCAGCTCTGTGTTGCATTAGGCTTATGTGTTCATCTCTGTAATAATCACATTTCCTCTTTTCCTGTATCCTCTGCCCCTCTCCTCACACCAAGTATCGCTAAAATATGAATTGTCAGTTACTAGCATGAAAATGAAACTGATGATAAAATCATGAGCTCCAGTTTTTTGGGTATCTCTATGGGTTGGTAGCCTTTAAATCGGAACTACCAAATTGCCGATTTTTAAAAATCTTTTAACATTTTTGTACATCGAACACAATTTGTGTACAGGAATGGGGCTGTTGACCTATTAGGACTGCAGAGAAATGTGGGGCTTGAACTCTTATAATCCTCTCACTCACCTCATGAACACAGGACATGATGCTCGGGGAATTTAGTGCAGGCTTCAGAATGAAAGAGGAGAAGCAGAAAAATGATTTAGTGGCAGGGCCAGTTGGTGATATCCTGTTCACATCTCTTCATTATGCCCTGTGACTTTTCTGGATCCTTGACTTGGGATATTGCCATAAGCATTTTGCATGTCTCAGGGGAAAAAAAAATCATGAAGAGTCACCCTTTTGGAAGGGACCCATTGTCATACTCAGATTCTTGTGGAAAATGGAAGCCAGGGAGAACAATCATGACTGACAGTTCTTATTATGTAATTTTGTGTACACCGATGTTTTCTGCCCTGTCTTTAGTATAGAGAGGAAAAGATATCCTCTTCTCAGAGAAAGACAAATATCGCATGATATCACTTATATGTGGAATCTGAAAAAAATGATACAAAAGAGCTTATTTACAAAACAGAAATAGACTCACAGACATAGAAAACAAACATATATATAACAAATATATATATATATATATATGTTCACTTTGCTGTACACCAGAAACATACATTGTTAATAACTATACTTCAATTTTTTTAAAAAAGATCTCCTTTTCTGATTAAAAAAATTTTTTCCTTTAGTTAAAAAAATAACATTCAATGTAAAATAATGATAATAGAGAAATATCTGGGATAAAATTCTCATGAACATCTGCCCCAGAGACACACATTATCATTTTTGTTCTTATCTTTTTTTTTTTTTTTTTTTTTTTTGCGGTACACGGGCCTCTCACTGTTGTGGCCTCTCCCGTTGCGGAGCACAGGCTCCGGACACGCAGGCTCAGCGGCCATGGCTCACGGGCCCAGCTGCTCCGCGGCATGTGGCGTTTTCCCAGTCCTGGGCACGAACCCGCGTCCCCTGCATCGGCAGGCGGACTCTCAACCACTGCGCCACCAGGGAAGCCCAAACCTTCTTATCTTTGTCCATGCACATACACGCATGCAAGTCTACATCCTTGTGTATTTCACTTATCTGTATTACATACACTTTAAAGAATAGCATTAGTTTTCTTACCCCCCAAAGCAGACCCTGAGGCAAGAATTTGAGTGTGTTTAGTTTATTTGGGAAGTGATCCCGGAAAACAGCAGTTAAGGAGTGGGGAAAATGAGATAGAGACAGGAGGAAAGTCCAACAAGGATGTTTTAACAGGCAGATTTGGGCTGTAGGCGGTCGGAGCTCCTGTTTGTTGCTAGGATACCTCCCAGGACCCAAGCACAATGCACATCAGATGAGGGGGCTATAGCATTTATTGTCAATGTCCATACCCCATTGTTTGACGTTTGCCCCCAGACTGTAAACTCCCCTGCAGCTTGGCTTGTGCCTGTGCCCGGACTAGCATCCTTCTGCAGATCTGGAAAAGGCAGAGCAGAGAAACCCTGCACATACCTTACCTGGGAGTGGACATGGTGCCTGTGAGTGTCTACCGCCGTCGTGTGCTAATTAGATGGGCCAAGGATGCTGTGTGCACTGCCAGCACCGAGCGTCATCTCCAACCCTGTCCTGCGTGTTGTTCTTCAACTAGCTTTTAAAAAATTCAGCAATGGATCTTGGATACATCCCCAAGTCAGCACATGCACACATATTTACATACCCTTTGTGTTTTATTGTTATTTATTTATATTGAAGTATAGTTCATTTACAATGTTGTGTTAGTTTCAAGTGTGTAGCAAAGTGATTCAGTTATTCATATATATATATATATATATATATTCTTTTTTCAGATTCTTTTCCATTATAAGTTATTACAAGATACGGAGTGTAGTTCATACCTTTTGTTTTTAATGGCAGCATTTCTCACTGAATGCGGGCCAGCTAATCACTTGAGTGAGAGCAATGCCAGTTTTTGTCCTCATTTTACCTTGTGAACCTAGAGGTGTGCCCAATAATCCTCCCTAAAACCAAGAGTGATTTAACTTCTAAAACAGTGCATCTCAAATTCTTCTGTACACATGAATTACCTGGGGATCTTGTTCAAATACACATCTGAGTTAGCAGGTTTGGGGTGGGGCTTGAGATGCTCCATTTATAATAAGTTCCCGAGTGATGCTGACCCGCAAACCATGCTTTGAGTTCAAGGTTTTACAACCAGATAACTTGAAGGGGACTTGTACATTGTAAAAGTACTTCTTCTTAAGAGTCTGGAGAATTTGCATAAAGATAACCTATTGAACTAGGAGAAGAGAGACTCTAATTTCCTGCTGTGAACTTGCTTTGGACATGGTTATCATGCAGGTGCCTTGGTTCCGGTGTAGAATTTATGGTCCAATGTGTGCATTCCTTTGCTTGCAAAGAGAACAGGCTTCTCATCTGCTCAGCTCTATAAATGTGTTTGGCCAAGATGGCCTATAAGACTGGATTTGGAATATTCCAGGGTTCCTGAGTGTTTACACATCATCGCTACTCTTATCAGATCACAAACCTGAATGTCTTATGGATAAATCAACTTAAAGGATCCAAAAGAGAGTTTTAGATTTTTCCCTTCAAATTTGGTCCTCCATGTCTTCTGTTACAATAATGAGTAACTGTGTGGGTGAAGATACAAATCAAAACCCTGACATAATCCTTGAATCCCTTCTCAAATTCCTCATCTCCCAGTCATGAGGAAGTATGTAGAATGTACCTGAAAAATGGGGTTTTTTAAGTCGGCTTTTCTCCACCACCTCCACTGTCATCTCCATCACTCTCATGATCTACTGCACAAGCTTCCCAGCCTATGGGAACCCTCCCCTATGTCTTAGCTCCCCATTCTCTTAGAAACAAATTGACTTTCTCAACAAATCAGATCATGCTTTTCCCCACTTGAACACAAATTTCTAATTTTCTAATTTCTAATTTTCTAATTTTCTAATTTCTAATTCTAACAACAAAATTCTAATTCTACTCAATATTCTGTAATAACCCACATGGGAATAAAATCTACAAAAGCGTGGACATATGTATGCATTTAACTGAACCACTTTGCTGCACAGCAGAAACTAACACAACATTGTAAATCAACTCTAATATAAAGTAACTTTTTAAAAAAGAACAAAATCCTGGCTCCCAATGCATAGACCCAGCAGGGCTACAGTGCCCTCAGAGGTCTGGGCCCTGCCTACCTTTCCAGCATGATTTCCTGCCCCTGTCTCCTGGCTCACTGTGTCCCAGCCACACCGGCCCTTTTCCTTGGGCACAGGAAGTGCTTTCCTGCGGAGGAACTTGGCCTTTCTGCCTGCCTGGAAAATGTTTTGAATCCTATGAATTTTGTCATTTTTTTTCAGTTAATCTGATATGCACCAATCCTTTCTCTATGTAAATCTTAATCTGTTTAACTGTTGTAAGTCTTAATCTGCCACTCTTTTAAAGGTTCATAAGGAAACAGTGAGGGAAAGAAAAAAAATCAAAGAAAGCCTTGATTTCTGTCCTCATTGCCCTTCCTACCTGTCTTCTTTGATTTCTGATTTCCTCTATGCTAAAGCAGGCAGTTTTCACTGACTAGCTGATAAGTGAAATGCCATTACCTGTAAATAGATACATTTTGATTTAGTGTATTCTTTAATGTAAGCTTCTGAAATTGATCCAGTTACCTGTTCCCTCAAGTGCTTAATTTTATTTTGTTTCTCATTTACTTAAGAAGAAAACAGAGGCAGGCACCAAGTGAATGTGTACAGCAGCTTAGATGGGGAAAAGATACAGATATTAACCTCTGTGAAGTGTCATTTAACCCTTAGTGTGATAGCCTGTGATAGCAGTATCCTTCTTTTAAATGGCGAGGAGACAGTCAAGGAAGTGAACTCACTAGTCCAGAATTATAGAGTGTGTGTGTTTGCATGTGCATGTGCGTGTGTGTGTATACACGTAAACTTATATGTAATATAATATGTAACTGCTTCTGGATTTGAAACTAGATCAGCCTTGGAAATCCCTGGTGGTGTTTCATTATATTGGCATCTTTCTCACTGGAGTTTGTGGAAATGTTTTTAGGTCTTCCTGACTTTCCTATGAGAATTTATAAATTTGGGACTTTCCATTCTATGATAATCTTTGAAATGATTATGAAAGCATATTTGAGGTCATCTGGTTGGCCAGCTGATGTCACTGCCTGTGTCTGTGTTTGTGTCTATAATCGCGTGGTGCCAAGGAGACCTACTGTCACTGTCAGGGGCTAATGAGGAGAAAACAAGGCAGACGTAACAAGTAAATGATGCTTTTAGGCCAAATGAAAGCAGTTAGCCTGGCAAGCTGTGCTCAGATGAAGGTTTCATAGCAATTCAAATAGAGAAATTGACGGGAGAATCAGAATGTCGCATGGCAAAAATAACATAGCCCATGAAATTCAAAAATACCTGCTGCAATCAGTAGCATGTTCATATGGCCAGTGGCAAGTTAGATTTGGCAAAATGACATCCTCCATGATATCACATTAATATTTTAATTGTAGTGGTTATGCAACTTTGCTTTTATGCAATTTTAAAGTGCACTTGGTTTACTAGTTGTATTGGAGCTATAAACGGAGGTATATCAATATACCTCATTGATTAAATGTTTGCACATATTTAAGTTCTCCTTAATAAATATAACCAAATCAACACTGGGAGTCTATTAGGTATATTTCTATAAACTATAGAATGATATAGTGATAGATATAATGACAGTATTTTTACACCACACACACACACACACACACACACACACACACATAGTTGTTTTTTCCACTTTAAAGGGGTTGATACCAGGGTATCTCAAGTTTGGCATGACAGATACTGTCTTTCACAGACAATTCTTTGTTGCGGAGGGCTTTCGTCTGTGTGATGGGATACCGATATCAGCTTCCTCACTGCAGTTGTGGCAAATAAAAATGTTTCCAGATATTGCCAGATGTCTCCTGACGGGCAACATTGCCTCATTTCAGAATCAGTGATCCATGCATTACTCATCTACAGTGACCACTGCCTTGTCCCATGCTGTGTCTGAGGTTACAGACTCTCAACAGCATCGACTTCGTGTCTGCGAATGAGGGAAGCGTCCTGATGGTGCATATGTGGGCTACACTATGGGGATGAAACCTACCAGGGTCATGGAGAGATGGCGGTGTTGGCAAAGAATTACGTCTGCCTTGAAAGAGATTTTATCTAGCTCTTCTTTTATGCTCTATTGTTTCTAGATTCTTGAGATCCAGTTTGAATCTCCATCTTCATTCTCTCTGTTCAATCACCTAGGCAAACATTTTACAAAATCCTTTTCTTGGAGACCAGGAGCTAGGAGTATACATGTGAGCCAAACAGATGTGCACTGTACAGGGTGTTGTTAACTATAAGAATCACATTGTATTAGGGGAAACAAATGCTGAATTCTACATTTTTTGTTCTTTCTATCTTCAGGGAGTGTAGTTTGAATGCAAGACAAAGAATGTATACTGTCTTATATTTCTTTTGTAAGGTGAAGCACTTATGATAGATATTTATTTTTTTGGATTTTAGCTATCAAGATTAATAGCTTGTTTATTTTATATTTACAGCTGCTTAACTTTCATTTTCAAATAATTTAAAAGTTACCAAAAAAAATTTGCAAAAGTCACATAGCACCTTCCACCCAGATTTTCCACATATTTAACATTTTCCACATTTGCTCTATCATTTTCTCTATAAATATATACATAATAATATTATTATTCTAAAATATTTGAGACAAAGTTACAGATGTGATGCCCTGATATCCTTAAATACTTCAGTTGTACTTCCTAATGACAAGAACATTCATACACAGTAAAATGATCAAAATCAGAAAATTAACCTCAGTACACTAAAAATGTCTAATCTAATGTCCCACTAAGGTCCTTTATAATAAGCAAGCATTTAATCAGGGCAGGAGCTAGGATTCAATCCAGCATCAGTCCCTACATGGACTTGTCACGTCTCTTTAGTGTCCTTCAACCTATCGTACTTCTTCAGTATTTCTTCATCATTTCTTCTTCTTTTTATTTTCGTACTTGGGCCTCTCACTGTTGCAGCCTCTCCCATTGCGGAGCACAGGCTCCAGACGCGCAGGCTCAGCGGCCGTGGCTCACGGGCCCAGCCTCTCCGCGGCATGTGGGATCTTCCCGGACCGGGGCACGAACCTTCATCCCCTGAATCGGCAGGCGGACTCCCAACCACTGCGCCACCAGGGAAGCCCCCATTTCTTCATTTTTGAAGATTAAAGGCCAATTATAGTACATTGAATGTCCCTCAGCTTGGGGCTGTCCGATGTTTTCCAATGAGTGGGTTCAACTTTTCGCTATTAGAAGGAAGGCTACAGAGCAGTCCTGTCCTTCTGGTGCATCACACAGGGGGCGGGGTGGGCGGGACCTGATGTCCACCTGCTTCATGCTGGTGATGTGACTGACCAAAAGATGTGGTCAGCAAGGTATCTCCATGGAAAAGTTACTATTTTCCTCTTGTAATTAGTAACCTTTTGGGGAAAATTCTTTGAGACTATGTACAGTTCCTAGTTCTCATCAAATTTTCACTCACGTGTTGACACATACACTGATCGTTCTTGCGTAAGTCAGTTGTTACTATTATTGTTACCAAGTAGTGATTTTGGGTTTTTTTTGCGGTACGCGGGCCTCTCACTGTTGTGGCCTCTCCTGTTGCGGAGCACAGGCTCCGGACGCGCAGGCTCAGCGGCCATGGCTCACGGGTCCAGCCGCTCCGCGGCATGTGGGATCTTCCCGGACCGGGGCACGAACCCACGTCCCCTGAATCGGCAGGCAGACTCCCAACCACTACGCCACCAGGGAAGCCCCCTAAGTAGTGATTTTGTAATTCCAACATTCCTTCCACAGTTTTAGTTTGCATCCTACTTTAAAGATGCCTCATTTATTTAGTTAATCACTTACATAAGAAGAGTTTCATGGAAGCAACCAAAATGTCCGTCAACGGATGAATGGATAAGGAAGATGTGGTACGTATATGCAGTAGAGCAATGGAGTATTACTCAGCCGTAGAAAAGAATGAAATCATGCCATTTGCAGCAACATAGATGGGCCTAGAGATGATCATACTAAGTGAAGTAAGCCAGTCAAAGAAAGACAAGTATCATATGATACTGCTTATATGTGGAATCTAAAAAAAAATGATGCAAATGAACTTATATCCAAAACAGAAATAGACCCACAGACACAGAAAACAAACTTATGGTTAACAAAGGGGAAAGAGGGAGGGATAAATTGGGAGTCTGGGATTAACAGATACACACTACTGGATATAAAATAGATAACCAATAATGACCTACTGTATAGCACAGGGGACTCTACTCAGTACTCTGTAATAACCTACATAGGAAAAGAATCTGAAAAAGAATATTTGTGTGTGTGTGTGTGTGTGTGTGTGTGTGTGTGTATCCCTAACCCTAACCCTAACTGTTATATATATCTGAATCACTTTGCTCTACACCTGAAACTAACACAACATTGTAAATCAACTATACTTCAATTAAAAAAAGAGTCTCATAGATTCTTATTTTATGGGTTAAATCCTAACATTTTGAATATTTATTCCAGAATGTTTTAAAGAGAGCTCTGAGAAAGTAAAGATAAATGGTGGCCATAAACTTGCTACTCTTTTCTGTCCTCTTGTACGCACCGTATGAGCTAACTTTGCAGTCCTATTCAGGTGTTAGGGTCATCCAGCAGAAGCAGCCACTGCCTCAAAGGGTGGGTGACAGTTCTGCCTCAGTGATTCATTGAAGTGGGGCTGGAGGAGCACAAGTCACTTTCTCCTTGGAAGCCTGGAGCACGTTATTGTTCTTAACTGTGCTGAGAATGCCAGGACTCTAAAGCTGGGGGAAAAAGACACTTAATGAGTTTCAGCATGTTAATGTACTGCAGGTTCCCAATTGTATGAATTTAAGGAGCTTAGCAATTTGGTATCTTCTGAATAATAGCATTTATTTTATACTCTAAATACTCCTGGGGAAGTCTGAATAACACTGCAACTTCTTTGGTGTAATAGCTTTGGTGGGCTAATTGACTTCAACCATGGGATTGCTCCTTACAAAAAAAAAAACAGCCACAGTTTTGATTAATGAGCCTAGTAATAAATCATTAATCTTTTTAGCTCATAAATGACAGGAACAGTGCTCTGCAATATATTTCTAGATTTCCCCCCTGCAATATATTTCTAGATTCTCCTTGCTGATCCAATGGCCACATTTTAAGGATCTTATCATCAGTTTAATATGTACCCTAACATACCCTAACATCCATGTAATTTAATATAGTATCTAGTAAGTTTGCACCTATGAGGAATGCAATGGGACAGATTCTAAATAGCAATAATCAGGACTTCCCTGGCAGTCCAGTGGTTAAGACTTGGCCATACAATGTAGGAGGTGCAGGTTCGATCCCTCGTCCGGGAGCTAAGATCCCATATGCCTCGGGGCCAAAAAAACACAAAAACATAAAACAGAAGCAATATTGTAACAAATTCAATAAAGACTTTAAAAATGGTCCACATTTAAAAATCTAAAATAAATAAATAAATAGCAGTAATTGCTCTTTTATGAACATGACTTACATTTAGTTAGTAACTGTCCTTCTACAATGTCCTAAATTTCTTTATTTCTATAATTACTCATAATTATAGAAAGGATAATGAGTTACTGAGCTTCTCCTATGTGTCTGGAACTCCACTAAATTTTTAGTATATTGTGTCATTCAATTCTCATAATAACTCTGAAGTAATTAGTAGTATTTCCCCTTTACAGTTCAGGAAATTTGCTGAGAAATGATAGCTAGTTAATGTCATAGAACTGGTAAATGCCAGAGTCACCATGTCACTATCTTTTACAGATTATTCCTACCCAACATTTTCTGGAGGTTTATAAATAAATTTGTTTTTCTTTTTGTTAAAATTGAGATATATAAATAGTTGAACCCACATTGAAAATTTTGGTTGTCTTAAGGCTTAATATATCCTAGGGGGTTATATATTTCAAGAATTAATTTTTGTGTTCATGACATAGCTGAGACACCATTTAGAAATAATTTAGACTGTCTAATCACCACACTGAAGAAAATAGAATTTCAAGTTATGGACAGTAAGAGCATAGGAGGCCGATGTCTACATCCTTGCCTGCACTAATGTGTTTGCTAATGAGAAATAGCTTTTATTGGTGAAATTTAGCTGTAAACTAGCCACGAGGCCGAACTCTCTGTGGCAGGTGAGAATCATGGCCCATCATGTCTCTGTTGTCAGGATTTAGCTCAGTGGCTGGTATATACTAGAGGATTAAATGTTTGATGAGTGAGTGAATGAATGGTCAGTAGTATAAAAAATAAGAGGATGATCCATTTAGTAAAGTAGCTTGAGTCAAGATATGTAAATCCACAAGTGGCTTTGACTGGGATCCCTATTGTGACCCTGTGGGCCTCCAGTTGCTCAGGTGTGCTGGCAAAGAGCCCAGGACTCCTGTAAACAGAACTGGGGGAAAATGGAGATGCATGCATGCTTTTCTCATCTGTCTTCCAGGAAGTCCTGGTGACATAATTTAACTCGATGTTGAGTCACGTTAAGAATAAAACTCATCTCTTTCCTACTGGTGAGTTTTAAGAAAATCGCAATTAATATATATGCCAAATAAAAGCTGGCATTGATGATGGAAGTTATGCTTTTCAAAGGTAAAGTGGTTTATCTCATTTGAACATCTACAACCTACTGTGCACCTCTTGTTTGCTATTTCTCTACCAAGGTCATGATGTTAATACCAGAAATGCAAGAAGTGAAGCAAACTGGTAGCACCCAGTTGGCTTCCTTCTCCCACCTGCTTCATTCCTGCATTGATAGATCAGTTTTCATGGTGGTAATCAAACACACATGCACAAACACACACACACATACATTTTCTCCAAGCTAATGTTAAGGATTGTAGGCCACCACATGTTCTGCAGCCTTTTCCAGCTCTTTTCAGAAAGGCTAGGATTAAATAAGCCTAGGATATGCCATCCTTCACTTAGACTGACAGGATTTAAATGTATAGCTGAATTTGTTTTCTAAAAAATGTTGCTGGTGTAGAGCTGACTGTGTCCTCTTTCCCTATTCCACGTGAAATATACATGGCTTTACAAAGCCAGTTTCCTGTGAAATTGACATTGGACAATTTAGGAATAAAAGTGGGTTTAAGCAAAACAGCAATGCAACTTCATGTATAAAGCTGTAATTTTTCACTTTCTGTATATGCAGCATATACGTTTTCAATGTATCCATATGTAATAGAGGTTAGAGGAAAACTAGCCAGGTGTGTTTTTCTTAGCAACTTGAGAAATTTTTCTTGTGCCAGCCTTGAAAACAAAACTTAACTTTGGGTCTTTTGTGAACTCATTCCCTCAGTAGGATGAAGGGATTTCCATTCTTTGAAAGGTGAATTGTGCTTCCAAGTAGGTTTACACGCTGAACACCTGTAGGAATCCAGCCACTGCTGGCTCCTTCCCGTTGATCTATCAGAAAACGTTGTGAGCCAGCCATTAAACACACTGTGTTACGTTGAAATCTCAGGTCTCCGAATCAAATAGATCGGGATTTGAATTCTCATTGGATTTAACAGCTGTGTGACCTCGGACGATTGCATATCTTCTTATAACCTCAGCTTTGTCACATGTAAAATAAGGACATTAACCATATCTATCTCAAGGGCTGTTTTAAGGAATAGACCCATAATGAATTTAAATAATTTTAAAGCCTTGTGTGTGGCACACAGTAAGCTTAAAATAAATATTAGGTAATATTGTGCCATACAGTGCTAATAATGAGTCCTATATAACAACAAGTAAGTTATATGACTTGATAATAATATTAATCCTATGTAGCAATGAATATTTTAGTACGACTATGTCCCGTGCAATATTTGGGACATACTTATGTTACCAAGTCCAAGCTTGTACTGCTCACCTCAGGACAGGCCAATAAATCGAGATGAGTTGTTGGAGCAGAGAATAGTGACTTTATTTGGAAAGTCAGAGGACTGAGAAGACGGTGCACTTGTGTCCAAAAAACCATCCCTGAGTTAGAGTTCAGGCTTCTTTTATACTAAAAGGGGAGAGGGTGTGGTTGGTTGTTGCAAACCTCTTGGTGCCGGAATCTTTTGCTCTTGCTGCTATTAAAGTTGATCTGGTCATGATATTCCTGTAAACCTCCAGTAAAACAAAGGTAATTCTCTGTTCTGCAACTTTTTATCTCTGTATGAATGGAAAGTATTATAACTTTAAAGGCCAGAACCTTAAGAATGGACTATCCCGTATATATCAGGCTACAGGTAACATTTTTAACTTGTAGCAAAAGCAATAGCATACAAAGGTCAAAGTAAAAGAAACAGATCCAATATGGAGTCTGATTTGTTCTTCGCTATTACACTTATACTAAAAAATTTCTTGTGGTTTCACACAGAGATTCAAATTTAACAGGATGTCCTGTATTTTATCAGGCTGTCCTACTCCCAAGGGACATAGTGTTTGCCACCCAAGTTCTATTGCACAACTCCAGGAGTTACCATTGGTGCTGGGCTCTGGGGTATCATTGACATAGAACACAATGGGAATGGTTGCCCTTGAGTGGAATTCTTTGTCCCTAATATCTTTATACCTCGCTCAGTGACACATTTGTGTGTGTTCCCAATATGCCTGTGAGCCTCGGCAAGTCTATGCTGTCATATTCTGGGCAGAAGACACGGAAATGGTTTGCATCTGTTCTGTCTTTGTATGTGTTGTGATGATTATTCCAGAAGAAGTTAATAGGGTGCCATAGCAAATGTATGGCCATGTTCATGCCGTTTCCAGAATTCCAGTTGTTTGAGGGAGAATTACGGTCATTGTCAACGAACCAAGTGACAACTTTGTATCCCAGAGCTCATGGCAGGGTGACCCCCTTCAGAGAGGTGAATGAGACTGAGGAAAGGGGATGAGATTTGTTTACAATATTGAGTTTGTTTCTCTATAGTTTTGTTTCCTGTTCACACTTTTGACCATCAGGACCCTGAGTACAAAACCATATGTCTTTGTGATATAGCAGTACATTACGATAAAACTATAGAGAGATCTCAATATTGTAAAATGTTAATTTAGCATTTTCTCACAGGAGAAACCATCCCATCAGGTGATACTGGGCTGAGCTCATGAGGTCATATGGAGGGAGAAGTCAAGGAGAGCCAGGATCCCACCTGGCCACCTGGCCCAGGACCACAGGTAACTCTAATTCAGTCATGGAGACTCAAGGGGCTCATAACACTTCACTGCTCATCTCAACCCAAGGGCTGCTTTAAGCCAGCCCTGCCTTAAAGAATAACATACACAACCCAGTGTTCAGGTTGTCCTGAGCACTAGAAACAGTTTCTCTTTCTTTGCTGAGTATGTTATACAGAATTAACCGCACCCTCCCTGATTAAACTTGGGGATGAGAATGCCAGTTGCCAATGCTGTGCTTACATGGAGTCTGAAACAATGAAATCCTTCTTTTAAAACATGTGTTCCTTAGGGAAGTTGTTCTTATTGGTTATTATTTTAGGGAAATTGTTCTTATTGGTGCCGTGGGAGGAAAAACTGGTAGAGGCTCTCCTCTGACTCCATCAGTATGTGAAATCAGGGGAAGAGAAATCACCTTCTTGCTTTTAGCGGAGGGAGAAGACAGTTGAAAACAGAGGACACCCCCTTCATTGCTTAGCCAGTAAGACAGAGGACACACTTGTTGGGCACCATTTAGGGGTGAAAGCCTACCTCTTGGCAGTCTTTCTTTATTTTCCCTCTAATGTATTACCTCAAATGAATGCTTCTAGAGCCCCCATCATAAGGGAAGGCTCTGGCTCTCCCTCTTTACCCGGTCCAAGGCCGTGACTTTGTAGCTAGGGAACACAGAGGTCCAACTGTGAAGGTCAGAGCTGAGCATATGCCCTTATATATTTATGGCAAAACAGATTTGAAAAAAATTAACACACTGTATTAGTTAGGGTTCTCCAGAGAAACAACCAGTAAGGGGTGTGTGTTGATGTTACTAGAAGAGTAAGAGCATCTGTGTACAAAGTTAGTGTTCAACTAATTCTAAAACCTCCCATGCCTTTAGGGTAGCTTCTTAATGCAGGAGGCTCCAACTCCCTGCTTCTGTTTTGGGGGAGAAGTAAAACATTTCATTTTTATTATTGTTTATTATTTTTTATTTTTTTATTATTAATTTTTAAATTGCTACAGCATTTAAAATAGGCTATCCCATTAAAAAACAATTGTGCTTTTGTCTCCCCATTGATTTTTCTTTCTACTGGTGATATCCATGGACTGGCAGTATTTATAGGCAATCCCCAGAGTTGGCGTATTGTAGTAGAAAGGGTCAAGAGTCAAAAAATATCACTTCTGATGTCATTTATTCACTTACTTGCCATGGGATTTTTGTATCCCTCTTAAGATCTTAGAACCAATCTTCTCATTGGTAGAGGGGGGTTTATAGCTCTTGCCCTATCTACTGCCTAGAGTTATTATAAAGGGCCATACAAAATAAAATAAATGTCCCTGAAACACCTTAAGTGCTGTAAAACTCTGCTGCATGTAAGGAAATATTATTATCTTCAGTCTATATGAACATCCCCTTCAATTTGTTTTTAAAGTATTACAGTCACGAGGTTGCTTTAGAGTTGTTACAAACATCTTCAGGATATTTCAGGATATTTTGTCACCACTGCTCAGGACAATTCATCTTGAGACAGCTTTGTCCACCTAACAGTTAAAAGTGACTGTAAATTGATTACACATAATTTTGTGATTTAGTAAAAACTTGATAGTATGTAAAGTAGGCAAAAACTAATAACTTAGAAAGACCCATAGTGTAATATATTATCGTGGAAAAAAATAGGAACTAGTCCCCTAAAACAGTGTTAAAATTTGGTCCACCAAATGGTACTTGTTCACAAGGAAATACATACAGAAATAGAGAGTAAGCATTTAAAACCTTTTATAACAAGTTCACATTAGCATGACAT
This sequence comes from Phocoena phocoena, assembly GCF_963924675.1. Lineage (NCBI taxonomy): Eukaryota > Metazoa > Chordata > Mammalia > Artiodactyla > Phocoenidae > Phocoena > Phocoena phocoena. The sequence continues at coordinate 54,927,974 of NC_089228.1, read as the reverse complement.
TTAATCCAAATGTAATTTTGGTTTGTTTAATGTAGTAATAAAAACTTGCAACTTGCATTTTGTATGTCTCTTAATTTTTTCTATTAACTTTGAAAAATGTAAATATTTTGCAAATGTTGGTTTGTGACAGATTGGAAATAAAAATGGTCCCCACCACAGGTGGCTTGAGAAACATTGCTCTAAAATTCCTAATGCCAATAACTACTTCCTGAATATTTAAATATAATTTCATCAAGCATGAGTGTTGTCAGATTGAGTGTTGAAATCTTCTTCAAAGGTAGTTACCTTTTCCAGAATCATGTATATATAATAGTCATAATGTGTATCCAAAAAACACAGCCCCAGACATAACCTTTGATCTATATATGAGCAATAATTTTGCCCTCCATTTGTATTCATTTGCTAAGCTTCCTTGAAATGTTCTGACATTGTCTTCAACTGTAATAAAGCAAATGAGTACCAATAAACCTAACACTAAAAATCTGAGAAAAATGAAGTCATTTCAGGAAAAAGAATTTTTATATTCTTACGTAAAATGACAAGGTCTCTGCTCCCATTAACGATGGAGAGGGTACCATTCTAATTTTTTCACAATCTTTTGACAAAACTAAATAGTAGATCAAGAAATCCCCATACAGATGAAAAGATACAGAAACAGAGCAAAATGGAGGAGTTACTTATGGTGAGATGGTCAATTAAATGTAATAGATGTATGAATTGTAGTCATATACTTTTACAGACTAGCATACACTGCAGAGTATTCACTCAGTTGATGATGTGTGAAATGCTGACTAAGGCTAGGAATCCTTTTTTTTTGTAGCCTTACCTCTGTAACTAAAGCTACTTCATGAATAAGCAAAAGTGAATAAAATAAGGGATTCAGAGATATTTATTCTTGTATGTGCAAATATTCCTTTGAACCACAATTTGCCATCTGTTATTCATTGATGTTTAGGAGGAAAGGCAGTGTTAAGAACTGGGAAGAACATTGGATCAGGTATGAAAGGATATGGGTTCTATCTCTAGCCTGTTACTATTTAGCTGAGTGGCCTTGAGTAAGTCATAAGCACTATTTTAGCTTGTTTTCGTTTTTGTTTTTCCCATCTGTTAAATATCAGATTGGACAAGATGCTCCTTTAGGTCCATTCTGGAGCTAAATGATCATGAAAATTTAAGTTAAAAAACAAAAAGATTTCAAAAAGATTCTAGATTGCAGGTATCACATGAGTTATTTTTCTGCAGATTTAAAAGGCACATTCTTTTAGGTTCATAGTGCCAAAGAACCTTTTGAAAGAGCCCATCTATTTACATAAATGTGGTACATAAATATAAAACTGAAAATAAAAATATAAATGCATATATTATTTTAAAGTTCATTCTATGCAGAAGTTAAATTCTGTTGTCATCAACGAATATGTTCAAGACTTATATTGTATTTCAAAGGAGAGAATTACTTAATGAATAACACTGCCCAAATGCTGTATTCTTCCTGTAAATACAAACTAAGGAATGACACTCTCCAATTCTGTACTGTCTCTGTGAATACAGATTAAGGAGTTGGCCTTGCTGTTTGAATTTGGATTCAGAAAATAGCTACCGGGCAATCTCTTGTGTATTAAGCTCCGTATGTTAATTACACACCATTTTGAGCAGTTGCAGTGCATCCTATACTTGCGGAATTTGGAAATGGATTTGAATCAGGATACACTGGTGTACTGCTACTTAGATCTGTACACTATGCTTCACTAGTGGGATTAGTTGCTTATGGTTGTTTAGCCTCATTAAGGATGAAGGTATACAGAATGTTGGGCAAATGCCAACCCATTCATGGGACTGCCATGTTCTGCAGCCCACTCTCTGGGTTAAGCAGGAACTCCCACGGGAACTTGAGTTGATCTAGGGTATAAGCTCCAGAAATCACATCATAGGAAAGTTTTTCTTCTCTCAACTCTTTCTCAATTCTGATTCTTCACAGGAAAAAGACTCTGTCTGGTCCTAGTGTGCTTAATACCTCTCTTTTTTTTTTTTTTTTTTTTTTTTTTTTGCGGTACGTGGGCCTCTCACTGTTGTGGCCTCTCCCGTTGCGGAGCACAGGCTCCGGACGCGCAGGCTCAGCAGCCATGGCTCACGGGCCCAGCCGCTCCGCGGCATGCGGGATCTTCCCGGACCGGGGCACGAACCCGCGTCCCCTGCATCGGCAGGCGAACTCCCAACCACTGCGCCACCAGGGAAGCCCCTTAATACCTCTCTTAATTACGAATCTCATTTGTTACTAAGAGAGAGTCAACCACCAGGGTCACAATCTTCTGTGAACAAACAGTATCTAATATAATTTAATCATGTGAATTTGTTGCCAATTTTGATAGTAACCTACTTATGCCAAGTGATACTGGCTTTTTAGCTATGGTAGCAACATACTGTTATCTTTTTCAATGGATTTACTTAGGCCCAAAGATATTTTGATTTAAAGAAAACTTTTGAGGACTTCCCTGGTGGCACAGTGGTTAAAAATCCGCCTGCCAGTGCAGGGGACACAGTTAGATCACTGGTCCGGGAAGACCCCACATGCCATGGAGCAACTAAGCCCATGTACTCAGCAGAACTACTGATCCTGTGCTCTAGAGCCCACACACCACAACTACTGAAGCCCGCCCACCTACAGCCCATGCTCCGCAACAAGAGAAGCCACCACGTTGAGAAGCCCATACACCACAACGAAGAGTAGCCCCCACTCGCTGCAACTAGAGAAAACCTGCATGCAGCAACAAAGACCCAACATAGCCAAAATAAATAAAAATTAATTAATGCAAAAGAAACCTTTTAAGTAAATAAACTTATAGTACATGGCTGGCAAATTTTCTAAGATGATATGTGAATGATTGAAACTTTGGAAACTTTGGCCTACTGGAAAAATACACTGAGATGGAAGATAGAAAATCTGACTAAATTTAATTTGAACCCTGTCACTAATTATTGGATTGTCCTCGGGTGAGATGATGAATTTTTCATGCCTCCATTTCCTCATTATCCAATAAGTATGATGATATTTGCCTAGCTACCTTTGGAATGATGATGTGAAGATTAAAATTAAAGGATGAGTAGTAAAATAATATAAAGTCAAAAGTCATATATACATAGGTTTGTTATTATGTATCTGAAACACCACTTTTTTTTTTCTTTTAGGTTTTTTTTTCTTTTTTCATCACCCCAGCATTTGGGCGGGGGATCATGTCCACTTAGGAAAAAAATAATATCATCTCTGTTTTCTCTCTAGGATCATGCCATTAATTAGCAGGATGTGTGTGTGTGTGTGTGTGTGTGTGTGTGTGTGTGTGTGTGTGTGAGAGAGAGAGAGAGAGAGAGAGAGACTACAGTTGTACAGTTTCTACATATACACTATTCCCAAATACTAAAGCTGTTATCTTTTCCTGATTGATTACCTGTTTATTTGCACTGTTTTTCATGGTGATCAAAAAGTTTGAAAACTAAACTATGTTTCAAAAAGAACCTAATAATAGATCTTATTCATCTCAAAGCTTAATAAAAATATTATGGCCTGTCTGAATATTTAGAGTTATTAAAAGTAATGGAGCTTAGTTTCATGCCAAAACTATTTCTTGATCTGTAATAATATTTGGAATTTTGTTTATTGTATTTTTCGTTTTGCTTAAAACCTCAAATTTGCTACAGTATATATCATCTCTGCACAAAAGATATTTTACTATTATATAATGTCATTTCCTATAGACTTCAGAGTTGCTTTTTCCAATTTAATCATGTTTCTTCTTGAAGTTAAAGTTGTTGTGTTTGTTAAAATATAATAGTTCATTTAAATATGGGATCTATTTTGATATTAATGATCAATCATGTCAGGCTTTTGTCTGTGCTTTGAGACATGCGTACAACTAAGTTCCAACTTATTAATTCATTGTGTGAAATAGAAGATATTCACACACTTAGAAATAATGCTAGCAGTTGTTGTTTGATTTCCCATTCTATTAAGCAAAGCTTATTTAAGCACTACTGCTTCATAATCTCATTCACATATAAATATTTAACTGTGGTCTATGGAAGTGATTGCCAAACTTGAGCGGTCATCATACTCACCTGGAGGGCTTGTCAAAACACAGATCACTTGGCCCACTCTCAAGTTTCTGATTCCAAGGTGGGGCCTAAGAATTTGCATTTCTAGAAAGTTCCCCATTGATGCTGAGGCTGATGATAAATGCTGTCCTAGGACACTTCTTTTCTCCCCATTGGTGCAGTGGAAGGCACTATAGAAAGACAGGGAAGCCCATGGACTTTGGTGATACCCCCAGGTTTTAGCCCTGACTTTGACACTTAAGAGCTGTATAACTTAGACCAAGTTAGGGATCAATTTTGTCCACTGTAAAGTAGTAACAATTATATGTACTGGAAATATTGAATGAAATAATGTATATCAAGTGTTTAAAGCAATGCCTAGCATGTTATGAACACTCACTAAATGCAACATTAGTAACTAGTGGTGACAGTAGTTAGAGTGGTAATAGAACCACTAGTTATGGTCATAGAATATACATACCTACCTTAGTTCAACTGCAATAAAAGTTTATTAGACTTTTCTAAGGAAGGTTAGACAGAAAGTTTGATTTTCACTGATGACATTGCTTCTATGAGAAGCATTCTGGCAAGAAGGAATTCAGTGAAAAGAAATACCACCCTTACTGAAAGAACTTCCAAGAGCATGCTAGAGATTGGAATCTAGATGGCAGGGTAAGCAAAATGTATAAATTTCTGCAATGTTTCTCAATATTCAGAACTTACTGCATGTGTTTCTTTTTTCCCTTAGCAACAAGAGCAAGACCCAACAAACCTATATATCTCAAATCTCCCCATTTCTATGGATGAACAGGAGCTTGAGACTATGCTGAAACCATTTGGACATGTCATTTCCACAAGGATACTAAGAGATGCTAATGGAGTCAGCAGAGGCGTTGGCTTTGCCAGGTAAAACACCTGCTCTTTCCTTGTATTCCCTTTAATTCCATCCCTTTCTAGCACTTACAAGAGTGCTGGAATATAGAATATTCAAAGAAAAGTAGCTTATCAAACTGAGTGTATCTTTGCTTTGAGTCAGAGAATTCCAATGTAACTAGAAATATGTTGTTCTTGCTGAAATCTGTACATAGAATGTTTATATCTGTCTCAAGTCATAATGGTATGCATAACCCCTTCCCAGTCCTCTCTATGCCTGTAGATCAACAAAATCAGATGCCGTCAGTTTCTACTAGGGATAATAAATGCCCAGCACCCCAGAGCTAAAGACCCCATGGGGTGAACAAAGCATCCACATGTTTCAGCATTGATTTCTAAAGAGCAAGATGGTAGAATTTCTCAGTCAGGGGAAGAGAGAAGAGAGGAAAGATTTCGAGAAACAGGAACTGTTGGGTAGTCTCAAGGAACTCAGAAATTTAAGGGGAGGTGAAGAGGGCATTTGCATTTAAGAGGCCCTGACTGTGTGTTTTTGATGTTTTAAACAAAACAGAAAAGAACAAATTGCACTTTTCTCATTGTTGGAAAAAGATGAGTAGTTTTCTTTTTAACTTTAAGAGAATGTTTACAAAAGAGGATCTCAGCCAGGAATGGAGTTAAAATGGTGGTACCTGCTGTGCTTTCATGAAGAAACAAAGTTAAGGAAACTACAGGGAAACCGAAACTGCTCAATAACAAAGAAGAAAAGGAAAAGCTGTGTCTCCACGGTTGGGTGTGTTTATGCGTCTTGAGGTCTTGAGCGGACTCAACATGAATGAATGGATGGATGTTAATGTCATCTGGAAGGCAGCCCCTTGCAGGCAGGTGTTTCCCCCTATGGGGAACCCTGCCATCATTGGAAAAACCATCCCAAACCAACCTCCGTGAACCCACTTGGAAAGATATGAAAATGCATTGATCAACTGATCTCTAACTTGACTTCCTTGAGGTCATGGACCATGTCTTAAAATTCTTCTTATTCCCCACAATGTTCTACACATACTAGACCGGGAGACATATGCAGGATACAGGTCTGAAGATTTGAAGAGAAGTCAGCAGAATGAAAAACATCTCCCAGACTTGAATGCATGCATGAGGCATTCAAGTTTTCAGAACATTGTTAACTGTTGATTGTCATGGTCAAGGCAGAGCTAATTGCAACACCTGGGTCTCTGAAATTGTCCAACTTACTCATTCTTGGAGACTGTACAGCCGGCTATTGGAGGCCTAGCCAGTGCAGAAGGCACTAAATGCCTGTCATGCTCCACTTCACACTGCGTGCACACACCTTTGGCTCAGCACCCACCTCCTGCCCCGCAAAACCTCTCTAACAAATTAGTTTCTCCTTCATTTATGCTCCTGCTGAGAAAGGAACATGTTTCAGATTCATCAAGAGAACACATTTTCTAAGAAGATCTATGTTTTGTTCTTTGTTTTTTAAACAAAAGATTTTTGGTACAAAGTATGGATATATTAGTTTGCTCAGGCTACCATAACAGAATTCAACAGACTGGGTGGCTTTAAACAACAGACATTTATTTTCTCCCAATTCTAGAGGCTAGAAGTCCAAGATCAAGGTGGCAGTAGGTTTGGTGTCCTCTCTGTGTCTTGTAGATGGCCTTCTTTTCCCATATCTTCACATGGTCTGCCCTTTGTGTTTGCTCCTAATCTCTTCTTAAAAGGGCGTCAGTCAGATTCGATTAGGATCCACCCATTATATATACACACAATTTATAATCCAATCTCCTGGGATAAACCATAATGGAAAAGAATATTAAAAAAAAGAATGTATCAATATATATATGTAAAACTGAGTCACTTTGCTCTACAGCAGAGATTGGTACAACATTGTAAATCAACTATACTTCAATAAAAAAATTAATGAATGTGGGCTTCCCTGGTGGCGCAGTGGTTGAGAGTCCGCCTGCCAATGCAGGGGACACGGGTTCGTGCCCCGGTCCAGGAAGATCCCACATGCCGCGGAGCGGTTGGGCCCGTGAGCCATGGCCACTGAGCCTGCACGTCCGGAGCCTGTGCTCCGCAACAGGAGAGGCCACAACAGTGAGAGGGCCTGCGTACTGCAAAAAAAACAAAAACAAAACAAAAAAAAAAATTAATGAATGTAATATAAAAAAAACAACATATATACACAACTTCTTTATTCATTCATCTGTTGATAGACACATAGGTTGTTTCCATGTCTTGGCTATTGTAAACAATGCTGCTATGAACATTGGGGTGCATGTATCTTTTTGAATTAATGTTTTCGTTTTCTTCTGATATATACACTAGTGGAATTGCTAAAACACATGGTATTTCTCTTTTTAGTTTTTTGAGGACTCTCCATTCTCTTTTCCACAGTGGCTGCACTAATTTATATGCCCACAATAGTGTACAAGAGTTCCCTTTTCTCCACATTCTTGCCTGTCCCAGTACTGGTGCCAACAGACTGGTGGGTGGGGATGGAGCTGGGTCCTGAGGCTAATAAACTAGAGGGAGGATTCCACGATGGCACTTTCCGGCACCAGTGTTATTATGGCAGAACGAGCTCCCAGAAATGACGGCTGCCAGCATCTCTGTCCCCAGGGGGAGTCCCAGTTGCCTCCTGTCTCTCCAGGAGACTCTCCAAGATTAGCAGGTGGGTCTGACTCAGGCTTCTTTCAAATTACTGCTTCTGCCCTCGTTCACGGAGTGTGTGAAATTTTGTGTGCCTCCTTTAAGAGTAGAGTCTCTATTTCCGACAGCCCTCTGGGTCTCCTGAAAGTAAGCCCCACTGGCCTTCAAAGCCAAACGTTCTAGGGGCTCGTCTTCCCAGTGTAGGACCTCCAGCCTGGGGAGTCTGATGTGGGTTTCAGACCCCTTGCTCCTTGGGGAGAACCTCTACAGTTGTAATTATCCTCCCCTTAGTGATTCACACACTGGGGTTGGTGGTGGGGGGGCACAGGTCTTGACTATACCATGACTCTGCCCCTCCTACCTGTCTCATTGTGGTTCCTCCTTTTTTTTTCTTTTTGGCTTTTTGAGTTAATTATTATTGTTTTTGTTATATTATTATATTCACATTTTACAATTATAGAAAAAATGAAGGCAAAAGAAGTTTAAAATCCTGTACAATATCTCACAGAAGATAAGCAGGAGAACCCACTTATAGGTTCGGGTATAGGTGAACATAAGCCCATGTTCTCAAGATCACAAGGGCTATAATCAAACAAATAATGATATATCTTTAGTTGTGGAAGATCTTTTCTGTTAAGTTAGTCTTTTTCATTGATAGTTGTTCTGTAAATAGTTGTAATTTTGGTGTGCTCGTGAGAGGAGGTGAGCTCAGGGTCTTTCTGCACTGCCATCTTGGGACAAAATCCCCGGTGTGGTTCTTGGTTCATGTGCAAGAGATCCTGAAATTCCTTTGACTCAAAAGAAAACCTCCATTATTATTTTACTTGTAAGCTATATTCATCTTCTTTGAAAATCACCTCTTCAAAGTAAAGGTGGTATCTTCGTTTTATATTTAAACCACTGAACTTCAAAGCATTGATTTGAATGCCAGTAGGGTGCAGAGACAGCACAATTACAGGCTTTTTAACGTTCCAGAAGCACTAGATGGTGTCTGAAATTACAGACTTTCATTTTATTTTATTATTATTTTTTTCCTCTCGTAACATAAAACAGTTTTGTAAGATCCACCCCCCTGCAGGCAGCATTTTATAGCCAAGTCATAAACCCTGAAAAACAAAAGTTTATGGTGGGAATGCTGACAGTCAGACCCACTACTGCAGAGCTCGCGGATGCCAACAGACTACCTTGCCTTCCAGCATGAGGATCAGAGCATAAATCAGCCTGAGTCTGGAGGGACAGGACTGCATGTTCACGTTATCCATTTCCCATTCCCAGAAACATAAGACCGTTTGTCTAACAAAAATCACATTGAACGAGTGTTATGAGAGGCCGGTAAAGAATGACCCAAAGTGGAGAAGGGATGAGGGTAAGCGTTCACAATTACTCCAGCTTCAACATCTGGGAACATAGAACCTCTTTAAGCAATGCATTTACTGTCCCCTGGTGAGCTAAAGGGCGTGAGAGACCGCTGAGCACAGAGACCTTTGTATTCTGTAGTTTTTTTCACCTCTCTTCAGTACTCTTAATTTGATTCTCATGGAGTTTTGTTTGAATGACTTTTAACATCTGGGCAGTGTTCTACCACTCCCTACCAAATGGGCAAGTTTTCCAAATAAATCATTTCAGTGCTTCTTTCTTTTCACTAAGTAAAAAAATTAATCACAGTTACAGGAAGACAAATATCAGGCTGATTATTAAAAATTAATTAAAATATTATTTTTGTATTTTCTTTTAATTACTTTAAATATCGTTACAATTTTATTCTTTACTTTCCACTGCCTGACATTTCTTGCTGCCTATCTTCTCCCACCTCCCGAAATAGAAAGAGAACTCAGATTCAGAATAAGCATAAAGAAAATATAGAAAATTTTAAAATTATAAGGCAAATGCCAATACTTTCTTTGTAGGCAACTATATGATGCTTTAAAATGACCATCAAGCCTATCTAAATGTGATTTTATTGTTTGGAATGTGTTTCGATTCATATCTACCTTAAATCCATCTTTAAGAAATGTTGTGTTAATATTTCTCCCTTGATGTTTTGGCAATTCATTTGCCATTACTGTCTCAAATGCATGGAACTAGGAAATCAAATGTGAGCAAAGAAAATCTCTAAAATGTAAATAAACTTAGTGATTAGTAACCACCAAACTACAGCTGTGTTTGCACAGAAACAGGTTACAACTGTGTTTGCTGAGATTGAAAAGAAGGTGGACTGTTATTCCTTTTAGTAATTTTAATTCCTCTCTCAATTGCCAGCAGATGTGATCCACTAAAGAGAAAACCCCTGGTCCACCCTGTAGCTTCTTTATCTTTATTCTTGTTTTATGTGTTTATCTTCATCGTTTCTTTATGTTGTCTGTTTGTCTTTCTGTCTTTTAACATCAGAAAGTCATGGTCATGGCTAGAGAAGGCAGATCACTCTACTTTCTTTTCCGTGTATTAGGAGCCCTGGTTTTCAAAACCCAAACAAACCAACCAACCTGTCAACCAAACAAACAAATGAATTAAATTGCATTGAATAATCTATTATTCTGAAATCCCCTGGTCTTCAATCTTTCTGTATACATGCTTTTATAAAAACTTAGAAAAGGAGAAAAAACATATAGTTTATTGTTCTATTATTTTGAAATTGGAATGGTGTTATTCCAAAGTCAGCCCTCCGTGGGATGGGAGGAGAGTTCTGAATATTATTTATCCTTGTGAAACTGAAATTGGAGAACTTTGTTACCTTGCAATTGGAAATAGAGGCCATTCCCTGTGCTCAGGGTCTGTAAGATCTCTTTACCCTGTGCTTGCCCTAAGTACAAACCATGACAGGGACTCTTGGGCCCTGAAGGCTGTGGGGATTTCAGGTAGGTTGTTGGCTTCCCGCCAATAAAGAGAAAGACTTCGAAATATCATTTGGAGGGCACATGTGAGCCTCTTTTATTTAATATCTTTCATACATGCTCTGCTTTCTATGAATTGGACCAACCTAACATCCATCTGTATCCGTGTGGTTATAAATATGGCTTTATGGTCAGAAATAACTTAGTTTTCATCTTAGTTCTGTTCTTCCTATCTGTGTTCTTGGAATAGTTACTTAAACTCTTTTAGCCTCCCTTCCTTATATGTAAAATGTATATATTTTTTAAAATTTTTATTGGAGTATAGTTGATTTACAATGTTGTGTTAGTTTCAGATGTACAGCAATGTGAATCAGTTATACATATAAATATATCTATTCCTTTTTAGATTCTTTTCCCATATAGGTCATTACAGAGTACTGACATCTTGATTTTATTTATTTACTTATTTGTTTGTTTATTTATTTATTTATTTTTGACTGCATTGGGTCTTTGTTGCTGCGCGCAGGCTTTCTCTAGTTACGGCAAGTAGGGGCTACTCTTCCTTGCAGTGCACGGGCTTCTCGTTGTGGTGACTTCTCTTGTTGCGGAGCACGGCCTCTAGGCGCACGGGCTTCAGTAGTTGTGGCTCACGGGCTTAGTTGCTCCATGGCATGTGGGATCTTCCCGGACCAGGGCTCAAACCCGTGTCCTCTGCATTGATAGGCAGATTCTTAACCACTGCGCCCAGGGAAGTCCTGTAAAATGTATTCATCCATGCATTCATTCAGTTCACCCAGTAAATATGTGGGCACTAGTAATGTGCCAGTAATTATTCTACATGTGATAATTAGAGATGTGCACACACACACACACACACACACACACAAGTATCTGCTTTAATTGACTGGCATTCTACTGGATTGGGGACACAGTAAGTATGTCATCAAACATAAAATAGTAAATAATGAGTATCAACAATTAATATCAAATAACTAAAGTGCTATGAAAACAAAATAAAGCATAGGGGTGCTATAGAGAATGTGACAAAATGAGAGGTCTGAGGTAAAGGACAGGAAAGCCCTCTGAGGAGACTGCATTTAACCTAAGATGCACATGATAAGAAGAAACCAGCATGAGACTACCTGGTGGGCCTGGAGAGGGAAAGGAGCTGTCCCAGCAGAGGAAAAGAGAGAAAGAGAGCTAAGCTGGGGCCAGTTCCTCATATTTGGGAAACAGAAAAAAGGCAAGGTTGATATATTATAGAAAAAAGAAGAGAAATGTAATAGATAGTAATATCTAGTAATGAATGAAATATGGCTACAGCTCAAAGAGACTGATTAAAAGTGATCAAATGAGTTCCAGTTGCAATGAATGGTGAGATTTTTCTATACCTGAACATATTATACTTATTGATTCCTTCTTTATCTCAGTTTTAATTTTTGAATTGAATGTTTTTCCATTTCTTTACCAAATTCTCTTTGAACACAATTAATCTATGGTTAAAAGATAGATTTAGATTATGATGCATCCAGACAAGGATGTCCGCTGGGGGTAGGTAGGTAGTCTGAAAGAAGCAGTTCCCAGACTAAGTGTAAGTAAACTTATTTTTTCTTACATTTTTCTTGAAATACACAGCCTCAGAGATCATTTTGTTCCTTGGGTATTGATACTTTTATGATGTAGCCGTCAAAGTGCTGGCTAGAAACATAGTTTCACCACAAATGATCCAACTGAAGAGGCTAGCATGGAGGAGTATTTACAGAAGTGTGGGCAGAGTTAAGGGGACGGATGAAGGGATGCTGAGATACCCAGAGATGAGCCACAGAAGGAAGCCTTTACCCCTGAGAGCAGACAGCAGGTGAAGCCATGTGCCCAGAGCCCAGTGAGACCCAGAGCCTTGGAGGAGGGGCCACCTAGAGGCGCTGTAGACAGGGAGGGATGTAACCCTTGCCAGACAGACGTGGTGCCAAAGCAGAGAGAATGAGGAGGACCAGCCAGATCTCTCTCTGTTTCCACCAGGCCTCCAGTGGTGACACCAATAAAAACCATCAAGTAACAGAGCAAAGGTGATACAGTCCATGGAAGGGTCACTTCTTTGGGGCATAGAGCAGAGCAGAGAAGGCGTATGGGGGAGGGCTAAGCAGAAAACATCAGCACACATGGATGAGTGAACTAATTTTCTTTCCTCTTGACTCCACTATTAAAAAGTAGAAATAGAAAGCAGTGCAAAGTCAGCAATAAATACCACCCGCTCCTTCTCCTTCAGACTGGCAATGGATACAGGTAGGTTGGAATGATGGCAGACTGGCTCTGTTTACAGAAAACAACTGCTCAAATCTAGAGTAACTTTGCCGTGATGTCTTTTTTCTGACATCATTTCTGACACCAAATATGTGGACTTTTGTGACATTGAATATGTGTCATTTTTCCATACTAATTATCCAGTTCTCTGACTCCAGCTGGGTGTCCAACAATTCATTTCAGTTTTAACACTAACTACTCAGAATTGTTATCAGGCTGCACAGGTTCAAGGGCTAAGTCCCACAAGAGTGTCCCCACTTCAGACACCACCACAAATGGGGTACCAGGCTACCCACAATTCTTCCCCACCCACTACAAATTCAGGGGTTCCCTTGACACCCCTCAGGCTTGAAAATTCACGAGAACTATCCACAGAACTCAGGAAAACACTTAAATATTTCCCTGTATGTCATAAAGGATACAGCTCAGGAACAGCCAAATGAAAGAGATGCATAGGGTAAGGAAGGGGGTGGGAGAATGGCTCAGAGCTTCTCTGCCTTCTCTAGGTGTCCCACCCTCCCAGCACATCAATGTGCCCACCTACCCATCAGCTCTCCAAACCCTGTTGTTCAGTGGTTTGAATGGAGGTCTCATCATATAGGCGCCATTGATTAAATCATTGGCTCTTGGTGGTTGCACTCAAATCTCCAGCGCCTCACCCATCCCCAGACACTGAAGAGTGGGCCTGACAGCTCCAGCCCTCTAATTCTTTGGTCTTTCTGGTGACCAGCCCTATTCTGAAGCTATCTAGGGGTCTCACCTTGAATCACCTCATTAACAGAAACTCAGGTATAGTCAAAAGTGATCCATTACAAATAACAGATGTTCCTTTCACTCGGGAAATCCCCAGAGTTTTAGGAGTTCTGTGCTAGGAACCAAGGACAGAGATCAAATTTATTTTTGTTATACCATAGTTGCCATGCAGAAAACACCTTATCTCGTCTTTCATCGCATCTTTCAAGAGGAATCAGAAATTCAACTTTTCATGTGAAGTCTCCCAATCTCTAAATGTTGACAACCATTTCAAATTTTTCAAAAACTCTTTGCAGCCCAAGCAAAACATTCGTGAAGGCTGGATTTGGCCCATGGTTTCCAGTTTGGGGCACCTGACAGAGAACTCCAGAACAGTGGTTTTCAACCCTGACTGCACACTGGCATCACCTCGGCAGCTTTCAAAAATATGTGCCTAGACTTCATGCTAAAGCAATTAAGTCAGAATCTCCTGAGCTGGGGCCCAGACACTGATATTTTTAAAAAATAGTTCCCTGATAATTTTAGTGTACCATCATTTTAAAAATAAGCTTTTTTATTTTGGAATAAGTTTAGTTTTACAGAAAAGTTACAAAGGTAATACACAGGTTTTGTACACCCTACATCCAGTTTTCCCCATTGTTAACCCTTTGCATTACCATGACATATTTGTCAGAATTAAGAAACTGACATCAGTACATTATTATTAACCAAACTCCAGACTTCATTGGAATTTCACCAATTTTTCCATTGATATCCTCTTTTCGTTCCAGAATCCAATCCCTGGTACCATTTTGCATTTGGTGGTTTTTCTCATCAGTTTGCTCTGGTCTCTGACATTATCTCAGACTTTCCTTGTTTTCCATGAGTAGTCCCAGCCAGGTATCCTGGAAAATGTCTCCAGGTCTGCATTTTTCGATGTTTAGTTCATGATGGGATCCATGTTATGTCTAAGTTCTGGAAAGAATACCACACAGGTGAAGTGCCCTTCTTGTTATATCATATCAGGGTATAATCTCCATTTCTGAGAACACCTACTCTAGTTAATCATGGCTGAATGAAATGGAGATGGCTGGCCCCATCCAGCTTCAACACAGATGAAAGCAGATCAGGGCAGGAAATCAGGAGTGATGACAGGAGGCCAGCAGTGGAGCCCCATCCCTTCCAAACAAGCCAACGAACTCAGCGTCAACGGACAAATGTTCCATTGCAGGCTTCTCCACCAACTCAACTTTAGAGAAGCCACTGCTTTCTGGTGTTATTTTCTTCCTCTGTACCATGTAGAAGTTGGTATTTCCAGTCCTGAATATATGTGATTCTAAAGTTTTGGAGTGGGTTTTCATGAACCAAATATTGTCCATAGCTCCATTTCATAAGAGGAATGTGCTTCAGTGCTAAGCAAGGGGCCACCAAAATGTCAGAGTTTCTGCAAAGGGAGGTGGTAGGAAGGCCAGTCTACTGCCCTAATTTGCATTTATGACACTTGTCTCCTAAAGATGTCAAGCACCTCGAAGGAAGAAAACAAATTGCAAAAACTGAGAAAATTCAACTCCTTCACTCCTCTTTCTTGCTGAAGTTCAGTATTATTCCTTCTGTTACCATGGATTGTGAAGTCAATGACATAATTTGTTTTTTACAAAATCTTTTCATGTTGACACTTTCAGCAAATCTTACCGGAAGCGAGGATGAATGGCTTGCAAAGCTGTATGTTCTAAGTTGCCAATAATTTGTACGGAGCCTGTGATTGCAAAACCACAAAAATTTCACAATAGTGGAAACCTTTCATTAAGCATCATAAATGACAGGGTGGATTTGTTTTAACTATGAGCATAATCATGCTTATTGATTTAAGATCATAAACTGAGAGATTCTCCATGGAGGTGAGACAGGTAGGCTGCAAATCGTTGTACACAATACTTTGCCACCTCTGTGTGTTAAGTCTGACCCAGAACATTCTCCCGGTATTGGATCAGGCTCTCATCTGGTGTAATTTGCCCATGGGGATTGTATTGGCTATGAAACTAGCACCTATTAGTAGCTGTTGTAAAAAAGAAATGTTCTCTAAATCACAATTCAGTGGTGCGTTTCGAATGACTGAAGCCAGGTTCCTAGGCACAGAGACAAGAAAGAATGTCAAACAGGACCTTTAATGCACGTTTGTATTTAAACATCAGACCTAACAGAAAACCCTGAGACTTTATACAATGATTGGAGCGTTGTAGGAACCTAATTAATGCATCGCATTGTCGGGTGAATGGTTGGCCAGGCACACGAGCTCTTCTGAGGGATGTGAGAGGGTTCAGGTACCGCCTAGAAAGAATGAGTGCAGTTGTAGGGATTCAGTGGCCCATCTGAAGGGGCCATGGAAAGGCAGCTTTGTCTGGCACGCTGCCTTTTCAGACCCACTTGATAATATTAGTGTCAGTTTCAAGTGGAGCGCATGCCAGATTGCAGATAGCTTGGGCTGGCATTTCAAATAGGCTAATTGTGAAACTGGAGAAGAAAATGGTCACATTCTTGCTAAGGTGGCCATTCAAATGCAGTCTCTCCCCCAGAGTTCCATGGGTCTCACTCTGAGCCTTTCCCCTCGGCAGCTCCTCGATTTCCCTCTTTGCTGGGATGGCTTGGCCTTGTTAAAATGTGCCCTGTGTATTAAAATGAAATTGTCACTGCCGGGTGATGCCACATAACATGGTTTGACACTAAGCACTGGCAGCTACAGAAAACAGACTTTTATTGCATTTATTCTTTCAGAGATGAGAGTCTCTAAAGGCTCCTGCAGACATATACTTAGTTAAATCTGAATGAAGCCAGAGTGAACACTCTACGCTGCTGTCTGGTGTTCACAGAAATGGCCCCCACTAGGCTTGGTGGGGCTGTAAACCAGTCTTAACAAAAGATGATCGTACTAGAATCCAAAAGGGAAGATATGAGGCTTTCAAACCAGGACAAAAATGTTTTAGGTGGATGGATGAGATGAAGCCACCAAGCACACACACGCTATCCCCCATCCAGTTTCAGTGTGCGTTTAGAATTCCGTGTCGTTTTAAAGACAAAAGGGGAAGGGTTTGATTTGTAGGACTCTGGCAAGCAAGCTTTAGATTCTTAACTGCCTTTTATCTAGATGAGTACCCAGAGAGCAACTGAACAGGGAGGGGGCCCTGGGGCATAAGCTTTTCATTCCATAGCTCTCCTGGAATCAAAATTCCATAAAGCAACATCTGTAGTAATTAAGGACGCACATTTCCTCTCCCATTCATGTCTCTGCTAGGAGGGAAGGTTATCTTCCCTAAGAGACAATGGATAGTGGGTCCTTTGGGAAAAGAGAAAGAGCAGAATTTGAATTCTTTTGTTCCTAGAAATGGAAGTTTCCTAGTTAAAAAAAAATTAAGGGATTTCCCTGGTGCCACAGTGGTTAAGAATCCACCTGCCAATGCAGGGGACACGGGTTCACGCGCTGGTCCAGGAAGATTTCCACAAGCCGTGGAGCAACGAAGCCCATGCGCCACAACTACTGAGCCTGTGCTCTAGAACCCGCAAGCCACAACTACTGAGCCTGCGTGCCACAACTACTGGAGCCCACATGCCACAACTACTGAAGCCCACGTGCCTAGAGTCCATGTCCCACAACAAGAAGAGCCACCGCAATGAGAAGCCCGCACACCACAACGAAGACCCAATGCAGCCAGAAGTAAATAAATAAATTTATTTTTTTTAATTAAAAAATAACAAGTTGGAAGATGTAAAAGATTCCTCTGGAAAGAAAATGTGAAGGAGTTAGCAAAATTATACTTAGCTGCTCCTCAATATTTGGAATGGGAAACAATTCATCTTATCTTTCTAATCCAAATATCCTCTGATTTGGGGGAATTTGTGATTAAGCAGTGAATAAAATGCTATTTTTGTTGTTATTTTTATTTATTAAAAGTGGGTATTATTAAGCTTAAAGAGTTTTAGCTTTGAATTTCGACACAAAAGTGAGTCACTCTTCAGATGTTCTTCAAAATAACACTAGGTAGATCCAATGGGCATCTAATAAATGAACATTAACCTATTAACGTCAGATTAGTTTCCTGTGCTTTCTTGTCATATTAGGACCAGCTACGTAATTTGTGGGATCTAGTGAAAATTAAAAATACAAGACCCCTTGTTTAAAACATATTAAGGATGTCAGGATGGTGACAGCAGAACTTTAAATCAAGTGCAAGATTTTTCTAAGCACAGGACTCTGGTACTGCATGTGTACCCCTGACATTGGTCCTGCTCTGCTTCACCATCTTATCAATACAGAAAAAATGTGCATCTTTCCCATGCTTCCTAGGAATGTACATTGGAAAATGTTTTGTTTTGAGTCATAAGGTAATTATAGCTCCCCAGATGGAACGTGCTTTTGAAACCATCTTCAAATAAAGCTACCATATGATTCTGCAATCCCACTCCTGGGCATATATCTGGAGCAAACCGTAATTTGAAAAGGTACATATATCCCAGTGTTCATAGCACTATTTACAGTAGCCAAGACATCGAAGCAACCTAAATGTCGATCGACAGATGAATGGATAAAGAAGATGTGGTATATACATACACAATGGAATATTACTCAGCCATAAAAAGGAATGAAATAGTGCCATTTGCAGCAACACAGATGGACCTAGAGATTATCATACTAACTGAAGTAAATCAGACAGAGAAAGACAAATATATGATATCACTTATATGTGGAATCTAAAAAAAAAAAATGATACAAATGAACTTATTTACAAAACAGAAAGACTTACAGACTTAGGAAACAGACTTATGGTTACCAAAGGAGAAACATGGGGGTAGGGATAAATCAGGAGCTTGGGATTGGCATACACACACTATTATATATAAAATAGGTAACCAACAAGGACCTAATGTGTAGCACAGGGAACTCTACTCAATATTTTGTAATAACCTATAAGGGAAAAGAATCTGAAAAAAAAATAGATATATATGTATGTATAACTGAATCACTTTGCTGTACACCTGAAACTAACACAACATCGTAAATCAACTATACTTCAATAAAAAAAAAAATTTCTTAACCTGGTAACTCAGATGCTCTTGCCTGCACCCCTCAGCTTATCTCCAAGAGTTTCCCTGAGTGAACCTTCCACTGGGCCACAGTGCTCTACTCACTCTACCCCATCTACAAGGACACAGCCTGCCCCCTCCCAGCCTGGCCCCTACCCTAGTTACTTCTGCAAAGGCCTTTCTGTCCTCCTGTGCCCACTTCTCAGAGTTTTCCTGGCTTCTGCAATTCCTCTCACATTTGAATTCCTCTCGGTGTAATAAATATATAACTTATTTGGCATTTGCTTATATATATATATTTTTTTCCTTTTCTTTTTTTCTCTGCATGTAATATGAATATGAAAACACACATAAAATTTGGATGTAAGAAAGTTTTACAACTTGTGTCAAAGGGCTCCATTCCAAGAAAGTTCATATTAATAACAGAGCAGAAAATCCAAAATTATACACTTTACCTTTTAGACAAAAAATTTCACACATTTCATACACATTCTTTTATATGTATGTGTGCCATTTCTTAAGTCCGTTTTTCCTCTAGTGTACCGTTTGTGGGAATTAATTTCTTTTGATCACAGTTGACCCTTTAATTTTTATCTTCCACACTCTTTTACAAAATAATAAAGTCCAGATATAGTTACTATTTAGAAAATGTTGCTGATACTGTTCTACTTAGGGGAGAGCAACACTGCTAATGTTGACAGTATGATGCTATGGCCCCGAATGTTATTCATTAGCTTGTATCTGAGATGCCAAAACTTGGCACAAGAAACCCAGTCTAGGAATATTGATACCTAGTTTGAAAAAATAGAAGATTGTCTGAGATTGAAAATTAAGAAAGTTCAGGACCTGAGGTTTGTGTATATATGTTCTCCTCCCACATTTGGGACCCCAAATAACTCCCTTTTATCTCTCACCCAGTGGGTTTTCAATAAAGCCGTCATGATGCTGCTGACAACACCACTGCGTGAATCTCCTGTAGGCCGCCAGTTGTTTAAACGCAATGCATCCCCTCCCCTTGTTTTGTGGAGACCCTTGAGGTACAGCTTAGTAGTTCCTGTGCAGGTTGGTGTCACCCAGGCCTCAGGTAAAAGCCCGCCTCCGCCACTTAACTGCCAAGGTGGTTCATGTCACTAAGCCTTGCTGCCCTCACTAGTGTGAAAGGCAATAACGAGACCTGCCTCTCCGGTTTGCTAACTCAGACATTCAACACACATTTATTGAGCACTTTCAAGTGCCAAGCATTGCTGTATGGATTAAGTAAGATAATGCCTCAGGATTACGTCTGGGTGATGACTCTGCACAGCGCCGTCCACGGTGGCAACATTTAGTAGAGTAAGTGATGCTCTTAGTAGTGATGGGTTTGTGATGTTCTATCCACCTGGTCATGGTGGTCATGGCAACAGTTGGCGGTTCTGGTAAAATTCTGAAATCAAGCTTTTCTATGGTTTTCTTAATTTCCTTTTCTTTTTAATTTATTTTTCCTGGATATGTACAACTTCATGAAAGCATATGATCCCCTGTTTACTTCTTTTCCCAGAATGGAGTCTACTGAAAAATGTGAAGTGGTGATTCAACATTTTAATGGAAAATATCTGAAAACACCACCAGGCATCCCAGGTAAGAAATACCATAAAGTAATCATTAAATAATATCTAGGCTCATTGCTGTTATCAGAATGAGTATATAGGAAAGCCCATGGTTGGCCACTGGGAGGGAAATTTTTGCCTTTAAAAATATGTATTTTTTAATACTATGTAACAACGCATCTTTCTCAAAACTACCAAAAGTTTCTTGGTGATTGTTCTTTGGCCTGTCTTTTGAATCTCTGCTGCTAATTCCCTAAAGTGAATTAGAAGAAAAACATAGCAAAGAATAGGTTAAAATGCACTCGAAGTGAAGAAAGTTTGTGACTCCTATCATTAATATTGGTATCCTGATTTCTAATTTGTAACATACCTAAACGGTGATATATTATAAATAAAATGACAGTGGCATCCATAGATTGAGGCCAGTTGACAGACGTTTCTTACCAGTCCATGACAAGAAGAGTACAGAAAAGGAGAGTAAGCATTTAGAAACTTTTATAGCAATATGACATTATCATGAAATCTTAGTGCATAACTTCATATTTTACAAAAATATCAAATGTACATTGAATTTATTTTAAGCTGTCCATGCATCAGAGATAGTCTAGGAAGCGCCAATCTAGGCTACCTCAGGGCATTTCACATTTCCAAAGGCAAAATTCTTAAGATTTGACACGCGTTATAAGATGGTATAACTTTATGCTATTAAGAATTATAGTCAATGTAAAAGAATTGACTACATCACATGTATCAGGATATGAGCTAGAAATACCTCAACATGATATTAATTTGGAAGTAGTATATATGAAAAGTATTGAATATTAAGTGAATAAATTAAAAAATATATCTTACTCATATGTCAATAAAACTGGAAGAAAAAATATATCTTACTCATGCATAAAAATATTAAAGGTTGAGTGAAGTTCTAAAAAAATTTATAACAAATAGATAAGGAAATATCTGACTATACACGTTGGTTTATTTGTTGCTTTTCGATTTTCCGTGATTCTCAGGAGAAAATATGTGAAATTCTTCAGTCTTACAATATTTTTCCTTTTGATGATTTTAAGCTGCCTCTCTGTAGTGTCTGCTACATGAAGTATCTACTATTTAAAACCCATGGCTAAAGAGTTCAGGGGTTGAGCATTTTGGTTCCTTAAAGTATATTGAGGTTATATAGAAAAGGAAGTCTGAACAAAAAGAGAAATATTTTTGTGGGGGGATCAGGTTCCTTTTATGACTCACTCAGTTTTGGGAGGATGTTGGGAAAGGAGAAAGGCCCTTCAGACTGACACTTGGATGATCTGGAAAATCCCAAAGTAGGGCCCCCGGTTAATCACGAGCGGCAGTGAAGTTGTACCTCAATTTGGTTAGTTTCCATGTGTGACATTCCCTTGAGAACCGGCTGCATTATGATCCAATTGGAGACATATGGTGTTGTTGAGAAAAGAGTTAGCAGTTTTCATCTCAGCATGTCAGCTGCCCTTGCATTTTAAGAGAAATACTTTTTTTTTTCTCTTAGCATAAAGGACATTTTAAGACACTCTGCTCAGACCCATCACTGAGTAAAGGAATTGCATTGTTAAAGGATTTTCCCCTTATTCATCTTATTTTAATCCAACAGATGGCCACCTATATAGAAGGCATTCAAACTAGACGTGAATTACATGGTTATGAACAAAATAGGTGGAAATTATTGTTGATTGAAGTTTTAATACAAGTCTCAGTTTTTTATGATTCTTCCTTTTTGGAAAAAGACAGTGAAATCCTTCTTGACCTGATTGATTTGAAATTGTTTTAGGTTAACCCATAGAACATACAGCTGACTAATAGAATTTAATGCTAAGGACAAATAAAGTTACTACAAGTCCCCCAAAGATCTGAGCATCCTTCCTTGAATAAGAAGGCTGTGATATCAACCTATCTAATATCATAGCTACGACCCAGTGAGAACATTGTGAATAGCAAGAACTTAGTTATGGGTTTCTCTCTCACTTTTATCTCGTGGGACCATGAGAGGCAGAATAATTACACTCAGTTAAAAACTCTTAAGAGATACAACTTTATGCTTCTGAGATTAGCCTTCAACATAATTAAATTGAATATACAATATCGGTCATCGTCAATACTTGAATTTGCTTGTTTATGCTTACTTTGGAAGTCAAATAGAGTTTAATAAAGGCTTCAAATGCTAACCGAAGACATAATTTTTTTAGTGAAGTATAGTGGATTTACAATGTTATATTAGTTCAGGTGTACAGCAAAGTGATTCAGTTATATATATTCTTTTACATATATATATATTCATACATATTTATATTCTTTTCAGATTCTTTCTCCTTATAGGTTATTACAAAATATTGAGTACAGTTCCCTGTGTTATACAGTAGGTCCTTGTTGGTTATCTATTTTATATATAGATAAAAACATATAGATATACCATGTAGTGTGTATATGTTAATCTAACTTCTAATTTATCCCTCCCCCTTCCCCTTTGATAGCCATAAGTTTGTTTTCTATGTCTGTGAGTCTGTTTCTGTTTTGTAAATAAGTTCATTTATATCTTTTTTTTAGATTCCACATATAAATGATATCATATTATATTTGTCTTTCTCGCTGGCTTACTTCACTTAGTATGATCATCTCTAGGTCCATCCATGTTGCTGCAGATGGCATTATTTCATCCTTTTTTATGGCTGAGTAGTATTCCATTGTATATACGTACCACATCTTCTTTATCCATTCATCTTTCAATGGATATTTAGGTTGTATCCAGAGAAAACCATAATTCAAAAAGACACATGCACCCCAACATTCATTGCAGCACTGTTTACAATAGCCAGGACATGGAAGCAACCTAAAGATATTTTATTTGATATTTAATTTGATATTTAAATTTGGTGTGGAATAAAATGACATAATGCAAGAGGCTGGTATTTTGGAAATCACTGAAGTAAAATGACTGCTGGGTTCATTTACTCCGTCACAACAGGGATAATTAAACTTGCATGCATGCTGTTTGCCTTTCTTGGTCCTCATTGCTTATTTCTTGTAGATGGTTGAAGTCTTATTTTCAGAAACTCATACCTTAATTCTATTTTCTGTTCCATCTTGAGGCATGTGAGTAGGATGTCACAATGAGCCCTGATATCTAGTGAATCCTTTGATATTTTCAAAAGAAGTGATGAATTCCTAACTTTTTAAATACTAATGTAGCTTTAGAGAGATGGTCCTTGCTTGTGGGTGCTAATCAAAATCATCTATAATTGATCTGACCACTTGCAATTAAAATAGAACTTTAAAAAATTGTAAAAACCTCAGTGTTTCACTTTATCAAGATTTGGCATTTTGAATTCAGAAATTTGTGGGTTTTTAGAGCAGCACATGGATGGTTTCAATGCAGTGCTTTAAGGTTGTGTGAACGAGAGACCCACAAGGATCCAAAAATGACCTAAGATCTTTCAGACCCTAAGACAGCTGTGGAAAAGAGTGAGCCTTGCTTCTAACCTCCCTCTAAGCAAGCAGAGAGAAATCAGTACCATATTCACATCCCTTCCTTCTTCATTAGAGATAACTTGGGGAAATGTGCCATTTTTGTTCTGTCACTCTTGACAGTGATTCCTCTTAAAGTAAATGCAAAGTTCATTATTTTCCTGAGATGATGATCTAGTTTCCAAATCCCATCCTGTGTCATTTCTATAGAAGAACAAGATAAAAATCTACATCAACCCAAAACTCTGACATTGATCAGGCTTTCTCTCTCTGAGTTCCTCCAATTTGTTCATAACAGATTTAATTTTAATGAATACATCATGGATTGTTAATGCCTATTATAGCCTCCCAGAACTAGCTCTGTTCACTTTGAATTATAACGTTGTCCCCAGATTTTGGCTACCTGGATCATTGAAGCTAGATATACATCAAAAAAAATCTAATTATTCGAATTCTGGTATGTGAGGTACAGGAAATTAACTAAGACCATGTGGCCGTGTTGCTACCAGCAGGTGGGAAGCAGCGGCCAAAGACATGTTAAATAGCGTCAGTCATGTCATTGCTCTGCAGAAAGGGATCATCCGGTATTTTCTCCCTCCCCTAGAGGGAAAAGAAAACACTGTTCCATAAATGTCGCATGTCGTACATATTGATCTTGATGTTTTCTGGACAAAATGAAGCATCATTAGTTGCTTGCTTGCTTGACCCCAGACATTTCTTTGTTCCAAAACAAATTGCACAGCAACTTGTGCAGCCCCAAAGCGTTACATTTTAAAACCTCTAACAGAAAGGGTAAGTTCCTGGGCACTTCAGGGATCTGTAGGGCATGAACTAGAAAAGCTCACGTTCAAAGAGCCCGGGAGCACCACGTGGAAAGGCTTCGGCATCTAAGAACATGTATTGACGAGCAGAACATTCAGACTGCTTTGAGGAAAAAGAAATCACGTTTTGCTCTTAAACTAGGCTTTTGCCTGTAAGCACACGTTCTTATCAGTGGAGCAGTCTTTTCAGAAGACAATGGAATAACCCACTTTTAGTATGATTTTATTACTCTTTGGATAATTATATCTAATCCCAGTTGAACTCCAAGAAGTAGGGAAGGGTTGAGAGAGACCTCACCCTATTTGGGGATCTTTTCAATTTTAGCAAATCTTCTGATCAACAGAAATTTGGACAGATGAATCATGTTTTCCTAATCAGTAAAATAAACTATGTACCTTCTTGATCCTTTTTTTTTTTTTAATTCATTTTTGGCTGTGTTGGGTCTTTGTTGCTGTGCGTGGTCTTTCTCTAGTTGTGGTGAGCAGGGGCTACTCTTCATTGTGGTACGCAGGCTTCTCATTGCGGTAGCTTCTCTTGTTGAGGAGCACAGGCTCTAGGTGCGTGGGCTTCAGTAGTTATGGCTCACGGGCTCTAGAATGCAGGCTCAGTAGTTGTGCCGCAAGGGCTTAGTTGCTCTGCAGAGTGTGGGATCTTCCCGGACCAGGGCTCAAACCCGTGTCCCCTGCACTGGCTGGCGGATTCTTAACCACTGCGCCACCAGGGAAGTCCCTGATCCTTTGATATATAATTTTACGATTGTATGTTTATGTAAATAAAAACTGTGTAGGACTTTGGATGTGTATGTGTATTTAGGGGAGCATTCAAGGAAAAATATTTACAGTCTGATAATTTTTTAAAGAAAATGGAAAAAATTAATGTTGTTTGCATAAATTTCAAACTTCCCTCAGAGTAATGTATCAACAATGTACTAAAATGAAATTTAGATTACAATTCTGAATATTTGAGGAACAGACACATTTTTATCAGGGAAAATGTTGCCAACTCTCACAAGCAGTGTTTCCTCAGTGGTACCAGTCTGATAAGTCACAAATGCAACTATAGTTGAGTAAAAGGCAGCAAATAGAAAAGTATTATCGTGTACAGTTCAGTAAAAATATATCTCTGATTCTACTCACGAGAAGCACTGCCTAACTCTGAGTTTTTCTTCTTTGTGAAACTAAAGCATCATTTGCATAATAAACTTCGCAAATACCTTGATCCCCAACTGGGCGTTGCCTTAGATTTCTCGTTAGTAAGAGGATTTTTGCAGTACTTAGGAGGTACTTTCTGTTGAGCTCTTCATCTTTAATGTTAGTGATGCTTTCTAGATTATTTCTATCTACCAAACACATAGTTGGTTGCTTCATGGTGAAACACTGCTGGAGTATTATTAGTGAATTTCACAGAGCAAACTGACCACTTCATAGCCAATAGAGTCTTAGAGGCTGTGAAGTCTATGTTCTTGGCCAATCATTTCTCAGCCTTTCTATGGAGCCATACCTGATACGGTGAAGGTAGTGACAGAGATTATTACATTTTGAAATCTGGATAGTGAGAGGCCAGATAGAGAGGGTACAGGGGATCATCTTCAGGAGATTAAACATGATTGGAATGGGTTTTGAGTCCTGTGCTATAGCCCTCCTCTGCCTGTGATAACAGCTGAGGAAGAGGGGTGCATCCAGGAAGCATCCCACATCAAGCATCCAGCAAATCTCTCCACTGTTGTAATTCAGGGAAAATCTATAAAATCTAAAAATCTATAAAACCTCACTCAACCTGATATGGGTTTTCTGCAAAGTTTGGGGGAGTTATCACTCCCTAGTACAACTCTCAATCAATGGGAAATGAGAGTCAGCAGATTCTAGGAGTTTCCCACAATGGTAACAAGCTCAGTGAGGCACCTTTTATTGGCTTTTCTTTCTTCCCTTTCTTTTCCTTTCTTATTATGTTTCTGCTTCCTGGCCTCAGCTCCCAATTAAACTATTTTGTTCCAGGCTCTGATTTGGGGGAACTCAAATTAAGGAGGGTGATCCAGCAATTGTGGTAGAGAATTATGTTTTGATTTAAAACTTCTGGCCATAGAGGAAGAAGGGAGATACAGCTTAAGTAGTGAAGTGAATTTCATTGACCAAATATATTGTTTTCATTACTTTATTTTAAAAATTTATAGTAGCATTTATGAACCATGTATTAGGGATGATAAAGGTGAATATTAGTGATCCTATACAGATGGTAGTCGGAGTTTAAATTTAGCAAGAGAGATGTGTAAGACAATGAGGATGAAGTGCCACCATGACGTGGCTGACCTTTGAAAAACTGCAGACATGAAGAGGTGGTCATTGATGCAAATGGGGAGAGAATGAGGGCCCAGGAAATAGTCATAATGCCAGCAAAGTGAAGGTGAGGGGTGGGCATAGAAAATCATGACACAGAGAAAAGAATTTGTGAGATTTTGGTCTTGGATAAAGGTAGAGTGGTGGCCGTTGATAATGGGTCCAGTGTGGGAACATCTGGAGTTGATGGAAGTGAAATGATCTTTAGTTGAACAACTTGGTCTTCTGATTAGTATGTTGGGAGGGTTTTCAACAATGTTGTAGATTTCCTCACTAACCTTCACTCTTCCCTTGATCTTCCCTAAAGTTCTAATCTTCATAGGAGAAGGTTAGGGAGGGTGAAGAGTGATTTTTTGTTTATGTATTTGATTCTGAGTTTTCTGAACCAGGGTTTTGTTTAGTTGTTTTATTTGTTTTTATTATTGTTGTTGCTTCAAGTGCTATTGTTTAGCTCAGTGTAGATTCTCAGTAAATGTTCTTTGAAGTTGATGCACAATTCCATGAACTGAATAACCCTCATACTTATATTTGTTTTTAATGGAATTCCTGAGGATGTATGGGGGATGCCCACCTTCTGTGTCATCAACAAACTTGGAGGAAAACATTGAGAGAAATCTTTAAATCTTTTCTTAATTTCTCACAAAAATTCTCTACAACACATTTGTATATCTAAATATACAGAGAGAGAGAGCTACATATTCACAAGAAAAAGAAACTTAATTTGATTGAGAAAGATTCTAGTTGCTTTTTAAAAAGCCTCATTTTCCAGGACTGCTTTCCAAGGTGTTATGCTGGTAATCAAATTGTTATTTCTTTAAAGAACTCATTCTTGAATGGGACAATGATGAATTCTGCTTTCCGGCACAGAAAATAATATTGCCTGATTTATGTTGAAATAATGTCTAGATCTTAACTTCTTGCCACTGGATCTAGTTAGGCACTATTACTATGCTGTACTTTTTTTTTTTCTTTTTTCACATAAAAATGTGACTATCTTGAGAATAAACAGAAAAGAGAGTTTCTTGGTCTATGCTTTTATTCCTTTTGGCATAAAGTCACTTCTCTCTGCCTATAGGAAGTACTGCATTGGCTTATTATTCCTATTATAATATTATATATAATACAATATGTAGTGTTTAATCAATATGATATGGACAATATGTTTTGCTGGTCATATATTTTCTATAATTATGTATAAGCACCAATGAATAGTAGCAGAATTTGTCTAGAGTCTGCACTTGGCTCCAGAATCTGATTTTTTTAAATCAAAATTTCATGGAACTGAGAAGAGGGATGAAGAGGTTTTCTATACATCTCCAGAATCACGAACCATCTTCGTCTATTTTTATGTAAAATAAAAATTCCATTCAGGTCTTCAAAAATTTTCTGCATTGAAGATTTCACAGTAAAGACTTACAAGGGAATTCCCTGGCGGTCCAGTGGTTAGGACTTTGCGCTTCGACTGAAGGGCACCCCGGTTCCATCCCTAGTTGGGGAACTAGAATATCACATGCCGCACAGCGCAGCCAAAAAAAAAACTTACAAAATAAATTACAAAGCCTTAATTTTATTCCTAAAATGATGTTGGGCTTTGCCTTCTGTCAGCATTGCTAATGAGTAGTTAAACCATGAGTGTCTGTCCGAATGAGTCCTATTAGCAAGCAAAGAGGTTTGAGTAGCTTAAGACCAATTAAGACACAAGCCACAGAAACCAAGCTCTGAATAATTAAGTGCTTAGTGCATTTCCACATCTAGAGATTCACTTAATAGGATTGATTTAAAAATACATTCTAACCAATTTTTGGATAAATTGATAGTAGCCTGAATTAAATTCTCACCACTCTCTGCTCGTAACTATCAAGAAGCCTGCCATGTACACAGCTCACTATTTATGATCTAATTTTTTAGAATGAAAAGTCTGCAAAGTTTAAGAAAATATTTTAAGAGGAATATAAATGAAAACGCTCATTGAGAGCTCTGAACCAGCCATCATTTATCTTATAACTGTTTCCTCTGATTTCTTACCTCTTTAAGCCTATGAATGATGAATCAATTAGTTTATTTATTATTTTAGTCATTTTTCATTACAGAAGAAGAAATCTTTCAAAGGATATTGGCATGTTTTTGATCTTTTTTTAGAATTCATATATTTCAAAGACATATTTATCCAATTAGATTGTATATTTTTCTAAGAAAAAACTTTAATGTTTATCTTTCCCTTTTCCTCAAACAACTCATAAACTATTTGAATGTAAAGACTGCACCTTGGTGTTCATGTCTCAAGCATCTAACCCAATGCCTGTCACAGAAGAGTACCAATAATTATTTGTTAAATGAGTCAATATCTACTTGTGATAGGCAGAATCATGCCCTTCCTCCCCCAAAGAACTCTAAGACCTAATCCCCATTCCCTGTGAATATGGCAAAGGAATTAAGGTTCCAGATGGAATTAAGGTTGCTAATAAACTGACCTGAAAGTAGGGAAATTATTCTGAGTGGGCCCAGTGTAATCACAGGGGTCCTTAAAAGTGGAGGAGGGGACAGGACAGGAGCTCAGAGGGATGCAATAGAAGGACTTGAGCCACCACTGCTGGCCTTAAAGATGAAGCAATGTGGGCAGCTAGCCTCTGGAATATGAAAAAAACAAGAAATTGGATTCTCCCCTAAAACCTCCAGGAAGGAACTCAGCCCTGTTGACACCATGATTTTATCCCAGTGGAATGTGTGTCAAACTTCTGACCTACAGTAGTATAAAGTAGTGAATTTGTATTATTATATACCCCCATGTTTTTTGTTAATTTGTTATAGCAGTAACATAAAACTAATAGACTAGTATAGAACTCATTTCAACTGAATATTGTCCAAACTGTTTCTAAATTACGTTATAAACAGCCTCTGGAGAAATTTCTTAGTTTCTCGTATTTTTAACTTTCTTTGTATTATTTGGTGGCTTGTATGTCAAATAGGAAAAACTATCCTGTTAATTATTTTGACTTTAGAGTTTCTTTATACCTTCTCATAAAGATATATTAGAATGGAAGACTGTTAAACATCCAAAAAGAGAGTCTTTGGAGATGGATGATAAGGTATCAGAGAACATTTTCCTTTTTTATTGAAGTATACTTGATTTACAATGTTGTGCTAATTTCTGCTGTACAGGAAAACAACTGAGTTATACACATATATACATTCTCTTTTATATTCTTTTCCATTATGGCTTATCCCAGGAGATTGGATATAGTTCCCTGTGCTATAGTAGGACCTTGTTGTTTATCCATCCTAGTATAATAATTTGCATCTGCTAACTCCAAATTCCCACTCCATCCCTCTCCTCACCCCCTCCCCCTTGGCAGCCACAAGTCTGTCCTCTATATCCACGAGTCTGTTTCCATTTTGTAGATAGGTTCATTTGTGTCATATTTTAGATTCCACATATAAGTGGTATCATATGGTATTTGTCTTTCTCTTTCTGACTTACTTCACTTAGTATGATAATCTCTAGTTACATCCGTGTTGCTGCAGATGGCATTATTTCGTTCTTTTTCATGGCTGAGTAGTATTCCATTGTATATATGTACCACATCTTCTTTGTCCATTCATCTGTCAGTGGACATTTAGGTTGTTTCCATGTCTTGGCCATTGTGAATGGTGCTGCTGTGAACATAGGGGTGCAGGTATAGAGAATGTTATTTTTGACCTAAAGAAAGCAAATATCATTTCAAACCATTTGTTTCCTTAAAATGTGCCAGGAAAAGTATACCACTGTAATCTAAATTCATGCAAATATTTAACTCTCAACCCTA
Organism: Phocoena phocoena; assembly: GCF_963924675.1. NCBI lineage: Eukaryota > Metazoa > Chordata > Mammalia > Artiodactyla > Phocoenidae > Phocoena > Phocoena phocoena. The sequence continues at coordinate 54,897,369 of NC_089228.1, read as the reverse complement.
ATATTTGCTTTCAGTAATTGCTGTTATTAAAAAAAAATCATTAGGGTTTAGAAGAGCTCAAAGAGGTTATAAAGCTGATATCAGCCTTGAGTTTTAGGTGATTATATCTAAAGCATATATGATGCCCCATTCTGGCTCACTGTCCCATGAAATGAAGAGTGCCCTAAAGCTCTGAATAGGTGAGTCCCATAGGGAAGCTTAGTTTTGAGACATAAGTAGAAGTTCAGGGAGATAATTATCAATATTTATTAAGTGTTAACACGATATACAATTGGCCCTTGAGCAACCCCCGGGGTTGGGGCACTAACCCTTCTTGCAGTTGAAAATCCTTGTATAACTTATAGTTTGTTCTCTGCATATGTAGTTCCTCCACATCTGCAGTCCTACATCCATGGATTCAATCAACCTCGGATTGTGTAGTACTACAGTGTTTCAATTTACTATTGAAAAAATTCCAAGTATAAGTGGACCTGCCCAGTTCAAACCTGTGTTATTCAAGGATCAACTGTATATTCTTATTATTCAAGTGCTTAAATTTGTACTGATTTAAGTGCTTCTTATTATTCACAGGATTAAAATACTTTCAGGGAATTTACAAAAATATATCTCATACTATCTCCACAGCTTCCCTGACTTACCTGGACATATACATACTAGACACACGCTAAGTAAAGTAGCAATTGTTGATAGTTATCAGGCTTCTCTGCAAAAAAAGCAAGGACAGTTTCACTATTGATAAGACCTTTGTAGTGGTGGATAGAATTGCAATCCTGTGTAATGTGAGTGAGTAGGTTACTGGTGGGTAGCACGATTTAGCTGATCCCACTGTGTCTTGATAAAGGTACATCCCAAAGAATCAAAATTGTACCAATATAAAAGATAATGGAGTTTTAATACAAGCATTCCTAACAAAGCACAAAAGCATAGAAATCAAATATTGAAACTATTTTTTATGAGCAATAACTTTAAGATGGTGTGGTGTATTTGAACCAAATGGTGGTCCAGAGACCTGTGGGGTCCCTGAGATTCTTTCCCTTTCTGGTGGTCTGCAAGGTCAACATATTTTCATAATACTGGCATATTGTTTGCCTTTTTCACTCTGATTCTCTCATGAGCATAGAGTTGAGTTTCCCAGAGGCTACGTGATGTATGATATGGCAACAGATTGAATGCAGAAGCAGATATTAGAATCCAGCTGTCTTCCATTAAGCCCAAAATTACAGAGGTTTGCACAAATATAAAACAAGGCCACTCTTGTGTTTATTTATTTTGTTTTTGAATATTTTTTATAAAAATATATCACTTGTGGTATCATGTGATTTTAAAAATTTTTTTATTGGAGTATAGTTGATTTACAATGTTGTATCAGTTTCAGGTGTACAGCAAAGTGAATCAGTTATACATATACCTATATCCACTCTTTTTTTAGATTCTTTTCCTATATAGGCCATTACAGAGTATTGAGTAGAGTTCCCTGTGCTATACTTGTATACTTGTTAGTTATCTTAGGTCCTTATTAGTTATCTATTTTATATAGTAGTGTGTATATGTCAGTCCCAATCTCCCAATTTATCCCTGCCCCCCCTTACCCCCTGTTAACCATAAGTTTGTTTTCTACGTCTGTATTTTAAAATAAATTAATAAGGAAATATCTAAAGTTCTGGGTTTTTTAATGGTAAATATAAATAGATTTAACCTATGTAAGCAAAAGCTCTTTGGAGGGCTTCCCTGGTGGGGCAGTGGTTGAGAATCCGCCTGCCGATGCAGGGGACACGGGTTTGTGCTCCGGTCGGGGAAGATCCCACATGCCGTGGAGTGGCTAGGCCCGTGAGCCATGGCCACTGAGCCTGCAGGTCCGGAGCCTGTGCTCCACAATGGGAGAGGCCGCAACAGTGAGAGGCCCGCGTACTGCAAAAAATAATAATAATAATTTTTTAAAAAGCTCTTTGGAGTCTTTAATAATTGTTAAGAGTGTAAAGAGGTCCTGAAGCAAATATATAAACAATCAACAAACAAAACTTAACAACTTTGAATGTCCCTGATATAGAGTGAAGCTCAAGATTCAAGTCCTTTCATCTTCTCAGAATTAGAAAAGACTAAGGAAGATAGCAATGATAAAGATGAAGTTTAAAATAATCCTCTCATCTTTCTAATCTTATGTGGAAAAACTGGATGTGTTCTGGAACACTATTTTAAGTGGAATGATTAGGAAATACACTTCTATTAAATGAGTTACACTATTAGTTTTTGGAAGCAAGCATACAGATTCCTTAATTTATAGTGAGTCTTTTGTTTTTCAAATGCAGAGGCAATGGTTATGCTTCTAAACATATGCTTCATCATTTTATTAGCAAATAGTATATTGTTTGACCGAGTACATGAATGTTTTGTTGGAACAATGTGCATACACAGCATGTGTGGTGTGCACGGTTATGGGAATGGAAGTGTGTGATATGTGAGTGGCACATGAGTCTGTCGGAACTTAGGGAGAGTTTAAGGATAATATTTAAGAGCCAGAAGGCTAACCACAGATATGACATAGGAGTTCTGTTATCATCTTAAGGACTGCTAATTTCACATAGTGCTTGTCTTCCAGCTGGACTGTACTTTGGAGTTCTACCCACCATGTGGGATGCATCTTACAGACTTCCAGGTTTGCTAGTTGAAGTAAATAATAGCAGTAGTATAATAACAGTAACACATAACTAATTGAACACTGTATACTTTTAGTTTTCACATAATTTTTTTTTAATTTTCAGAAATGGTAGTCTCCTGTTCCAGAGTCCCAAAATCATGATTCTTTTAAGCTTATTGCCTCTTAACCTAATATAAAAGATCTCTAAGGAAAGTAGTTACCTAGTCATCTTTAGTAATTGGTTATCATTTTAACCCAATGAATTCATGTAAGAGATAAAAGAATGTTAGATACAATTTCTCCTGTAATTTATTTTGAAAAGACCCAACTTAATATTTGTTGACATCCTTTGACAGCCCCATCACTTTTCCCATCCCAAGGACAAGTGTTTTTCCTTTTTGCTGCATGTATGATGGTAAAGAAAAGTGCGACATCCACTTGCTTGAGAGCCTCCTGGCTGGGATGCTCTTTTTCCTCTGTGAATTTACTTGGCGGGAGAACATATTCTATAGAGAAAACCATCTTCTCCCTTGGAGACTAATGGATCTCGGTTTGACTTTTGGTTCTGTCTCTTGTTACTTTTGAATATGGGCAAGTTATTTAGTCTCTTGCCAGGCTCGTCAAGGACCCTAATGTTTCCATTAAGTGTTTATAATGCCTTCTTTACCGAAGTGTTGCTAGAATTAACTGAGAGATTTTGTGCAGCTCCACAAAAGTTCTGGCAGGAAATGGTAGATATTCCCTTTATAGGTAGCATCTGTTTGCATCATAAGAATCATTTCATCAACATCCACTCTCTAGGCTGGAAATATAATTTCACTTTTGAAACCTATGAACTATAATCATTGATGGACATTTATCTAGTACATGGACTGTATAAGGAATACCTCTCTTAGAGCTAGGTTAAAACCACCCTTCAATTTCCAAACTTTTTCACACATATCTCATTCTAGAATACTGTCCAATTAATTAAGTGTCTCAGCGGGAGCTCAACAGTTCTCTAGGGGGGTTAGAAAAAGTAGCGCACCAGATATATATTTACCTGAAATTTGCTGTGGTGACCCCCAATTCATAAATACTGGTCACACTTCTGATAGAACCAAGACAGTCGTGTTAATGCAGAGGGTCATTATTTTAGGTAAAACATCTGTAAAAACGAATGACCTCAAACCTCTTGTAATCATTTCTCGGCGTATCTTTGCACCTCCAGTTCACAGGTCCTAGGATCCCCCTCTACCCTAATTTCCCAAAGAAATCCTGCTCAAAAGTAAATATAACATTTTTCATGTAGATTTTCCTGATTTCCAACTTCTCTGCTCTTAAATTTCACTGCATCCCATTGAATTGTTTTCTCCTATATTGGGTATCCATTTGTGGTATAAAGCCTCGTGTGACAATTGCTGTCTACTTGCCTTATCCCACTGGATGGCAGAATTATGCCTTTTTTAATACTTATATCTCCTCCAATGTCTAGCATTTAAACATAGGAGATGCTTAATATAGATACACTGAATTTAATTTTAAAACATTGAGCCCATTATTCCAGTGTGATTTCTTAATACTGTCTTAATAATGCATTCGATCAGTAAATACTTATAAAGTGAATATAGAAGCTATCAACTATGACAATTCCATATAGAAATATTTTGCATAATATGTTCCTTTTTGTAAATTTTAAAACATTTAAATCTCAAAAGCTTTCATTGGTTGGAAGTCAGTGTTCAAAAATACAACTATCCTTTTCTTTCTCATAAAGGTTAAATTATCTCTCCATTCTATACCCTACTACATCCGATTAAAAAAACAAAAAAGTAATGGGCTATGAAATATAAAAGAAGCAAAAAGAATATAAAATAAATGTGTTAGAACACCAAACATCCTGTTGGATTTTACAATTAATTCTACAACTAACAACAGACCTACTGTCTTTTACTTACAATCCTTTGAGAACACAGCTCTAGCCCTTTCAAAGGTTTCTCTCTTCCTAAAGTTCCTGCAGCTTCTGTCCTTGTCGTGCATAGGGGCCACAGTGCCCCATGCCATCAGCAGAATGGACTCATTAACCTTTCCGTTGATTTGAACTGTCGTTTGAATAAATATTTATACCCTTTTCCCCTGATGGCTTAATGAAGTCCTTTATCAACAGCACGAAGAGCTTCTCCCCTTGACCTTTGTCACCTGTTCGTTCAGAAAATTTTTATCAAGCTGTTTTGTTTACATTGTTAATCCCTTACTGCCTTAGGTTTGGCACAGAAACATATTCATTCTGGATTTAGTGGAATTATTTTACACTCTTTTGGCTTCTGCAAAGAAAATAATTTCTGTCTTTGGGTTTCCTGTTTTAACTTTAGGATATAAACATTTCCAATTTCTGAATGTTTGTCTTTCTGTTTCTTGTCTGCCTGTGGAGTATTTCTCTTGATATTCTTTGTATGTGATTACTTCAATTTCACTTTTTGATAACAATGTCTCCTACAAGATACAGTTAGAGGAGGTGTTAGCGGACACTATGGAGGTAATCAAACCAATATATGCGTGCATCAAACACACTTTGAACACCTAAGCTAAATTTACATGTTACATGTCAATTAAATCTCAATAAAGCTGGGGGAAGAAAAGATAGAGCCAAGAAATGCCTCTGTTTCCCTGTTCCCACGTTCTATCAATGAACACTTCTTTTATGAGGAGAATAAAGGGGGGTTACTATATGCTAAACATTGTGGTTAGTGCATTATGGGTTATTCTATTTTATTCTCAAAGTGCCCTTCGGAAAAAGGCACTGTTCCATTTTGCAGATGAGAAGGCTGAGACTTACAGAATTTATGTAAATTGCTCAGACTCACACATGGTAAGTGGGCTGATTGATCCCAGGATTAATTTCTGCCACTTACTGGATATGTGACTTGGACAAGTTACTTAACCTCTCTGTGCCTCAATTTTCTCATCAGCAAAATGGAGATAATCATAGTTCCTTTCTATACCATCATCGTGAGGTGGCTGTGGATTAAATAAGTTAACACCTATATATTGAACTCTTGGAATGTTCCCGGTAAATACTAAGTGCTTTTTAGGTGTAAGTAGCACTTAGTTATACTGTCATAATGTTTTTTCTTGGATGGAAAGGGGAAGTACTATAGGAGAGGAAATCCCATAACTCTTCCTCTATGTATGTTTTCCCTCCATTCCCAAACTTGGAACACCATGTTTCTTCTTTATTTGCTAAATAAGATGAGTATTAATATTCTGTATTGGGTTAAGTGTTTCATTCCTTTAGTACATTTGAAGCCTTCCTCTTTGAGATTCAGTTGCTCACTTCAATACTTATTCTAGCTTTTAGAGGAGTAGAAATATTTGGCCATCACTTTCAGCAAACCATGTACTTCATTTTTATACTAGTGTTTAATAAGTGGTTCTCTTGTTGTAAAGGATAGGTAACCTATTTATAGAAACTTCCTTTGGAGAAACCATCTTTCTTCAAAAACTAAGCTGAAGAATGATTTTTTTCTTTTATTTTTGCTGTTTTGAGTTGTATATAAAGTTTGAGAGCTGGGTCCAGAAGAAAAGGCAGATTGCTAAAAAAGCCTCAATTAGAGGAATTACAGACTTGTTTTTTTCTCCTCTATGGTATCCTCTCATTGGATGGACCAAAGAAGCAATGGAAACTGATTGAGACCTGATAATGCTTTTTATTCCCTGTATACCAAAGATACTGGAGAAAGTATCTTGCTTTCAGTACTGTTTCCAGCCTGAAAAGTACCACTTAGAAAAGCAATTACTACAGGTACCTAATTCAAAGAACTGACTAGAATTCCTTTTGTGATTACAAAGGGGCTATGAATCTCAAAGTCATAAAGAATATCTACTGGCTTGAAAAAATTTCTGGCAATCCTAGATTAAGGCCAAAAAATCAAAATCTCAATGACATGTTAGAAAATCTGTATAGTTTAATGACTGGAGGCACAGAAAGATGGTACTTTAAAGCCTGGTTTATCTGATGGTAATTCAATGTCCTTTACACTAGTAGACATTTAATACTTTTTCTTTATTTATTAAGCAAATATTTTTAATTTGAGTGTAAAGTAGACCTAGGAATACGTTTCCAGGGTGAGGAATAAACATACAGTGGAAGAAGAGTAATGAAGCGGCCAGAGAATGGGTGTAAAAGGAGGGAATGAGCAATTCCACTTGGAGGAGAGATGCCCAGATCAGATCTTGATGAATACTTTGAATTGAATAGAACTAGCTGGGGCTGGTTTGGTCTGATTGGGCTTAAACTAGGTACTTGGATTAAGTTCCATACAGTTAGATTTTTTAGAAACCTGAAGTTGATCAATTTTATTTTTAACTAAGTGCTTCTATATTAAAGATATTAAACATTTGTCTATCACATTTCTTACAAGTGTTTTTACCTAGTTTACTATTTAACTTCCATTTTTTAAAAAAATAGTTTAATTTTTATGTGAAATAAAGTAATCTTCTCCACTATATCTTTTTAAAAAAACTTTGAATGTAAGCGATTTCATTAGCATTCACTTCTGTATCTTTTACTTTTCCTCTACATTTAACTTGTTAGTGTATTTGGTATCAACTAAGTATCTAAATTGATTATTTAACAAGGTATCTCATCAGTACTTAGAAATTAATGCATCCCTTGCACATACTTGATATTACCTTTCCCTGTGCTAGGTTAATTACCTGTGATACGTGTGCTTACTTTGCACAAGAGTCACAATAGTACACGTATCCGACATTATACTGTATATCATAGAGCTAGACCCTCCTCTAGATCTTACTTTCAGATTTTTATTTTTTTTTTATTTTTTTTTATTTTTTTGCGGTACGCGGGCCTCTCACTGTTGTGGCCTCTCCCGTTGCGGAGCACAGGCCCCGGACGCGCAGGCCCAGCGGCCATGACCCACAGGTCCAGCCGCTCCGCGGCATGTGGGATCTTCCCGGACCGGGGCACGAACCCGCGTCCCCTGCATTGGCAGGCGGACTCTCAACCACTGCGCCACTAGGGAAGCCCCAGATTTTTATTTTTTATTTATTTTTATTTATTCATTTTTTTAAACATCTTTATTGGAGTATAATTGCTTTACAATGGTGTGTTACTTTCTGCTGTATAACAAAGTGAATCAGCTATACATATATACATATATCCCCATAGCTCCTCTCTCTTGCCTCTCCCTCCCACCCTCCCTATCCCACCCCTCTAGGTGGTCACATACTTGAGAACACGGGGAAGGGGGATGGTAAGCTGGGACGAAGTGAGAGAGTGTCATGGACATATATACACTACCAAATGTAAAATAGACAGCTAGTGGGAGGCAGCCACATAGCACAGGGAGATCAGATGTTTATTTTTTAGTTTTAGCTATTTTGCTTCCAGACCTACTTTAAAATCAGTTTTGTCACACTGTCTCCAAAATGAAAATCACATACATAGTTCCTGAAAACTCCCTTATGCTTCCCCTTTGTAGTCAAACCCTCCCTTTCCCCTTTAGTCACTGGAAACCACGACTTTGTTTTCCATCCCTGTAGTTTTGCCTTTTGGAGAATGCTATATAAATGCAATCATACACTGTGGAGTCTTCTAAATCTGCCTTCCTTCTCTTAGCCTAAGGATTTAAAGTCCGTGCATGCTGTTGGGTGATCATTAGTTCACTTCTTGTTATTGCTGTGTAGTATTTCTTTAAATTGTTGTGCCTCATTTTGTTTATTCTTCAGTTGAAAGGCAGATAAGTTTTTTGAAACTAGATATGACGAAGTACCCATTTTTGATGCCAAATCAGTGTCTTTTTTGGGGGGGAGGGGGGTACTATTAATTGGGAGTGGATCCTGGATTTTATCTAACACGTGGAGTAATCACTATCTAATCCTTGACTTGTTGTCTCTTTTGTAGCTAAAGTTTAAAATACTAAGCCGTTTATTTTCCTGGCAAATTTAAAACTTGACTATGATGGATTATTTTTTCAACATACATTTGGTTTATGTTATATTTTGAGTTGGTAATATGTACAAATAGTTACAACATTCAAAAGAACTTCACAGTGAAAAATAGTTTCTCTCCCTTTCCTGCAGTGGTCACCCTAGTTTTCTCCCTAGAAGAACTGGTGTCAACATTTCTTGTGTTTCCAGAGGCTGTTCATGAATACCAAACATTTAGATTTTCACTCCAATGGTAGCAAGTAGACACTCTCTTCTAAACCTTGATATTTTTCACTGAACAAGCTACCTTCAGATTTATTCTTCACAGTGCAAGGAAAGCTGTTTCACTATTTTTGATGGTTGTATAGTATACCGTTTTATTGATACACAGTGCTTTTTATAAAAATGTTCAAAGTTCCTTACTTATGAATATCTAGGTTTTTTTTTAATCCTTTTCTATTACAAATAGCACAGAAATGAACATTGATATTCGTACCCTTTGCACATAAATGCAACATATCTACAGGAAAAATATGGAAAGTGGACTTGGTAGGTAAAGTAATACTTCCTTGCTTATTAGATTTTGATAAATTTTGCCAAATTGCTCCTCTCATAGGTTATCCTGAGCCCCACTCACACCAGTCAGTATAAGAAGTTCTTTCTCCTGACACCTCGGCCAGTATAATGGTTATGAATCTTTTTCTTAGCTAATATAACAGGTGATGTTTTACCATATTGTAGTCTTAAGAGTAATAAAAGAAATGTAAATGAAGGTTGAGCATCTTTGCATGTGTTTAGGGCTTTGATATTTCCTCTTTTTGAACTCTGTTCATATTGTTTGTCCAGTTTTCAACTGGCCTTCTTCTTATTCATTTGTAGGTACTTTATTACAGTAAAGAAAACTGGTGTTTGTCAGTCACTTATCTTTTGCCTTCATTAATGGTGGGGTTTTTTTTCCATTTCAGATTCTTTTAAGATTATACACACACACACACACACACACATGTAATGCCCACTCTAAAAATATTAAAATATCATTGTTTTCTCTACTAATGGTATCATTTCATCTTTTAAAATCTAATTGTGACATCATCTAGAATTGATTTTAGCATGAGCTGCAAAAAGGGAGAAACGAGCTTTATTTTTCTTTATTTCCTGAGAGTCAGTTGTTCCAACACCACTTATTGAATGATACATTCCTTCCCCCTGAATTCAAATGCTACATTTTTCATCTATTCAATTACCATGTACATTTTTTAATTTCCTTGAAATTTCTATTTTTATTGTTCTGTCAAATCAGGTGTTAACTTACAACTTTAATAACGAGTAATTTCTATGATGTTTTAATACCTGGAAGGACTATGCCCATCACCACCTTGACAATTTTCTTCTTTTTAATAATATTTCTGATTTCTTTTGACACTAACTTTAGAATTCATTTTATACCTGCTCCCCCCCAAAATATATGGTCATTTTATGACTTGTTCATTTGTGAGACAAACCTATTGTTTTCAAGAGGAGACTTTCAACTTTGAGGGCTAGTTACCAAAGGAAAACTATGACATCACCTGACAGCCATTCCAAATTATAGCCATGTGTTCCAGAATGGTTTCTTGCTGTGCTAGATAGTGTGACATAAATCACTTCCACTCCATAGGCAATGCTAACCATTTTCTGCCTCTTACAACTCACAGTTTTAAAGGCAGAAGGTATTACAATATCTTATAATTCTGCATATTTACAAGTGATTCAGCTAAGAAACACCAACCATGATGAGATCCTTTTCCATTTTCTTTGACTGTGAACACATTTTTACTGAAATGAATAGCTCTCTTCTACACTGATATTGAGAAAAATATTTCTTGCCCAATATTTCAAATACAGTTAAAAAATCCACTCTGGAAACAGTGGTGGAAGAAAAGCAATATATGAAAGTTAAAACATTGTATCAAAACAAAATATAATTGTTAATTATATAACAATATAAAGGTTAGATCTCATATTTAAAGAATGAAAATGCTTGCATTATACCACTTGTTTCTGAAGCATCTTTTGTAAAGTACAGCAGGCCACTAGGAGGACTCCATTACATAGTTTACCTTAGTGTAGATGGGACTTACGAATGTATTCTGTGGATTTTGGCTCTGTGACCTTCCAAAGAGCATGATTCATTCCTGAGTAATCTGTAACCCATACTTCTTGTATAATCATTAGAAAAGCCTGCCTTGATGATTTTTCATTGAATATCAAAGCGCTCAGAAGTATGCCTCTGGGAATGACCCTACACAGATGTAGGAGCGTCTCCAGAATGACCCAGGTGTTACCCCCGCCTTTCGTCTCTCTGGTATTGTGATTTACCAAGTGTTTTACAGGAAGAGATTAAGCCTGCTGGAGAATTGCTTAATTTTCAAAAGAACTGCTTTTTTTGTGTGCCTGCCCCATTTTCTTGCTTTTTGAGTCAGTTTTAGGGATTTTGAAGTTGAAAATACTGAGCTATTTTATAGCCTCCACAGTAAAATATTTATACTTTGATATGGAGTGAAATTTCCCCAATTGCATGATCTTTGAAATACAAATTTGATTTACATTTACTTTTCAAAGCTTTTAATGCTTTTTTGGTGAACATCCCCTGGCACTGAGCTCCGAAGACCTTCTGTTTGTTTAACTTTGTCTCCTCCTTTCCAAGTGAATGTTGGACTTGGTGGGCGACAGTCAAGGAAATCAGAGGGAACCCTCACACCAGCCTCTGGTAGAATGTGCACCTTATTCCTCTGTAAGGAAATTTACAGAGGAAATTGTGTGTTTGTGAAATTATGTAAGAAATCCTGCTTTCAGAAGGCCTTTTATTTATTTTATAAAGCCTCTCATACCTAAGTGAGGTGAGTAGGTGAATAACATTGATTTCTTTCGAGAGGGGTGTTATGTAAATGCCACCTGGTAGAATTGCATTTTCGTTTCCTACATTGATCTCATCTTAAAGCCTTGAAGTCAACCCTATTTTTTGTGTGTATTGCTGTTTTCACAGAAATTCCATGTTGCAAAATGAAAGTGACTGACCAGAGATGTTGAAATCATGCTTAAAAGCCTCTTACCTGTCATCTTCGGAGTTTCAGAATGTCATTTAAAAAAAAAAAAATCCAAACAAATAAATGATAAAAAGAACAAATGGTTGTGTACTTTAGCTGACATCATTATTCAAATAGCTTCTTGGTGGTTTCTTTTCTTTTTTCTCTTTTCTCTTTCCTTCTAGAAAATCCGCTTTTGGAAGATGGCTTTGAACTAGGCCCAATCTATAAAGAATAGATCTTACTGTTTATCATTAAAGGTGGAGGATTTTCTTACCTAGAGATACCACAGTTGAGCTCATCATTAAATGGCTAGAACTGCCCTCTAGTCCGAAACTCCATCTACTCAGCTAGGAGAACCAAGATAGAACCTCCTTCTCTTCTAAGATACCATGGTGGGATCCACTAACAACTTGTTAGTGGATGTCCCAGAAAAGACTCCCATTAACAAAGCACTGACAGATATGTCAATGCATTTTGCATTTATATGACAATGTCTTGGACACATAAATAGGAAACTTGAATTGGCACTAGCATGTAATGGTTATTCCTGTACTTAATCATCACCAATTTATTTTTTCCCTGAAATGACCAGTTTCTACTTTTTAATTTAAAGATAATAACACACCTTAGTTTCCAATTTGTTTTAAATCCTATCATAGTTTATTGAATATATTCAGTTAACTAGAAACATCACTGAGCTCTTCCTTGAGTGATCTAAAGTCCGATGACTTATTGAAGTAAATTTTAGTGTACTAACCAGAATTCAATGGTGTATCATCATAGCTTTCTGTTAACCATATAATACTATGATTTCTCTTTTGGGCCTCTGCTATTCTCAGTCTAAAAGTAACAGAGGGTTAAAAAGAGGAGAGAAAATGGATTTAGAGCAATATCCAAACCTTGGTTCCCTGCTTCATCCATAATTATCATTCATTTTTCACAGTCTCAATTCCAGTTATCAAAAAATAGGTACTCAATCCAAATTCCACTTCAGTTTCTAGGACAGGAATTCCCATATGTCTTCTTGTTTTTCATATTCCAGCTGAATACCTTCCTTTCAAATGGAGGGCCCCTTATGCTTTGGCTCCACACTCTGACACTTACCAAGGTTCCTAGCCTTGTCCTCTACCACCATGGCTGCTCAGAAAAAAAGGGCTGCATGAACTGAACTTGAACCAGAGATCAGAATCCCAGCTCCACCACCTACTGGTTGTGTGACCAGGGGCAAGTGACTTAACCCCTCTGTGACTCAGTTTCTGCACCTGTATAATGAGAACAATAATAGCATCTACCTCATAGGATTTTTAAGTTAAATGAGGTTATAGATGTAAAGCCCTTAATGTAGAGTCACCTCCCAATAAGTACTCAGTAAGAATATTTATCATCATCACCAACACAAATAGAGGTCAGTGTTATTTATTCACTTTCACCTTGCTTTAGCACATCCTAAACTCTGCCATCAAGAGTTTTGGAGTGGGAGACAGCTATTCTTGTTAGCAGCCCTAATTACTTTCTAGACTAGCTGCACAATTCAACAAGAACAACAGCAACAAAGAACAAGAAGAGAGTATCTAGGGAAATTGCTTGAGTGAAACTGTCTGTCCTGGCATTTATTCTTTACTCAGCAAGTACTTATTGAATCTCTACCATTAATCAGGCAGAGTGCAAGGTCCTGGAAATATGGTGGCAACCAAAATAGTTATGGGCCCTGAACTCATGAAACTTAATGTCTGGGTGGGAGACAGTTGATAATCAGATAACCCCCAAATGTGTAATGCCTATAAATTAAACAGAATGCAATGAAAAGAATAAGATATGACCTATTTTAGTTATCAAAAAAAGCTTTCTGGAGTTGACTGTTTAATTTGAGACCTGAAATGGACATAGGAAGGTGAAGAGTGGGAGAGAGAGAGGCGGCATTACAGGCAGAAGGAACCCATGTGCAAAAGCCCTGAGGCAGAAGGAGTGAGGGGGTCTGAGCAGTTGCAGGACAATTGATGCCTGTGGAGCCCAGGAAGGAGAGAGCAGGGCTCAGTCATAGGCCAGGATCGGGGGCTGGTCTGATCCCTCAGGGCCTCAGAGACCTCCTTAAAGGTCAGGACTGGATTCTAAGTACACTGGGAAGTTTTTAGGCAGGGCGGGGTGACATAGTCCAATTTATATCTTTAAAAGATTGCACTGGTTCATGTGTAGAAACTGGACTATAGAAAAAATTGAGTGGAAACCAGGTGACCATTAGAAGCTATTGCTATGCACAGGAAAGAGCTAAAGATGGCTTGGGGGTCGGGGGTGGATATGGTCTTATCCCAAATTGCATTTACTTATTTTTAATTACATTTACAGTTACATTTTGGAGGTAGAAGAGGCAGGACCTGGGTGAGAGATTGCGTGTTAGTTTGGGGGGAAAGGATGGTTTCCAGGATGAATCCCAGATGACTCTTAGATTAATGATGTGAGTAACATTACTTCACATTACAGATGTAAATAGGTGGCGTCATCATCTATGAAGGTAGAAAAGATGAAGAATGCTTTCAAAGTGGCTGAAGAGTCTTGTGTTCATTTCTGATCAGGAGTCAGTATAGATGCCTGCTAAAGATTAAATAAAATAATTCATGTAAAGAACCGGTAAAATACCTGCATATAGCAAGTGCTCAGTAAAAACTTAACTATTTACCTACAAGATTTAGGCTGGGAACTTGTATATTTGACATGGTACATAGAAGGGCCTGTTAGCATCAGAGACTCTCCGGTCCACTGTTTTTGTTTGTTTGTTTGTTTGCTGTACGTGGGCCTCTCACTGTTGTGGCCTCTCCCACTGCGGAGCACAGGCTCCGGACGTGCAGGCTCAGCGGCCATGGCTCACGGGCCCAGCTGCTCCGCGGCATGTGGGATCTTCCCGGACCGGGGCACGAACCCGTGTCCCCTGCATCGGCAGGCAGACTCTCAACCACTGCGCCACCAGGGAAGCCCCTGTTTTTGTTTGTTTTGAGGTTTAATGGGGCCCTTTACTGCGAGGGCAGAGGTAAATTTGCCTCATTTGTTGGGAGCACAGTTAATACAAGCCACTGTTTTTCACAGCTGGTCACATGGCTCTGTTGATTGACAATACATGTAGATTGGGAAGAGTGAGGGAAACAGTAGCCTGCAAGTTAATGTTTGAGGACTGACTCTTGTCGTCCCCTTCTCTAGACACGTGAAAGCAAGTACTTCTCTCATAGGTCCAACAGTTGCTCCTCCAAGCCCCTGTCTGTACCAGGCGCTAAGCCCCGGATGCTGTTGCCCAGTACTCATTTGAACCATCTCTCTGACAGTATCCAAAGGAAGTTCAGGATATATGCAAAGTTTTCTCTGAGAAAAGCTTCTCTTTCCACATGGAAGGGAAATTAGCCTTTACATCCATTAAGGATGCTCTTTTTTAAAAATGAAAAAATAAATACTTGGAGAAAATATTTTCTCCTATAAGTGATGAGGGAATATATGAGAGGTTTAAAACATCAGTTATTTTGGTTGAGTGAAGGGTGATGCAAGGGGAAAACACAGGCATCTCAGTCATTTATTGTCACCTCCAGGGATGATGGTAAAGTGCCATGTGAGGGGCAACTCTCTAGAAACCAGTAACACTACCCCAAGCACACACTGGATTGTATGATCCTTAAAGTTATTGTCTGTTGTTATATTTTTCTTTAACTTTTTAAACTATTTAACAGATGTTTCAGACAGGTTTTTCTTGAGAAATGCCATTGATTTACCAATAGAGCAGCCAATTCTCATTAAGGAAATAATGATGAGTTCCTGTCAACTATTCATAAATGGAGTTGACTTAATGCTAAACTATGTTCCAAGATTAGAAGACAACTGAAGAAACTTTGAACACAGGTGATTAAGTGATTCAAATTTTATATAATCCTGTCTTCCTCCACCAAATAACCCGTTTCCAAATTGTTAAGCCTTTTACATTTTTTTCTGACTTAATTCAGTGACATGATACACTTGAGTTTCTCACATTTCAAAATTTGTCTTAAATGCATGATGGATGCTCACACACCTACACTTAATAAATATTCTCTTCAACTTTCTTAACACATCACGACAAACTATGTTAATACTATCCTACTAAATGCCAATGGCGCATCAAAAAACAATCCTGGAAGGAAAGACTTTTTTCTCCCACTCGATTTGAAACCTCCTTATTCATGTAAAATATTTTATTGCATTAATTTTTCAAAGCAACAAAACAAGCATTCATCAAGTGAAACTAAGCATGACCCCCCTCAGCTGGGTACATCTGTTGCTTTCCTGCTGTGTCCTTAAATAATTCATGTTAATACATTTAAAGTATATACTTCGTTCAAATGAGCAAACAAAAGTAAAAGCTGGGGACTTCCCTGGTGGCACAGTGGTTGGGAGTCTGCCTGCCGATACAGGGGACACGGGTTCGTGCCCCGGTCCGGGAGGATCCCACATGCCGCGGAGCAGCTGGGCCCGTGAGCCATGGCCGCTGAGCCTGCACGTCCGGAGCCTGTGCTCCGCAACGGGAGAGGCCACAACAGTGAGAGGCCCGCGTACCGCAAAAAAAAAAAAAGTAAAAGCTGGTAGAAAGCTAACCCTGGAATTCTGTGATTCCATATGCCTCTACAAGGAAGGTGTAGCAGCATCTCCACACCCCTGGGCCCCTTGAGAGCTTTATTTATATCAGCAAATATATGGAAGTTGCTAGCCAGGATATTTCGATACCTTTTCCCCCGTAGCCTGCTTTCCTTGTGAATACCTTTAACAAGATTTGTAGTCACTGTTTGTCCCTTTTAGCTCTCTCTGCTCACATCACATGATAGATGGTCCAGGTACACTGAATGACATCTAGGAATCGAAGCCAACACAGAGAATGCTAATCAGCTTTAGCTTCTCGAAAATTAATCAATGGGAACTCATCTCATGCAGTGCAGGAAAAAAATCTTCAGTTGTATTCACTCCCCTTCCTTTTGAACTCTGTTAACTGATGCTCTGAATAGTTTTGGAGGAGGGGATAATATTTTTCACCATTATAGCATTTTCTCCCGCCCCCATTCATCTGGTTATGTGTTAAGCCTAGAAAAATTAGATAAAAAAAGGAAGGGAAGGAAAAAAGACAGTCTGGCAGTTAAAGACCCAATGCTGGGTCCTCTCTTTCAAGGGATTTGCTTTCTATAATTTTTATTTTAAAAAAAAACCAAAACTATCTCCTATAAGTGTAGTAGGTAAAATTTCAGTGTTATAGAATACAAAGAATAAAATAATCTATGAGATGTTTTCTACATAAGACTTTATCACAATATTTGGCAATAATCACTATTCCTGCTTATTTGAAGAGTCTCTGTAGCATCATATCATCAGATCCCAAGGGTTATATATCAGAACTACACTACAAAACATATTTTTATATTAGTAATTAATAATAATAATACAATTTAAATATTCTCTAATATAATTTCTGAGGAACCAGAAAAATTTGTATACATTCAATACTGCCCATTTTTTAAATAATGGTAAAGTTAAAGTATATTAAAACATTGTATTAATAGTGATGAGTTGACACTTACTTTGTGAAAATTACATGAAGAACATACAGATTTTTCCACATCACAAAATTTTGATCTTTTACAGGGTTTGTCAAACATTCCCAGTCCCTGGGACCCTTTTGTTAAGAGAAAAGTGTCCTAGAACTACCTACCTAACATCTCCCTGTTCACTTGCTTACCTGTCCAATCTCTTCCTCCCCTTACCTAACCAGAATAAAGAAATTAATAGGCTGTTATAGTCTAGCTGTTGAAAAATAGTGTAAACTAATAGGTGAGTAATGAAGGATAATAGAAGCCAGTTTTACATTATTTATTTAAAGGCAAATTAAAAACTGAAGCTTTAATGTATCTTACATTAAATGGTAATGGAGGTCAGTGCACAGATCATTTGGAGACCCAGCTGTGGTTCATCTGTGTTACAGGTACCACAGGACCTTTGCTCTTAATCTCAGTTTCTTGTATTCATTTTTTTAGACTGAAATTTGATGATGACTGTAAAGATGCTTCACAAAAACCTAAAAACTACTGAATAAATGTAAAACATTATCTTCAGTGGCAGCATGGAGTACCTCCACCCATCCCTCACCGTAGGGTTATATGAATGATATCTATGGAGTGGAAGTTAGGGACAAAGGAGTGCTGAAGAGGAAAGCTGCAGTTGATGGGAACATCCATCCACCTTAATGTGGTCTTTATAGTTTGGAAAGTGATTGGCTGTAGTGTCTTAGCATACAGCCAGAAGGTGAATTTTATCAACATGTTGAGACAATTTCATATATAATATACATACACATATATATACGTGTACACATATAACAATCTCAAGCTACAGAGAAACTGCAAATAAAGAACAAAGAATACATTTTTAAACTGAGCATAAGTTGTTGTCATGGTACATTCTCTATAAATGGTAATTGTAATTATTATCAAATGAGTAATTATTATTGAGTAGAATAACATTTAATGTGGCAATATTTGTATACATAGAGTGGACGTTAAGTTCTTTATTTTTGTTTTATTTTAGCTCCTTTTATTAGGAAATATTCTCAAAGATAAATGTTGTGACCTAGAGCAGAGCCATTTTCTCCCTTAAAAAATGCAACTTCACAATCATGTGTGTTTTTCTTCTAAACTACTTCTGATTTCTTATAAAAGCACATAAGAATCCTTAAGGAACTCAAATCCATCATCACAGATAAGGAAATCCCTATCCAGTTAATTCATTTGCCCTGGACCACCAGGTTGCACGTATATTTCTTTATGATGGATTTGAGAAAACCTGGTCTTTTTACCACTGCTCTCAAAAAAAAAAAAAAAAAAAAAAGCAAGACTGAAATTCTTTATGTGACCTTTCTATTCAGAGAAATTTGGTTGTATTCATGTTTGATATAAAACTAATTGAGAAGAAAATTCTGACAGAAAAGATACATACATAGATATCAGTCTGGAAGCCATTTATTTCAGATCTGCTTTTGACTTGATTTGAGAAATTAACACAGGAAAAAACAGGATCACAAAACAGACCTGAATAATTTATAATTAGCTTCACAATACATAGACATATATTCTATTTGGGTTAATGTTTTTTGAATCCATGCCAAGTAATTCAAAGACAACGCAGAGCTTAGTAAAGAAACCTATGTTTTAAGATCCATCACAGAAACTCTCCAAATTAGATAAACCATATGCCAATAATTAAGAAGCAAGTCTACTATTCTATTACTTTTAAGAAATAGTAAAACTTGTGATACAAAGGCTGCTCTTCTAACACTCTGAGCTTTATATGTTTTTTAAAATGCTTCTTTTTTCTTACTGTTTATTTCTAGAAACTAGAGATAATCCATGTTTTTCATAAAAGTCTCTATTTCTGATTTCTTCCCTATCAAAAGCCAGTTTGTTCACTTACAGAGCCTGTAATGAAACCTCAATTTACATTATACCTTAAAGAAAGGACAAGATGAATCTGTGATATTTTTCTCATCATGTATGAATGAAGATGCCAATTGCTTTAACTAGTCTAATTAATAACATACCTTACTACAGTGTATCAGGCTTTCTTGGCAAAGACAAGTGTATGTGTGTGTGTGTGTGTGTGTGTGTGATGTTTGTGGCAAAATCCTGTTGAAATTTTGAAATGTCCAGGAATACCTCTTGAATCCATTTAATTTTCTATTCTAAAACCACTAGTAGTGTTAAATCCTTTTGTTTATTATCTGGTCTGTGACTGGATTGTTGGATTTCTAAGTACATTAAAAATGGACAAATAGAGATTTTTGTTCCCTCGTGTATTCAAACTTGGCTAATAGTCCTCCCCCTCTCACTTTAACTGCCATCTAATATCTGGTTTTAGCACAAATTTGTCTTCAAAATGTATGAGGAGTAAGAATGACTCTGAGACATAGCCTGTTCTTTTTCATTCTGCAGCATAATAGATTTTTAAAAACTAAAGCTTTGATCCATGAGCCATATTTCTCTTCTCAAACAGAGAATTGAAACCTACAGACACACAAAAAAGAACCTAGGGAAAGGGTTTCCCTGGTGGTGCAGTGTTTGAGAGTCCGCCTGCCGATGCGGGGGATACGGGTTCGTGCCCTGGTCCGGGAGGATCCCACGTGCTGCGGAGCAGCTGGGCCCGTGAGCCATGGCCGCTGGGCCTTCGCGTCTGGAGCCTGTGCTCCGCAGTGGGAGAGGCCACAACAGCGAGAGGCCCGCGTACAGCAAAAAAAAAAAAGAACCTAGGGAAAGAAATCGCACCATATTTTCAAAAAGCAGAATTTATTTTTTCCACCGCTGGTTTATTTCCTGTCGCTTTGATATCACCTGTCACGGTGCAAGTGTCTCAAACCAGGCGAATGACAGTGTTTCATCCACATGCTCTCCTCCTCATAATCTAAGTCAGCGAGGAAGAAGATAGGCACAGAGAGTCTGTTGGGACAGACAGTCCAAAAGTCACCCAGGAAGTGTGCTGTATGAGGTATGATGTTTTGTGGAAGCGTTATCCTGCAAATCTAGAATTATTTTATACTTTCTATTGACCATACCAGCTGGCAGAGTTTTGGTGGGTAATGAAGGAAGCCAGCCCAATTTTCAAACCTACATGGGTAATTCTCACATCAGGTCGAAGACTTAACACAGAGTTTACAAGTAAATGTGAAATGTCACAGAGAAAGAGAGTAGTGAAATCATGGTTGCTTTAGTCCTTCACCACATGAGTTTGTAGAATCCAGCCTAGAATGGCACGGATCTTTAATAATTATTACAAGGTAATGTCAGATTTCTGGACGTCCATGTATTATCTCTCACTTGATTCAGGTACATCATGAATTCTATTTCTTTCAGCACCTACTGATTATTCTACGTTGAGTCCTGAAGGATCTACATGCTTTTTAAGCTTATTGCTTTTCACAAATTAAGTATTTGCAGTTGCTTTTTCCAAAAGGATTTGGATTCTTTTGCAGTGCAATTGAAGTGGATTTGTTTTTTGAATTTTATAAATATCTGAGTCATGAACATCTGTATTCACTTTCAAATGTCACAATGAATCAATTTTGACTATCGGCATTATTAAGCTCTAAGTTGGGTGTGTGTGAAAATATATGCTTTAATTTGTTAATGGACAATTAAGCAGGAAAACCTTTAGAAGCAGAGAAATAAATGAGTTCTTACTTCCTTAAGGGAAAGTGTTAAAGAGTGTCTGAAGGAGGGGTACAATCACCTGTAATGAAAGAGTAAGAACATAAAACTGTCAGCATCAAGATTGCTTTTTTATATCAAACCATGACAAAAATGCCACTGCCTCACTAAGCCACTGCCTTTTTCTGCTCTGCATACATCTAGCCTCTCAGCTTCCCCAAATCCTTTTCAGAGTGAAGCAGTGAGCCTAATACATTAATAAACAAAATTAAATGAAATAAAATATTTTCTATGATCTCTGCTAGACATAAAACCTTACTGGAGGGTGATCTTCTACTGTGCATTAAAATAAAAAGCATGCATAATCCTGTGTGGAGCATATATGCATACAGATATTTGTGCAAAGAAATTCATTGCCGCATTGCTAGTAATATTTTTTTTAAAAAACTGGTATTACAATTCAGATGTCTCTCAACAAGAAAATGATTTTTTAAAATTTAGAAAACCTTACAATGTACAATGGAATACTATGCAGACATTAAAAAAAAGATGATGATGTGATGACTTGTAAAGATGTTCCACAGTACATTTTTACATGAAATAAGCAGGTTTCAGGATCACTAGGTGTAGCTCAATCCCACTGTAAAAATAAAATACCACGTGAAGGTGTGTGTGTGTGTGTGCGTGTGCATGTGTGTGTGTAATATCTAAATATATTGCTTTGGGCAATGGGAAAAATAATATTTTCCCATTTTCAAATTCTAATCCTTTTCTTCCTCTCCCCTACAGCTTAATTCCAAACTTCAGTTTTTGTTTAAGCCAAAGGAAATGCAGTTTTTTTCCAAATTAGTGTCACCAAATTTTGACTCAAAGCATAATACATATCACATTGATTTTATTTTTAAATGTAAGTGGATAAGTTGCTCTCACGTTAGTTTATAGTATAGGAGTCCGTGGTTTGTGTCACTTCCCTTTAAAGCACAATTCACAGGTCGCCACTCTGTTTCCAGCACAGTTCAGGATCTCGTGCTAGTTGGAAGCATTGTTGTTGTTCATCCCTTTTGTTGGCTATGTCAGCAGATAATATTCATATTTTAATACCTCTGTGGTGAAGCAGCAAAGCCCCACAACTTCTCCAGGGTTTCTCCTTCCTGCCATTGCTCACTGACCTTTCACAAATTTAATTATTTATACTCAATTTGGCTTCTTCTCTTTCCTTCTGCCTGCTAATGTATCGAATGTAGAATTGATATTGTTAACCATGCAATGGAATATGCTCCAGGAAATCTCTCGCCTTCTAAACCCCAGTGACAAATGAAAAGGAAAATGCCAAAGGAGCTTGCAATTTGAAACACAGAGGGTAAAATAAGAATGCATTGCTGAAGTTACAGTGTAACACATCACTTCCCCACAGGAAAGAATTTTATACAATACCTAGAGCAGATCTTCTGATCAGCTGTTCAGTAAAGCAGCCAAGTGTACGAATGATCCTCTAATCCCACATCACTATAAGGATGGGTTAAATAAGTTAATGTCTGCTTGACCCCATACCTTATAATAAGACATCACAGGGACTTCCCTGGCGGTCCAGTGGTTAAGACCTTGTGCTTCCACTGCAGCAGGCATGGGTTTGATCCCTGGTCGGGGAACTAAGATCTCACATACTGCATGGCACGGCCGAAAAAAAAAAAGACATCACAGTGGGGCTCATTCTACCTGTTCAACTATCACTTAGACCTGTTTGACTCATTTTGAAAAGAATTAAATTATAAAGGAAGAAAAGAATAAGAAAAGTGTGAGAAATGGGAAGGATCAGTACATTGGATAACGTGCTTTAAAAGCATTATGATGATGACAATAGCAATTCTGATATTTTCATGAAGTGAAGGATATTTTAAAAGGTATTTTAAATACCGTATGATATGACTTATATGTGGAATCTAAAATATGACACAAATGAACTTATCTATGAAACAGAAACAGGCATAAAGAACAGACTTGAGGTTGCCAAGGGGGAGCAGGGATGGGGAAGGGATGGAGTGGAAGTTGGGATTAGTAGATGCAAACTATTGTATAGAGAATGAATAAACAACAAGGTCTTACTATATAGCACAGGGAACTATATTCAATATCCTGTGATAAACCATAATAGAAAAGAAAATGAAAAAGAATATATGTGTGTGTATATACATATATATATATGTATATATACACACACACACGTAATACTGAATCACTTTGCTGTACAGTAGAAATTAATACAACACTGTAAATGAGCTATACTTTAATTAAATAATTTTTTAAAATTTCCTGCTGAATTCTGCTGAATAAAGAACATTAATTAAATGGTCAGTGAGGAAATATTGATTTTTAATGTGATTTGTTACAGTGACAGAAAAGAACCTAAATGTAGATTCTTCTTATTTGTCCTCTGATTTACTTTTATTTCCTAACAGTCAATGAAGAAGATAAAATAAAACTTAAAGGTCAGAAAATATTATTTGCCACTATCTCAGACTTCAAAAGTTGAATAAAATAATACTGAAAGAAAGAAAGAATCAACCAAGTCTTTGTTGTGGACCAATGAAAGAAATGAGGAATTGATCTAAAAATGCTTTTTAAAATTTCAGTTTATGTTCAGAAATTGACTAGCTTTATTTTTTCATAATAGTTTTGGGTCATAGGAGGTATAAAATAAACTTGTCTTTTTTCACATAATTGATTTTCTTGTTTTCTCTACAAAAAAAATAAAAAATACGTATATGATGATGGTCCTGATATAACAAAAGTATTTAAATTTCCATTTCTACACCCAGCTTTGATGATTTTCCCTCTTATTTCTCCTGAGTTGGAAATAGACAGAGGAATTACTGTTTAAAAGATATGTAAAATAATATTAAATGTATATATTTTTAAGTTTTAAAGACAATACATACCTCAGTTCTTTTGTTTTTTTTTTAAATATGGGTTTGGGGCTTCCCTGGTGGCGCAGTGGTTGAGAGTCCGCCTGCCGATGCAGGGGACGCGGGTTCGTGCCCCGGTCCAGGAAGATCCCACATGTCACGGAGCGGCTGGGCCCGTGAGCCATGGCTGCTGAGCCTGCGCGTCTGGAGCCTGTGCTCCGCAACGGGAGAGGCCACAACAGTGAGAGGCCCGCGTACCACAAAAAAAAAAAAAGGGTTTGGTTCTTTAACTTTAGAGAATGTCATAAGAACATCTTTTAAAAATACCTAGGTGTTAAATTTGTTTCATTTATCCACATGGACACAATGTGTGTGTGTGTGTGTGTGTGTGTGTGTTATACCAGCTAACATTTGTATATGCACATGTGTGCATAGCTTTTTATTCTGGGATAAGAAAATAAATTATCAATTTATTACTAGGAATATAGGTCTTTGACTATGTCAATAGTTATGGCCAGTTTTCACTACTAAAGTTAAAAGTTTATTTCATTTGATTAAAGTTTTGCGGTTTTTTTTTTTTTTTTTTTAATAAAAGGTAGCAGGGAAGCAGCTCATTTCAGAGCTCACATTTTCTGTTTTCCCCTGAGTGTTCCCGTCTCTCACAGATTTTTGAGGAATTGGGAGAGTGCCCTCTTTCTGGAGATTGCTCTTTAAGGTTTGTTTACTGTGATGATTAATATAGTGGGCTGCTATTTCCTGTGAAGACAGCAATGTTAGGCTGAAATGCTTTCTAGTAAATGAAGAAAAGAGCTTTAACCTCAGGAGTTTTGGAGGAAGAAAAAAGTACATCAGTAACATCTGTTTAAAATCAAGATTCCATCACTGCTGTCACCCCCATCTTGGTTCTTTTCTTCCATTGGTTAGACATGTTCAAATTTTGTTTTATTTCATTTTATCATAGTATTGACACAGTGTTTAAGGAATCTGCTTTTTTTAAATCCAGGAAACATCATTTTCAATTTCTTTATCAATATCAAATAAGCCATTATGTTAGAAATGTAAAGAAACAGCATAGTTCCTAGATTGTAGTGTACACTTAGTTAATAGAAGTAATTCTTTTCATCCTGGTGATAATTAGCACAATGTTTCCTTATAAAGATAGTCATCTTGACAAGGTCATTTGGGTGGATAAGAACAAGAGATTTGATGAGCAATGTCTAATTAAAGACAGGTGATCTCTTTAGCGCTAATATTCTGTGGATCTCCAGTTATAATTCTTTTATTTCTAACTTAAAATTAAAACTTTCTGGACTTCCTTTGTGCTATCCAGGAAGCATTAGATATTTATGTGTCATAGGTTATTTCTGTTTAAGTGAATGGTTGAAATATACAAACAATCTTGGAGCTCTTTTGCATTTTACATGTCTCCTTCAGGTGACATTTCAAATATACATACACACACAGGTAGGTGTCTATATATACACACACATACACACACACATATATACACACATATGTGTGTGTATATATATATATATATATATATATCACTTTTTATTCTCAGAGAAGACAGTAATAAGGATTAAAGTAAGCAAATTCATATTTCTCGTCTCACTCTTGGAAGTTGTTTTCCCCCCAAATAACAGAGTCATGGTTGTACTGAGCCTTATTTTTGGTTCCTTTTGATTTTTATAACATCTTAATTATTTATTTTAGATACCAATAAAAAATATACCTAAGTAGGAAAACAAATTCTCCCCATAGAAACGTATTACTTATTTCCTAGTGCATGTATATTTTCCCGAACTTATTTATTTGATCATGAATATTTTTTCATATATACACACATATGCATAGGTATAAATAGTTTCATATACTATATATTGTTGTACTATCTGCTGTCTTCTTGAGGTAGTTCATCATGAACTCCTTTACATATAAATATGTCTCTTAATAGCTTCATGTGCCATAACATTTAACTAATTCCCCTGTTATTGGACCCGAGTGCCGTTTCCAGCTTTCATTATTATGAATAATGCTGCAATAAGCATACTTATGGTTCTCCCTTTCTACAGATCCTCAATTATTTGCTTGGGGTAATTTTATCAAAGTCACTCTTTGAGTTTAATATGTTTTATGGGTCATCATAGATACCTAGTTCAAAATGTGGTAAATCTTTTACAACCAACTCTGGAAAGCTTTATTTATGTTGTTAAAACATAATATTTCCATAAGATTCTTGGCATAACAGCCCCAAAATGGCATGAGTTAAGAAATCTTCCTAGAAAATTCCCTCAGGAGACCATGTTGTGCTATACAGAAATTCAAAATTGATATCTCATTTTCTGTCTTTTGTGGAACAGTTTCCCATAAACCAAAAGAGCTTAGAAATCTCTCATGTTAGTTTAGAAAGCCCTCTTTTATGTCTCCTCCCTGTAGAAGAGAGAGTTTCAGAATGAGTGTTTCCTTGAAAACTCCAAGTGGCTATTTGGAAAGTAGGTCTGCCTGGTTGCCAGTTTAAAATTAAAGCAAGGGGACTTACCTGGTGGCGCAGTGGTTAAGAATCCACCTGCCAATGCAGGGGATGTGGGTTCGAGCCCTGGTCTGGGAAGATCCCACATGCCGTGCGCTACAGCTACTGAGCCTGCGCTCTAGAGCCCACAAGCCACAACTACTGAGCCCGTGCGCCACGACGACTGAAGCCCGCACACCTAGAGCCCGTGCTCCGCAACAAGAGAAGCCACCACAATGAGAAGCCTACACACCGCAACGAAGAGTAGCCCCCACTCGCCACAACTAGAGAAAGCCCACCCGCAACAACAAAGACCCAACACAACCAAAAATAAATAAATAAATACATTTATTTAAAAAATAAATAAAATTAAAGTAAGATGAGCTTGGAAATAAGGCCCTAATATTATAATTTTAAAGAATTCTCTTTTATTTACATAATTCTCACTGTAAGAAATTAAAACATTCGGTCATATATAAAATATATACCCAAATATTTTCTATGCCAAATGAAGCACATAGATTTGAGTTATAAATGGAAAGAAATTATAAATATTTTTGGCAGCTTGATTTTTGATTGGTATTGTGTAATACAGATCCGATTCGTTTTTTAAAATAGTTTCATAGTATTCAGTTGCATGCATATACCATAATTTACTTGACCATCTCCCTATTTTTACTATAATGAAAATAACCTGTATTTTAAAAACATTATTGAGGGCTTATGTTCTTTATATGTACAGTTGACCCTTGAAGAACACTGGTTTGAACTGTGCAGTTCCATTTATATGTGGATTTTTTCCACTAAATACATGCTGGTGTCCTGCACAATCTGAGGTTAGTGGAATCCGTAGATGCGTACCCACATATACTGAGGACTGACTGTAAAGTTATATGGGCAGATATTCCATGCTTCCAACCCCTGCATTGTTCAAGGGTCCACTGTATGATCTCATTTAAACCCTAGGAGGAGGAAGCAATATTTCAAAGGACTTCTCTACATACATATGATGATATATATTTTCTATTTGGGGCACTGGGATCCCAAGGTAAGTGCATCTAACATGTAGATAGATATGCTGATTTATCCCTCCAATTTATAGAAAATTCAAAACTAGAATATTTAGTTTCAGAGAAATTTTTTCCTTTTACAGATGAACATAGAGATGATTTTTTCAGGGTCTTTTCCATCATTAGAAATTCCTTCCAAAAGAACCCTTTAGCTTTGATGCTTCCCCAATAAAGCAGAATAAAACGACTTCCTGGGAGTATTTGCCATTGAGGGTTTGGTCAGATATTAGTCATAACCCTAAAGGCTCTTTATCTCTTCTTCGTTGCACTTACTATCCACGTGTTGCCAGAGAATATCTTGTTTAAAAGATTTTAAAAGCATTGGTTGAATCTTTTTGTAAGAATTGATGTTGAGAAAAAGATGTGGTGAGAAGTAGTGTAACAATAGCTCTCATAATGGCAAATGAGATGGTCCAGGCAGGATTGAGTAGACATCCACTCATCCCCATTTCCCATCTTCCAGGCACTTCTCTGGGGCCCTGGGGTCTCATCTCCAACTGCAGCACAAGCTAATAGATTTAATTGTCACTTTACTTTAGATGCAGGGAAGCATCACCCCTGTTCATGTAAGGTAATTCCCAGGTTCCTAAGCCTCCTCCCTGCACTGTTTCCCTTATATGTCCCAACCCTGAGACCACCTGCCTCAACTGCCCTGCTCAGCTGTTAATTATAGTCTCCTCTGTCACAGATTTAAACACTGAAACCATGGTTGTATCTCCTTTCTCTTCTTCCTCACATCCACATTTCTTCTTAGGGAACAATACATGGCAATGTTGAACAATACAGGCTTTACACTGACATGTGGTTAGAAGTTGAAGGCAATTATTTAACTGCTCTAAGTCTCAGTTTGTTCTTTGCTACAAGAGGGTTAACATTAAAATGAAAAACAGGGTGTTGTGAGGATTAAATAAGTGTGTTAGCTATTATTGTAGCTACTATTGGTTCCCTGTCATAACTCAGTAGAAGTTAATTTTTCATTATGTCATGGTGCAGTGTGGTCAGAGTGTAGGGTATGTGGATTCTAACCCACGCCCACATTCAGGCCTCTATCATCATATGGCTTGACCATTTTTAGGACCTCAGAGTCCTCCACTGCATGCTCTTCTATTCAGAAGCAGGCAAAGGAAGGGAGAAAGCCTGAGTAGCAAACCCCTAAGTCACATACATTCCTCCGCACGTTTCACTGGACTGAGCCCCGTCCTGTGACTCGGCCCCCTAAATGCAGAAGAGCAGGGAGATGTAGTCTGTTTGTATGCCCAGGAGAAAGAGAACACAGATGCTGGTGAACATTTCAGCTAGCTTCTGCTGCGATTATCATTTGGGGATAAAATCAACATATTTCTGTGAATTGGCACAGCCTCTAAGCATTCCTCCGATGGTGACTTGCTTTGTTGAATTTAACCCAGCCCAGCCCAGAAATCAAAGTTTTTTTGCAGTGATTGGAAACAATTTCATACAAAGGTATTATTATAAATCTTCATGATTTACAGGTCTTTTCATTTTTAACAAAAAATGAACCTTTGAAAATAGTCATTTCTACACCCCCAAAACTGTTGTGAGCCTTTAAAATTGGCACAGAGTACATAAGTCATGTTTGGTCTCAATTGACGTCTAAATAGATATATATTTTTTTATATAAGTGGAAAATGAAGCATATATCACATATCTCCTATTAGCCATCTTTTTTATTACTCTTAATTTTTTGAATTAAAATGTGTTGCATTTAAAATCTTTAAGAGACACATTCTGAAAGACACAAATTGAGTTTAGTAATTGTGTGTTCTGTCACGTTTTCCTTATTTCTGATTGAATCTAAAAATAGAAGTCAGCGTGCATTTGGGAAAGAAAACATCAGGAACAAGAAATGTTTTTGGATAGCATCCTTAGTATAGGAAAGTAGATTTATGAATGCAATGTCATCTTCCATTTTGGAAGATGATATCCTAGTGAGAACTAAGTCTGTGTGGGCCAGTGGGGAGCAAGAATAAACCATTTGAAAGATTTTTTTTTAAAGTAAACCAAATACTAAAAGAAATAGTCATTGTAGATGCGTCTACTTCAGCACTGTTCCCAGAGTCAATATAGTCCTGAAACACCCAGGGATGTTTGCGGTTACCATTAAGTTCTTGCCTTTATTTTTTTTTCTTTCTTGTTGCTTCTCGCCACATCAGATTTTGATGAAAGTGGATCCTTTGTAATCGTCATCAGGAAATAGAAACTTGAAAACAAGTGATCAGGAATAGACTATGTCTGACTGATTTTCTCCAAACTCAACTGTCACTTGATTCCTAGGGAACATTATTACCCCATTAGACGTTCCTTCGTGAGTCAGTAATTCAAACTCATATATATGACTGGCCTTTTACCAACTGCACTGGGTGATACTCCTTAAGCTTTCCTGTGTGCATTGTGTCAGGCTGGTAGATGCTTTTCTCTTTTTCACATTTGCTCAGACATACTTCATTTGTCAGGGCATTCGGTGCCCTTTGCCACTTCCTCAGTCTGAGTGTGTGACAGCAAGTATTTGAGAGTTTTCGTCCTGCCTTCCTTCAGACTAGTGAATGCCTAATTTTAGACAAACTATTTCTGCCGGTTTCCCAGTTTAATCCCTGTTGCCATGATTAAGTTGTCCAAAACATTCTTCAATGACATCTGAGGCTTTGGAATTTAAAAGTAAATTGCTTCTGGGGAAAACAAATCAAACTTGCATTGCAGACCTACAGAAAGTGCATTAAAACATATTAGGTTGCACTTTTTTGGTGGAATAAATTGAGAGTCGCAGCAATGTTTCTTCTAGTAATGTCAGATTCTGAGACACTTCAATTAATTTTGGCTTTAGATTGAGTTTCTCTCCAACACTCCACTCTCTATGTGATGTGTCTACATTTTTCAGTGTATCCAGTGACAATGTATGCTATAAATTATTGGCTTTGGGGCCCAAAACTCAGAGTAGAAAGGTAAAGCAATATACTGGAGAGAGTACATGAAGGAGATATGGATTTGATTTGATTTTCCATGACTGATTTGCTCTGTGACACTGGGCAAACTGTGTAACCTCCGTGGGCCTTCATTTGTGTCACCATTCCTGCCTATCTGCGAAGGTGTCATGGCTGCCATAGTACATCAGAGATATTTTCTGGTGCACAGTGGTGGGTTTGGTGGTAAGAAATACTCTAAAATCCTCCACTGTCTCAGAGGCACCTTGCATGCTCCATCTGAAAACATTAAGAAGGACAGATTAGTCAAGTGTGGTACCTGGAGGAACCCATTGTTTTGTTGATAAATTCAAGAAATTAAACACCTCACTTTTTCTGGCAATGAAGAGAGGGTGAATATTTACATTTTTTAATTGAATTTTTTATTTTATATTGAAGTATAGTTGATTTATAATGTGTTAGTTTCAGGTGTACAGTAAAGTGATTCAGTTATACATATATCCATTCTTTTCCAGATTCTTTTCCCGTATAGATTATTACAGAGTGTTGAGTAGAGTTCCCTGTGCTATACAGTAGGTCCCCGTTGATTATCTATATTTTTTAATTCACACTAAAATTTGTGTTACAGCTTAACTTGAAAAAATTCTTTTTATTAAAGTATAATATATATATGTATTATAAATAGCTTGATAAATTTTCACAAACTAAACAGCCACATCACTGAGCAAAATGTTACCAGTTCTACAAAGGACTCCTCATATTCTCTCCCACTCACTACCCCTCCACCTACTAAGGATAACCACTGTCCTAACCTTTAACACAATGCATGAGTTTTACCTGTTTTTGTACATTATAGTGGATCTTACAGTCCATAATCTTTTGTGTCTGACATTTTACTCAAATATGTTTGTGAGATTCACCCATCCTGTTCCCTATAGGAGTAGATTATTTATTATATTTGTTGCATAGTATCCTTTTGTGTGAATATGTCATAATTTATTTATCCATTCTAATGTGGACAGACTTTTAGGTAGCTTCAAACTTTTGTCCGTTACTAACAGTGTCACTATGAACCTTCTAGGATTCTACAGTCCAATAGAACTTCCTACAATGATAGAAGCATCTTATGTCTACACTGTCCAATATGGCAGCCACTAGCCACATGTGGCTGTTGAACTCTTGAAATGTGGCTAGTGTGACTGAGGAAATAAACTTTTAATTTTAGCTAATTGTAATTAATTTAAATTTAAATAGTCACATTTGGCTAGTGGCTACCGTATTGGATAGCTCAGTTCTAGAACATGCCTTTAGGTAAATGCATGTACTCATTTCTATTGGGAATTATTTCTGTTATATCTGGGAGTAGAATTGCTTAGTCATAGGGTATGCAAATGTTCAGCTTTAGTATTTCTCCACCAGTAGTGTTCAGATGAGCCAATTTGCCTTCCCAGAAATGTATGACACTTCTACTTTCTCCACATCCCTGATAATACTTGATATTTTTTATTACATAAAATTAGCCATTAATAGATTGACTTTTGTAGCTGCCCGCATAGTCTTCCCACTTCCATTCCTGGCTCCTTCCAATCCAGTCTTCACAAAAGAGTCAGATCCTTTTAAAAACACAAATCAGTTTACAGTAACTCCTTGCTTTTGAAAAATACAAATCAGTTTACAGTAACTCCTTGCTTTAGTTTCGTTACCCATTTCCCATTGTATTTCCCATTGTATTGTCAAAGTGATGTGGTCCTGGTTATTTTCCTAGGATTAAAGCCTCCGACCCTCCCCCAAGCCTATTATACTCTAGCTCCATGGACTCTCTGTGGTTCATTAAATGGACAAATATCTCTCTTTTGCCTTTTAAACTTTGTACTGTGGTCCCTCCTGCCTGGAAAGCTATCCTTCTTTCCCCTCCCAGCCTTTCCTGACTCTACTTTGTCTGCCATTCACATGAGCACCAATCTCCTCCTTCAGATCTCAGCTTCAGTGTCACCTTTTTAGTGATGCGTGCCCTGACTATCTATCTATACAGGTCCTCCTCTCACAGGTTCTAACAGTTCATCTGGTTTATTTCTTTCCTAAATATTATCGCTACTTATTGTCATTCATTGGGTTATTTGTTTACTTTTCTTACTTGTATCTCCCCCTCACCCCACTAGATTATAATTCTATAATGGTAAAGACACGCCTCCTGTGCTAATGACTGTGACAGGCAGAATAATGCTCCCCCACGCCCCGCAAAGATGTCCACATCCTAATCCCCAGAACCTGTGAAGATGTTATGCTATGTGGCAAAGGGGAATAAAGGTTGCAGACAGAATCAAGGGTGCTAATCAGCACCCTTAGTGAAATTAGTGAAATTATCCTGGGTTACCTCTTTTGGCCCAGTATAATCATAAGGGTTCCAAAAAGTAGAAGAGGAAGGAAAAAGAGAAGGTCAAAGTGATGTTATGAGAAGGACTTGACCCAATGACGCTGGCTTTGAACATGGAGGACTGGGGACCAGAGCCGAGGAATGTGCGTGACTCTAGAAAGCAAACAAGGCAAGGGAGTGGATTCTCTCCTAGAGCCTCCAGAAGAGAACTCAGCCCTGGTGACACCTTAATTTTAGCCCAGTGAGACCCATGTCAGAATTCTAACCTACAGCAGTATAAGGTAGTAAATTTATATTGGTTTAAGCCACAACGTTTATGGACTTGTTACACCAACAGAAAACGAATACAAACGCCTAACTGGAATATGTAAAGTTAAAAGGTAATGAGGGAGAGAGCCTAACAGCTGGGCTGAACAGAGAAGTTTTCAGGAAAGAGGCCTATTTTATGGGTCATGAGAGATGAGCTGTATTTGCTCTTATAGAGAGCGTAGCAAGAACCTTTTAAGCCAGAAATACAGTGTGTGTGGTAATTAGACAGAAGGACCCATGAAGCATTAAGGTGAACAACGGCTGTAGTAGACTCATAGCTTGTGACGGTTAAAGTTTGCAACCAGCATCTTAAACTAATGTTATCACTGCGAATTAAAGTGTCTAGCTAAAACTAAAAGTCATCATTCTAGCCATCTAATCACTGAGGTTGACACCATCAATGTATACCATGGACAAGCCAGTTGGGGTCTTAATGACCCAATTGACTGATACCAAGATGGAAGAAAAGCCCTTCACTTTCAGAATTTTCCCAAAGCATTATACAAACAAGTATAAGAGTAAGACCATGCAAAAGAAAATAAGAAGAATTGTTTGATGTTTGCTGTGTGTAAGAGACAGTGTTTTCTAAGCACTCTGTTATTTAATCTTCAGAACTCCTCGCAACAGATACTATTCTTAATCCCATCTGTAAACTAATACTAGTACTGAATATTAGAACAGTTAAGTAAACGGCCTAAAGTCTTGCAGGTGGTAGGTGGCAGGACTGGGATTTGAACTGATGTTTTATGATTTAGGAAGGCAAACTCTTAACCAGTTAATATCTCTCATGTGCAACAAATTAGAAAGGAATGATGATACAATTTATCTCAATTTCAACAACAGTTTGAAGACTCCAGGGCAATGGAGAGTGCCTTAGTTCACTATCTTCCAATTGACTAAAGATTGATAAAGTGTGTTTAGTTCATATTTCTTAGGATTGTTTTTAAAGAAAGCCTAGTAACAGAAAGGGCCAACTCAGAATAAAAGATGAAACAGAGAAACTGTTTTGTGCTCTCAGTACTTTCACACCATCTTGCCAAAGGAGCCTCTCCCAAATCCAAATTTTACATTGGATCTAGAATCCTGTAAGTTCATTTCATGTTTTCAAACTTGATCCAAATTTACATCCTCAGAGGCCAATTTAAGATCTCAAGACAAGTTGCTTTAATGGATAAATTAGAAGTAGCTTATTAGTAAGAGTTTTACATTTTGCAGAAGAAGAAATGGTATCTGGAGGAGTGAAAAGATTTCCCAGGATGCCCACTTACCATCATGTTGTGCTAAATGCCAGGGGTCACTGTGCACAGGCCTGTCTTCAAGATCCTTATACTGTGGTTGATCCCGAGAAGACATCCTTTTCAGAACAAGCTAGAGAAATATAGCACAGATATCAAGTAGAAACAAGTTTTCCCTATAAGATTCATTTATTACCCCTATGACAAACTGTAAGAGAACCTAAAAACATCCTGACTGAAGCCCATTGGTACCCCAACCCAGATCCCTGTTATCAGGCTGTATCATCCCCCCCAACACTCCCCCCTCCAGCCTCTGTGGGGGCTGACAGATTGTACCTGTGCCCTGCTCTTAAGAATTACTTTTGGCAACAGGCACCTACGTTGACCACAAATTCCTTGGAGATTATTTTCTTCTCCTAGGAAAAATCAACAGCCAATGACTGACCTCCATAGGATATAAAAGACCAGCCATCTTGCTGCAAGGAAGGACACCTTGATGGTGCCATTCCTGCTCTCCACCTCCCCCAGGGACCAGGTTGAGGCTAGACTCAAGCCTGAGATAACATCCTTGCTTAGCTTCTCCCCTGCTCTGCCCTGCGACCCTCATTTCTCTACAGGTTTCACTTGGAGGCATTCACTTGCTCTGCTCCTAGGAAGCGTCACGTATCTATAGTTTTCCCATATGACTTCCAGATAAAACTTTTTTTTGAGAAGGACCTCGTTTCTTTCACTTGTTCTAGAGAAAGTGTATTGCTATGTTCTAATGTCACTCTTCACTAGACATAGCACACTTCAGAAGAAGACAATACTTTGGGAAAGAGAGAAAACCAGAGGAGTTCTAGCAAAAACCATTATGGAAGGCACTGTGGCGTCTGGATACCTGAGGACTTTGGAAATTCATGGAGAGGAGCTGGATCAACGGTCTCCTGACCCTTGGTCCAGACCTTTTCCCTCAGCTTACTGGCTGCCTCTTTATACCTTGTTATTAGGATTTAGTGTGATTCACTGAGTAGTTCTGAGTAAAATTGTTTACATGGTAAGAAAGATTATTGCCAAACTGTTCCCAGGCTTATGGAACAAAGTTACAGGAAGCAGGAAAATCTGCCCATGAAACACTGGCCCTAATCAGAGACTGGAATCTTCACAATTAAAATTATTCTGCAGCAACGTGATTTTTTCTTCAAGGAGGTGCATTGGCCAGAGTAAAAGAGAAAAGATACAGCCTCCTCTCTTGAAAGAATGGACACATGAATAAATGAGTGACTGCATGGCTGGAAGGCTGGCTGGCTGGCTGGATGGATAAACAGATGAATCAGTGGAAAGATGAGTGATTGAATATTCTTGCCGCAATGTCCTTGAGGAGTAAGTTCTTTGCTTTTGTCTGTTCTTCAGTGATAAAAAGGTGTTACTAAAAACCTAACTCAAAACACAGAGGAGAAAGGCAAACTAGTATCTTTTTTCTTTCTCTTCACTCTCTCTTTTCTTTCTTACCCTCTTATGATAACAGAGTATGTGAATTATTTGGGGATATTCATTAAGGAAAATGTTATGCTGGGACTTATTCTCTTCTCAAGATGACGACCGAGATCTAAGGAAGTGATTCACACCAGTTTCTTCAGAGACAAGGTTTCTGTTCCTTGAGAAACACATTGTTTTGAAAAGTTAGCAAGTTTGAGAAGGAAACTTTTGCAGCTTCCAAGCAATTGGAGAGGTATATTTTATTTAAAAAGTGGTATAACTTATATATGTGTGCTTATAGCCAGAACAATGAAAATATATTTGTATATGAGGTTTTAACATTATATTTGAAATCACTGATTAGCATACCTAAGAACCCAATGGTTAAAACAATTTATTACCTTTGAGTGAAGTATTATGAAATGAATGAAAGATTAAACTAAGTAAAAATATATGCATAGAGGAAATTCATGTTGAAGCCAAGGTAGCCTTGGGTTCTACAGAACTGTTGCTACCACTATACTTGGTAGACAGAGCTACTTCACAGTTGTTTCCTTGTTTAATTCTTAAAACTTCCTTGTGCTTTATCATATTGCCTCTGAGATGCCATAGGTCTTACTCTATAATTTTTAAATTACTGACTTCAAGAGCTCGGGGAGAAAGTGAGTGTTAGGACCAAATGACTCTGATATATCACTAAGGTAAAATGACTTAAAAAGAAAGTAAAATATTTAGATAAAATTTTAGAACATAAAAGAAATGACTTCAATTAAAAGGTATGTGTATTATGGTACTTCTAAATAAAACACTCCCTCTCTCTATATATATTTATATTTATATGTGCGTGTATGTGAATATATACACACACACACACACACACACACACACACACATCAGAACAAAAATGACAGGGTAAGTCCATAGCATTGTTACACACAATGGGAGAGTTCTCATGAGTTTTAAAAGGCAAGCAAGGTCTGAGGAAACGCAGCCAGACCTTCTAGTGAGTCCTCATGGGGTCCTTCAATTCATTTATGCTTTCATTTTATTCATTGTCATTAGAATGAGACACCCAGACTTTAATGGCCTGCTTTGTTGGCAAATGATACTATAAATGAATAAACTATCTTACTCTGACCTTTCCATTTACCTCTAATTTGAATCACTACTTTAAGATGTTCTACCAGTTACATCACTGACAAACAATAAAAAAAAAAGGATCAGAATGGACAGCCATTCAAAACAAGAATGTTTAAAGATACTGGACTCATAACCTTATTCTAAGAATCCATGTTATAAGAATAGCAGGTGCTGTGGAAATGTATTGATTTGACAATGAACAGAGTAAAGAAATGGAGAATAATGCAAGTGTATTTGCTGCACTACCGTAATTGAATTTCAGAAAAGACTAAGTGAAAATTTAAAATGTTCTTTGTCTATTTAATCACACATTTTTTGATGTGAATTTTTGGTTTCTTTGTTCATCGGGAATCAGTAGATATATCTGTACAAATATAGCATCCTCTTCTATAAACTAGGATGTTTTTATCCTGTTTGGCTTCTGAGCTGAATTTCTTCAGAATTTGTTATATAGGGTTATAATTGCAAACGCTTATAATTTGCAAACTTTTCCAAGTTTGCCCACATACAGCCTACACTATCCGTAGATATACTGGTAGCAACTTCAACCAGGGATAGATTATCTGATGCTGAAATTGGTGTGAAGTTACCATGATAAAGAAAGGAATGGATGGGCGTATTTCTCCTTGGAAGACTTCTGTGATTCCCATTTGGGCAACTGACTTACTTTGATACTTATCTGAGTGTGCAGTGACCTCTCTTCTTTGAGTTTTTTTTTTTCTGCAGTGCGATAGAGACAGTCACAAGGATGAGAAGTTTCTTGCAGAAAAGTGGTAAATGATGAAGTCTGGTGAAACCACATGTTGTTCTTCTGGAGTACCAAACTGGCTTACCCATCTTTACCAAGTTGAGGATTAGAACCTAGTTCTCCTTTTATGATTGCTAGAGAATCTTCCTTAAAGTCTTGAGTCTCAGAGGTCTCTTGTATTTCCCTCTAAAGATTCTTCTAGATACACTCTCACTTGAAGTACCATCAGTCAGGTTCAGCAGGAACAATTTGCAGTGAAAATCATAGAGTTAATGGGATCTGTGGATTCAGTGGTTCTTTCAAGGCCATGTGACTGTCAGGTTGTTTTCTGAGTCTGTGGTCAGTAGTTTTCTTGTGATAATTATTGTCTTGCTTTCTCTTGCAAATACATTATTTGAATAAATATCCTGGAATCTTAGACTTTTGGGGGGGAGCTGCAGGGTTGTGATGTTTTATCCTGTCTTTCCCCTTCATTGTATAAATATGCATGCTGATACCCAAGAAGGCTAACAGATTCTCCAGTTCACATGTCTCCTTTGTTTGTGGCTGAGTCGGGGCTGGAGCTCTCAGTTCTGACTTACATAAAGAGGCTTTCTCTCAATGCCATACTGTGTTACTGAATACTGTGTTAACTTACTGGAGTAGGTCTCTTAGAACCAGAACCATTGGTGATACATTATTTGAATATCACATTGCATCTGGGGCATAGTTGGAACAAAGTGTATTACCTAAGAAAAACAATGAATGAATCCCAACTCAGCCTGTTCACTGGGTAACCCACAGCTTAGTCAGCAAGTTGGGAGGCTGAAAGATACAGACCAGAAAGATGACAGGGAAAGGCCTATGGAAATGGCATAATTAGATTGTGTCTCTGTTAAATCTTTTGGTGAATACTTTCCCTGCTGGTAACCTCAGAGCATCAAGAAACTATGAGTCATTTATATCCTTTCCCCTTGCTTTTCAGGAGTAGCTCAGGTCTGAACAGGTCTCAACAATTCAGCTGCCAACCTAAATCTATTAGCCATACTCTCCTAGAAATCACTTTCCAGCCACATGAAATTCTGCTGTCCTCATACCCCGAGGAGCTCCGACTTGCCACTATTCTGTAGACCCCTCTTTCCCTGTCCCTTTCCAGTTGCGTGCCTTCAACTCAAACTGCTTACTATTATTATTGCTGTTGTTTATTTTGTTTTAATATAAACAGATTATTTGACTATATTCAGCGAAACCTTTTATATATGCTTCTAGACTGATATGCACCCATGCTCTTTTTTTTCTATTTTAAGTAATGTTTATTTATCAACTTTTCAAAGAATCAACTAGCTTTATAGATCTCCACTGCTGTACTTTTTTTTTTAACATCTTTATTGGAGTATAATTGCTTTACAATGGTGTGTTAGTCTCTGCTTTATAACAAAGTGAATCAGTTATACATATACATATGTTCCCATATCTCTTCCCTCTTGTATCTCCCTCCCTCCCACCCTCCCTATCCCATCCCTTTAGTTGGTCACAAAGCACCGAGCTGATCTCCCTGTGCTATGCGGCTGCTTCCCACTAGCTATCTGTTTTACATTTGGTAGTGTATATATGTCCATGCCACTTTCTCACAGCTTACACGTCCCCCTCCGTATATCCTCAAGTCCATTCTCTAGTAGGTCTGTGTTTATTCTCATCTTGCCCCTAGGTTCTTCATGACCGTTTTTTTTTTCTTTTTCTTAGATTCCATATACACCTGTTAGCATACGGTATTTCGTTTTCTCTTTCTGACTTACTTCACTCTGTATGACAGACTCTAGGTCCATCCACCTCACTACAAATAACTCAATTTCATTTCTTTTTATGGCTGAGTAATATTCCATTGTATATATGTGCCACATCTTCTTTATCCATTCATCTGTTGATGGACACTTAGGCTGCTTCCATGTCCTGGCTATTGTAAATAGAACTGCAGTGAACATTTTGGTACATGACTCTTTTTGAATTATAGTTTTCTCAGGATATATTCCCAGTACTGGGATTACTGGGTTGTATGGTAGTTCTATTTTTAGTTTATTAAGGAACCTCCATACTGTTCTCCATAGTGGCTGTATCAATTTACATTCCCACCAACAATGCAAGAGTGTTCCCATTTCTCCACACACTCTCCAGCATTTATTCTTTATAGATTTTTTGATGATGGCCATTCTGACCAGTGTGAGATGATATCTCATTGTAGTTTAGATTTGCATTTCTCTAATCATTAATGATGTTGAGCATTCTTTCCTGTGTTTGTTGGCAATCTGTATATCTTCTTTGGAGAAATGTCTATTTAGGTCTTCAGCCCATTTTTGGATTGGGTTCTTTGTTTTTTGGATATTGACCTGCATGAGTTGCTTGTAAATTTTGGAGATTAATCCTTTGTCAGTTCTTCATTTGCAAATATTTTCTCCCATTCTGAGGGTTGTCTTTTGGTCTTGTTTATGGTTTCCTTTGCTGTGAAAAAGCTTTTAAGTTTCATTAGGTCCCATTTGTTTATTTTTCTTTTGATTTCCATTTCTCTAGGAGGTGGCTCAAAAAGGATCTTGCTGTGATTTATGTCATAGAGTGTTCTGCCTATGTTTTCCTTTAAGAGATTGAGAGTGTCTGGCCTTACATTTAGGTCTTTAATCCATTTTGAGTTTATTTTTGTGTAAGGTGTTAGGAACTGTTCTAATTTCATCCTTTTACATGTACCTATCCAGTTTTCCCAGCACCACTTATTGAAGAGGCTGTCTTTTCTCCACTGTATATTCTTGCTTCCTTTATCAAAGATAAGGTGACCATATGTGTGTGGGTTTATCTCTGGGCTTTCTATCCTATTCCATTGATCTATATTTCTGTTTTTGTGCTAGCACCATACTGTCTTGATTACTGTAGCTTTGTAGTATAGTCTGAAGTCAGGGAGCCTGATTCCTCCAGCTCCGTTTTGCATTCTCAAGATTGCTTTGGCTATTCGGGGTCTTTTGTGTTTCCATACAAATTGTGAAATTTTTTGTTCTAGTTCTGGGAAAATGGTAGTTTGATAGAGATTGCATTGAATCTGTAGATTGCTTTGGGTAGTAGAGTCATTTTCACAATGTTGATTCTTCCAATCCAAGAACATGGTATATCTCTCCATCTATTTGTATCATCTTTAATTTCTTTAATCAGTGTCTTATAATTTTCTGCATACAGGTCTTTTCTCTCTTAGGTAGGTTTATTCCTAGATATTTTATTCTTTTTGGTGCAGTGGTAAATGGGAGTGTTTTCTTAATTTCACTTTCAGATTTTTCATCATTCGTGTATAGGAATGCCAGAGATTTCTGTGCATTAATTTTGTATCCTGCTACTTTACCAAATTCATTGA
This sequence comes from Phocoena phocoena, assembly GCF_963924675.1. NCBI lineage: Eukaryota > Metazoa > Chordata > Mammalia > Artiodactyla > Phocoenidae > Phocoena > Phocoena phocoena. Next base: position 54,856,498 of record NC_089228.1, on the reverse strand, counting down.
TTAGCTTTAGTAGTTTTCTGGTAGCATCTTTAGGATTCTCTATGTATAGTATCATGTCATCTACAAACGGTGACAGCTTTACTTCTTCTTTTCCAATTTGGATTCCTTTTATTTCTTTTTCTTCTCTGATTGTTGTGGCTACAACTTCCAAAGCTATGTTGAATAAGAGTGGTGAGAGTGGGCAACCTTGTCTTGTTCCTGACCTTAGTGCAAATGCTTTCAGTTTTTCACCATTGAGGACGATGTTGGCTGTGGGTTTGTCATATATGGCCTTTTTTATGTTGAGGAAAGTTCCCTCTATGCCTACTTTCTGCAGGGTTTTTATCATAAATGGGTGTTGAATTTTGTTGAAAGCTTTATCTGCATCAATTGAGATGATCATATGGTTTTTCTCCTTCAATTTGTTAATATGGTGTATCACGTTGATTGATTTGCGTATATTGAAGAATCCTTGCATTCCTGGAATAAACCCCACTTGAGCATGGTGTGTGATGTTTTTAATGTGCTGTTGGATTCTGTTTGCTAATATTTTGTTGAGGATTTTGACATCTATGTTCATCAGTGATATTGGCCTGCAGTTTGCTTTCTTTGTGGCATCTTTCTCTGGTTTTGGTATCAGGGTGATGGTGGCCTCGTAGAATGAGTTTGGGAGTCTTCCTCCCTCTGCTGTGTTTTGGAAGAGTTTGAGAAGGATAGGTGTTAGCTCTTCTCTAAATGTTTGATAGAATTTGCCTGTGAAGCCATCTGGTCCTGGGCTTTTGTTTGTTGGAAGACTTTTAATCACAGTTTCAATTTAAGTGCTTGTGGTTGGTCTGTTTATATTTTCTCTTTTTTCCTGGTTCAGTCTTGGCAGGTTGTGCATTTTTAAGCATTTGTCCATTTCTTCCAGGTTGCCCATTTGTTTATTTGAGGTGTTTTGTGTTTCTTAAGTTAGGATTGTATTGCTACAAACTTCCCTCTTAGAACTGCTTTTGCTGCATCCCATAGGTTTGGGGTCATCATGTCTCCATTGTCATTTGTTTCTAGGTAGTTTTTGATTTCCTCTTTGATTTCTTCAATGATCACTTCGTTATTAAGTAGTGTATTGTTTAGCCTCCACGTGTTTGTATTTTTTACAGATCATTTCCTGTAATTGATATCTAGTCTCATAGCATTGTGGTCGGAAAAGATATTTGATACAATTTCAATTGTCTTAAATTTACCAAAGCTTGATTTGTGACACAAGATATGACCTATCCTGTAGGATGTTCCATGAGCACTTGAGAAAAATGTGTATTCTGTTGTCTTTGGATGGAATGTTGTATAAATATCAATTAAGTCCATCTTGTTTAATGTATCTTTAAAGCTTGTGTTTCCTTATTTATTTTCAGTTTGAATGATCTGTCCATTGGTGAAACTGGGGTGTTAAAGTCCCCTATTCTGATTGTGTTACTGTCAATTTCCCCTTTTATGGTTGTTAGTATTTGCCTTATGTATTGAGGTGCTCCTATGTTGGGTGCATAAATATTTACAATTGTTATATCTTCTTCTTGGATTGATCCCTTGATCATTATGTAGTGTCCTTCTTTGTCTCTTGTAATATTCTTTATTTTAAAGTCTATTTTGTCTGATATGAGAATTGCTACTGCAGCTTTGTTTTGGTTTCCGTTTGCATTCAATATATTTTTCCATCCCTTCACTTTCAGTCTGTATGTGTCCCTAGGTCTGAAGTGGGTCTCTTGTAGACAGCATATATACGGGTCTTGTTTTTGTATCCATTCAGTGAGTCTGTGTCTTTTGGTGGGAGCCTTTAATCCATTTACATTTAAGGTAATTATTGATATGTATGTTCCTATTCCCATTTTCTTAATTGTTTTGGGTTTGTTATTGTAGATCTTCTCCTTCTCTTGTGTTTCCTACCTAGAAAAGTTCCTTTAGCATTTGTTGTAAAGCTGGTTTGGTGGTGCTGAACTTTCTCAGCTTTTGCTTGTCTGTAAAGGTTTTAGTTTCTCCATCAAATCTGAATGAGATCCTTGCTGGGTAGAGTAATCTTGGTTGTAGGTTTTTCTCCTTCATCACTTTCAATATGTCCTGCCACTCCCTTCTTGCTTGCAGTTTCTGCTGAAAGATCAGCTGTTAACCTTATGGGGATTCCCTTGTGTGTTATTTGTTGTTTTTCCCTTGCTGCTTTTAATATGTTTTTTTGTATTTAATTTTTGACAGTTTGATTAATATGTGTCTTGGCATGTTTCTCCTTGGATTTATCCTGTATTGGACTCTCTGTGCTTCCTGGACTTGATTAACTATTTCCTTTCCCATATTAGGGAAGTTTTCAACTATAATCTCTTCAAATATTTTCTCAGTCCCTTTCTTTTTCTCTTCTTCTTCTGGAACCTCTGTAATTCGAATGTTGGTGCGTTTAATGTTTTCCCAGAGGTCTCTGAGACTGTCCTTGGTTCTTTTCATTCTTTTTTCTTTATTCTGCTCTGCAGTAGTTATTTCCACTATTTTATCTTCCAGGTCACTTATCCGTTCTTCTGCCTCAGTTATTCTGCTATTGATCCCTTCTAGAGAATTTTCAATTTCATTTATTGTGTTGTTCATCACTGTTTCTTTGCTCTTTAGTTCTAAAAGATCCTTGTTAAACATTTCTTGTATTTTCTCTATTCTATTTCCAAGGTTTTGGATCATCTTTACTGTCATTCTGAATTCTTTTTCGGTAGACTGCCTATTTTCTCTTCATTTATTAGGTCTGGTGGGTTTTTACCTTGCTCCTTCATCTGCTGTGTGTTTTTCTGTCTTCTCATTTTGCTTAACTTACTGTGTTTGGGGTCTCCTTTTCACAGGTTTCAGGTTGTAGTTCCCGTTGGTTTTGGTGTCTGTCCCCAGTGGCTAAGCTTGGTTCAGTGGGTTGTGTAGGCTTCCTGGTGGAGGGGACTAGTGCCTGTGTTCTGGTGGATGAAGCTGGATCTTGTCTTTCTGGTGGGCAGGTCCACATCTGGTGGTGTGTTTTGGGGGGTCTGTGGCCTTATTATGATTTTAGGCAGCCTCCCTGCTATTGGATGGGGCTGTGTTCCTGTCTTGCTAGTTGTTTGGCACTAACCTCTTCAGGCTGTGTTCAGGCCGCCAACCCCATTCCTCTCCCTGCGATCCGACGAAAGCCCGAGCCTTAGCTCCCAGCCCCCGCCCGCGCCGGTGGTGAGCAGACAAGCCTCTAGGGCTGGTGAGTGCTGGTCGGCACCGATCCTCTGTGTGGGAATCTTCCCACTTTGCCCTCTGCATCCCTGTGGCTGCACTCTCCTCCACGGCTCCGAAGCTCCCCCCTATGCCACCCGCAGTCTCCACCCGCGAAGGGGCTTCCTAGTGTGTGGAAACCTTTCCTCCTTCACAGCTCCCTCCCACTGGTGCGTGTCCCGTCCCTATTCTTTGTCTCTGTTTTTTCTCTTTTCTTTTGCCCTACCCAGGTACGTGGGGAGTTTCTTGCCTTTTGGGAGGTCTGAGGTCTTCTGCCAGCCTTCAGTAGGTGTTCTATAGGAGCAGTTCCACATGTAGATGTATTTCTGATGTATCTGTGGGGAGGAAGGTGATCTCCACGTCTTATTCTTCCTTTATCTTGAAGCTGCCCCCCAACACATACTCTTTTGAAAGTTGCTTAGCACTAAATGACTTGGAACATAGAAAATGGTGCATCCAGTACACAGTATATTATCATTTTTTCCCAAGCCCTAAGTAATACGAGAGCACAGGATATGTATCTTTCCCTCAACATTGTCTTCCACATAACCTCCACTAAATAAGATACATGTTTAAAAATTATATAACATTCAAAGAATTAAAGTTATGAATTTTACGTAGTGCTAGACAGTCCTTAAAAAGAACAATCTCTGGCAGATCACAGACTAACAATGGTAACAGATGTTGGATTGAAACCTGCATAGTCTAGAGGAGGAAAATTAATTTGTGAAAAAGTAGCTTTTTTTTTCCTCTGTGTATTTTTAATGGCCTTAGCAAAGCAAAATGGAAATATTTGCATTCTCTGCAATCAGTTTACATGCTTAAGCATTTGTTTTTCTCCCCATCCTAAACATAATTGTCTATTCAGTAATAATCCACGTAGTAGGGAGCAGAATCAAGAGTTGCTGTGCCTTTGGCATCAGCCACTGTCAGCGAACATGTTTCTTAGGCTACAGTGCTAATTGGAGTTTCTTTTCTCATTTCATGATACAAACTTGCTGACTATCCTGCTAAGATAAAATAGATATGTTTCCCATCTCGCTGGTGGAATTTCCTCTCCCTCCGCCACTGATTCCAATCTGCCATCTCAGTTCTCCAGAGCTGCTGACACAACAGTCTTCTTTCCATCTTCATTATATTTTGGAGTATTGTGAAGATAGCCAAGGCAGAATGAGAGTGGAGATGGTGGAGAATAAAAGGAAATTGTTTAAACCAAGCATTGAGAATGGTACTTTTTTTTGTTAATTTTTATCATATGCTTAGAGTTGATGCTGACAAAAACTTGTAGTTTGACGAAGCAGTTGGGTTTAAAGCCATTTACAACAGATTTCATACAAATTCCTATAGCACCCCCTATTCCAGTATCAGACATTAAGATGGAATGTGCATCCAAGATTGGTTTCTAAAGGAAACTGGAAAGGAAGAGTAAGAGGAGACTGCCTCTGCTCAGAGGGATTTTCTGTTTACATGAATTCTGGTCCCATTTCTCATGCTTAGATCTCTAGCATGTCTGATTAGAACTTGCAGAATTAATAGAGGGCTTCCTGCCTCTCGGTCTCTCTTCGATACTTTAGTCAAGGGAATTAATTTTTTAAAGTTGCTTTATTTTTGAGCGGCTTGTGAAAGTCTCCTTATTTCAGTTAAATAGAAGTCGATTTTGTTAGCAAGCTGTGCTATTTCTTTGGGCTACATTTATATACGCGTATCCACTAATGACATAGTGCAGATATTTTTAGCAGTTGACAATCTTTTGCTCCACTTGTCACTTCCGTCTTGGAGCATTTTTGAGAAAGTTTTGCTGGGAGCAACTTGAAAAGGATCGTTTTTATATATTAAAACTTTTTTAAACAATTTGACTCAATGAAGTTGTGCACATGAAACTAAAATCAAAGATTTCTTTCAAGAAGAGAGCGTTTTCGTTTTTACATAGAAAAACTTTGTTCTGGAGCAGATATCAAGCAAACAACCCACTTAATCCATCTTCAGCCCTTCTTTGACCACATGCTATGCTTTTTAACACTTATCTCACAGATAAAGTCAACAGAGTGCAAGAGATGATAGTGAAGATTCAGGGCAGGCTGTAGCACTGAAAAACGAAAGAAATTTCAGAACACGAGTACTTTTGATTGTGGTCAATAGATCGCTTTGTTCATAAAGCTTTGACAAAATATATACGTAGAGTGGTTGTGTATGTAATATATGCACAGGTCACAAGAGCCCCCTGGAAAGTTTCCCTTGTTGAGAATTTTAGTATTTAACTTAAAATTATGGCTTTTGGACTCTTTCATTTTTTATTTCTAGTGAACACATCAAATAGAAAACGACTTGTTTAGCTAACACACTGCAGTTCAGACTCTGTCACTTGTGTATTCATTTCCAATAATGTTTGCAATAGCCTTAGTGCTTAAACACCCAACAGAAAATAGAGGTACAGGGAGGTAGAAATTAGCTCAATAAGTTTGGGCCAGAAAGAATTAAATTGACCTTCAACTTCAGATTTCTCTGTCCTTCCTTAAAGTAGGATATACAGAGGTGCTAAGTTGATTTATATTAAGTTAAAGCCATTTCAGTAAAGCAATGACCTTGTACCAATAAATGTTTAAGTATCTAGTTCTTCAGGGATCAGTGAAAAAATACCATTCTTAAAATAACACAGATCTTCTGTGAAAGCTTTTGACTGCCAAAAGATTGACTCAAGAGTGTGTTTTAAACAGCCTTCCTACATGAAGAAACTAAAACATGGCTGCTCTGTGCTTTTACTTTATTTACAGGCTGAAATGGTGCAAAGATGAATGAAAAAAAGAAACATTTGAGAGCAAGATATGTTTCTTTGCTCATAATTTTCACCTCTTATGAGGGCTGGATAGGCGTTAAGGGCATGGGTTCCCATCCCACTTTTCTTCTAAAGTTACCTTGGACCCTGCCCCTCCTGGTGGGACTTCTCTGTACCTTGGTTTCCTTGGCTACAAAATAAAAGCAGAGGACAAAATGATGTTCAAGGTCTTTTTAAGCTTTGAAAATTCTGGATTATATCTCAAAAAGGATTTTTAAATGATCCATAATTCAAGATATATGTACCATAAGATCTCTAATACAGGCAATTTAAAACTATAGAAAAGGAATATAAATTAAAGAGATGAATAATCTGAGTTTCACATAGTTACTGTAATTAATTATTATAATTCACTCAAAACTTGCTGATATAGAAGGTAAAATAAATATTTCAAAATCCTTCAAATACTTTGACTGAGAAAAAATAGAAATGTGTAGTAAATCTGTTAGAGTATTATTCTCTTCAAAATTCTATATAAGATCCTCAGGCTTCCCTGGTGGTGCAGTGGTTAAGAATCCGCCTGCCAATGCAGGGGACACGGGTTCGAGCCCTGGTCCGGGAAGATCCCACATGCCATGGAGCCACTAAGCCCGTGCACTACAACTACTGAGCCTGCGCTCTAGAGCCTGTGAGCCACAACTACTGAGCCCACATGCCACAACTACTGAAGCCCATGCACCTAGAGCCCGTGCTCCGCAACAAGAGAAGCCACCACAATGAAAAGCCCATGCACGGCAACAAGCAATAAACCCCACTTGCTGCAACTAGAGAAAGCCCACGTGCAACAATGAAGACCCAACACGGCCAAAAATAATAAATAAATAAAATTAATTTATTTTAAAAATTCTATATAAGATCCTGATTTTCCAAAGGCCACTGACTGATTTTGTTTTATCCTCTTGTTTCTCTAGGGAGTAAATTGATATTGAGTTTTATTTTTAATTTTTTTAAATTGAAGTATGGTTGATTTACAGTGTTTCAGGTGTACAGAAAAGTGATTCAGTTATATTTACATATATATACATACATTTATATATGCTCATTTTCTTTTCCATTATATGTTATTGCAAGTTGTTGAATATAGTTCCCTGTGATATATCCTTGTTGTTTATCTACTTTATATATAGTAGTCTGTATCTGTTAATTCCAAATTCCAATTTATCCCCTTTCCCCTTTGGTTATAACTTATGGTTATAAGTTTGTTTTCTATGTCTGTAAGTTTTGTAAATAAGTTCATTTGTATCATTTTTTTAGATTTTTAGAAGAGTATTAATGCTTTTTTGATTCACCTTGAGAGTAAACCTTCACCTTAGTTAACAAATTAAGGCGGGAGAATTGACACCGTAGGATGCAGTCTTTCATAGATGATAAAGGTTATCCTGAATCAGCTGTAGTGGGGATGGTAAACCACTAGTTCAGCAGTTAAGATTCTTTTATTCTAGAATTTGAGGACTGAATATACTGGTGCTGCTTAAAGCCCAATAGGTCAGAAATTCCATATTTTAGACCTAGTGTTGCCTTTATCCTAGAGGACTTCCCTGAGGTCTCATCTTGAAGTCATCGGTACTTGAGGTATAATATTCATTCTCCATGTTGTTTGTCCTCTGTTATCTACCATTCCATAAAATTGTGTTCTTCCTTTTTGATCTATCCCTGGATCCACTGTTTCACCATCAGCAAAGACAGTATACCCTCAGCATTCACTCAGAGTTTCTGCTACCACCCTGCCAGCATCAAATCCAGGCTCTTCCCCAAAGAAACTACTCCATTCCAACCTTTCTGAGCTCTGCTTATTCTCACTGGGGTAGTGGCTTTTACGCTCTTTTGTGGCTTCTGGATGATGGTTCCTCTTCCTTTTGGTAAACACTCTGCTTTGTTTGAGGCTCACACAAGACCACCCTCTTCACCCATCATCCATTGGCCTTCAGATAATGTGCTCTGTCACTGAAGTTTTGGCATCTGGATAAGTTTCCATTTCTAACAAAGTTCCTGCCAATACTCTAAGTGTTGTCAACAGTCATTTGTTATATTGAACCATCCTGCCTAAACACCTGGCCTCTCGATGTTTTTACCTCATCATCTGCCATAACTTCCTCTTCATTTCTTCTCAGCCACTCACTCTCAAACTCAAGATCACACAACCTCAGGAAACTGCTCTCTCCAAAATCATGACGTCAACTTCCTACTCTCATCTTGTAACCTTCTATTTTCCAGGGTGGTTGTTCAGTTAATGATCTTTCTCCAGCCTCTTGGGAATGTCTGGTCCACTGACCCCTCTTTCTTTATCCTGTCCCCTAACTTGGACTTGTCATCCTTTGTGGTTCTTATCTGATTAAATCCCAAACTTAGATGCACTCAACTGGCTGTGTCTCCAGTGTCTCCAGACACTGGCTATGTCTTTTTTTGTGTCTCCAGATAAACCATAAATAAAATAAATCAGAAGAGGAAAACAAATTGCTGTACTATGATCGCCAACCTCAACTGCATCTCTGGAATTCCTCTAAAATCCGCCTATTTTCACTGGTTAACTTAGTCTCCAATTCGCAATGGCTATTGCAAACAGTCTTCACTCTTCTGAAATTGCTGCTGCCATGCCTCTCCAGACACTCAGCAAATGACATCCCTTTTCACTTATCTTAGAGGGTAGCAGTTATGTGATGGGAACTCCCTTAACCTGCCACCGTCAAATTTACAAATCTATCATCAGAACACAGCTGTGTCCTTCCTTCCTATTGCAATAAAAGAGGTGTCTCTCTTCCTCTCAGAGGCTGTTTTCTTTTTCTTCACACCTTGGAATCCACCCTTCCCTGTTCTCTATAATTCTCATTAATGAATATCCCTTTGATCACCTGTTACTTGGCTCTTCTCTCTCTATTGGATCTTTCTCAATAGCATCCATATCTATACAGAAACAATTTTCTCCAGTTAAAAATCAGGCAAAGCAAAACATACATCTCCCTCCATCTCTTTTTCCTCTATTACAGCTCTTTTATAGCATAACTTCTTGAAAGTTGTTAAGAAACTCCTATGCACATCTTAGCCACCTGCCTTCCACCCCCACCAGTTTGCTGTGATATCTCTTGTCAATATCATCAATGGTCTCATGCACTGAATTCATTGCTCAGTTTTTGTTTTTTATTTTACTTAACCTCTCACTAGCATCCAATCACATTATCCATTTCCTCCTTCTTTTCTAGGTTTCTGTAACTCCATACTCTTTTACTGGCTTCTCTACTTCTTCCTATAAATCATGGCATCCCTCCAGGTTAACCCTCAAAACTCTTTTTTTTCTTACCATATACTCTGTTTCTAAACACCTGAATCCATGGTCAGGCTTCAGTGTTGATTTATATGACTCTCCCATTTTTCAGCTCCAGTCCAGCTTTGAGCTCCAAATGTGTATGAGCAACTACTTATTTAATATCTCCTTTTAGACATTTCAGAAGTACCTCGAAACTTGAATTAAAATAGAAATAATTATCCTCCTCCCTCCCCAGCTTTCTCTCAAGTTGTCCTTACTTTATTTTCCCCGCTGGAACCGGCCTAATCTTTAAAAACAAACAACCAAAAACAAATATGATTCTTACTCAAATACTTAAAAATCCTTAAAGACTTTCCAAATATTTAGTTGTAGGACCAACTTTATTTACCAGAGTCTAAAAGTCCCTATAAAATCTAGCTGCCCCTACTTTGCTGTCTTAACTTACTCCCTCACTTTTCATCATTTAATCAGGTGGATCATTTTCCCTCCCTTTGAACAGTCTATGTTTCTTCCTTCATCATAGCTTTTCATGTGCTGAACCATTTGCTTAGAATTCTCTTTCCCTTCTTTCATCCTTTTAATTTCTGCTCAAACTTCAGCAGAAATTTGAGCTCAGCTGAAACTCCCATCCTCCTGAAAGCCTTTCTTGGCCTTTCCATGACCAGATCAGACCGTTTCATTTGGCATTTTTAACATATCAGAATTTCAACAAAGTGATAATTTATGTAATGAATTATTCCATGTCTTTCTTACCTATTAGAATGTCATCTCTACTAGACAAAGGACCATGCCTGCCTCGGTCACCTTTGTATTCCTAACACCTAGCAGACTTTTAGTTGTTCCTAATGGATACTCAACAAATATATTTTTAATGGCATGAGTGCTTTGGTACCTAACCAAAATCTCTAGACTTTATTAACATGTAGCTTTTTAGTACCCTTTCACTGAAGTGCAAAATTTCTTGATGGGAAAAAAAAAATCCATTTTTAATGTAAAACTTTAGTGTGTGATCACAAACTTAATAAGACTTAAATGGCTTATTTAATTGTTATATGATCCACTTTTTATTTTCTATAATATTCCTTTGTGTTTTTCTATCACTTTCTACACCAGGCCCAATGCCATGGAAATTAATACCCTGATCTCTTAGAAATATATGCCAAGGAAGATAGATAGATTTGAAGGAATTATGTTGTCTCTCTATTCAGTGCCATGTTAAATACTTAAAATGAATATGTCTTTTTTTTCTTATAGACTCATAGGCTGACTATATGTTCTTTGTTTTTTGGAGTAGAACAAGCATTACTAGATTTTAACCCAGTTTAGAATCCTGACTTCTGTATTTACCCATAAATTTAAGTGGGTTACTTAATCCCTCCCATCCTCAGCTTTTACATCTGTGGAATGGCATGAACACCAGTGAGATTAATTAACTGATTGTACTCAAATGTCTTCCATTCCCACCACTCATCTACTACTTTCTTTTCCTTTATTAATATTCATACTCATAATCCTTGAGAGCTCACTTGAAAGTAATTTAATGAATATATTCCTTCAAAATGGTGGAACAGGAACTAATTGAAAAATAGAGGAATATAATGAGAAATTTTTATCTTTATACATCTTGAAATAATATTAAAATTGAAACTGGTGACTACAGTTAAAGTACTATCTCTTTGGCTTAGATATGAAATCTATTGATATACTTCACGGCAAAGGAATCTAACAGATTGATGACAAGTTCAGGCTCTGGAGACAGGCAGACCTGGGTTATAAACCATGACATTGGTCCTACTAAACACAAGACCCCGTGTAACCTCAGTTTCTAAAAGTCTCTGTTTCCTCAGCTGAACAATAGAGGTAATGGTAAAATATTCCTCATAAGATGCTGGTAAAGACTAAATGCGATAATGCTAATAATGCATTAAACACTGCGCTTGGCATATCGAAGCCTTCAAGAAATGCCATCAGTAAGGTGAGACAGAGAGAAATATGACTTGTGATGTATTTTTGCCTAATGTGAGTTCTTTCTTTTACACCAAGTAGATGGTCAGGTGATAAATTTATTAAACTCTAATGATGGACTTACATATAAGATGAAGATCTAGCCTATACTTTCTGATCTCAACAAGTGGCCTCATCTTTGTCCTCCTAATATCTCCAGATAATTGTGACCTTGCCCTTGAGTGGGTGTAGAACCAAGAGAAATGACCTTTCAGATCTTGCCTTTGCCTTGATATCTAATCCTTGAATAGTGCTGTCCTCAAATGATGGTTTTCATTACATTGGAAGATTGGGCCAATCATCATTAGTGCAGACACTTTAGCAATTTTTCATCCCAACACTGCTGTAATGATAGTTTCAGCACAGATGATTCTTCTCCTTAATCATAGTGATTATGAGTCTATTGAATAGAAGCTGTATCCTAGTGAGCATAGAGTAATATTTTTTTTTTACTGTTTTTCTGTTGTTGCTTATTGATATTTCTTAAATCCCTATGGTGGGTTGTGTACTTTTTATGTCCTTGGTGTTCAGGTTTAATTTCCTTGCTTTTCTTCTTTATACTTTAATTAAGAGTTAATTATAAATTATAAATGTATACCTGGTGTACATTTGGAACATTAAACTCTGATTGCTATTTTGTTCACTTAAACCCGTCGAACTTTCCAAGGATTTTAGACCTGTGTCCTTCTTACATATAGGTCTGAATCAAAGTTGGATGCAATGCTGTACCACTTGCCCTGGCCTGGTATGAGCTACTCATGCATTTAATTAATGCCACTAATGAATGGTATTTTTGTTCCAAGAAAGTAAGTCAAATTGTTGCAATGGAGATTTCTGCTTCCATATTTTATGAAATCAAAATAGAATAGTTATTTCATTCCCTGGTCATCAAAATTGTCCATGGACCTTTTGTCAACAAAGCAATGGACATTTAATTTCAAGGAAGTGTGAAATCTAAATCCATGATGGTAGTGACTGAGACACCAAAGATTAAATTAGCATTTTTGTGATTCCTTCGTTTTGTGGCTCTGTGGTCATATATGCTTCTGGGTCTATCTGGTGAGGCATAGTCCACTGAATGACGTCCTCTGTCATTCCTTCATCCTGCCAGAGGTCTTCCAAGTCATAGACACAGGACTATACGATCGTGCTCTAATGAAGGCATCCTCCACGGGCTTCCCTGTGAGGGGTGACAGATGCCAAACTGTCTTTTTCTAAGTTTATGTCACAGAGTAGGTGTTTGATAGTCTCTTCCTTCCTTCTGAATACTTGAATATTGAAACAGGCCACTTTGTAGAAATAAAACTAACACTTTCTACTATAAATTTATCTAATATTTATGATTAACACTTTGATTATGATGAGACCACTTGACCCTTAAGTAATAGTATGTTCTTCAATGTTTTATTGATTTTGGCCCCACCTAAATAGGGTATTTCAAACACAAATATTAAAGTGGAAAACCATAAAAGAAGGCCAACTAATAATAGTAAGAAGCATATTACATTGTGAATTTCCCACTTACTTTTTCAAAGTGTGTTTTGATTTATTTTGTGCCATGTACTTATATTTTTATCTCAGTCACTTTGATGCAGTTTATCATTGGAGGGTTTTAAATGCCGGGTATTTGCAGAATCCAGTATAGCCAATTATTTTTTAGTTTAGATTGGCAATTTATTAGTCCTGGTTTTATGCAGTAATTAAATCAACTAACCAGAAAGATTTAATACAAATAAAGGTACCCATTAGTGTCAAGTTTATATTTCTTTTTTAAACATTTAAAAATGTGATAAAATCATTATCAATATTAGCACAGGAAATTTTTCAATAGAAAATGGTAACTAATATACAGTAACACATGAGATTGCTTCAGATATTTCACCATTTTAATATGTTCTCAAGTGAAATATTTGGGATTACTTGGAGCTTTTTTTACCCAATTTTACTGAGATATAATTGACATACATCACTGTATAAATTTAAGGTATACAACACAGTGGTTTGACATGTATTGTGAAATGATTACTGCAGTAAGTTTAGTGAGCATCCATCATCTCAAATAAATACAATAAAAAGAGAAAGCAAAAAAAGAAAAAAATTATTTGTGTTGAGAACTCTTAGGTTTGATTCAAGTTTATATTTCTATTGTCAACTAGAATGTTTTTGTTACATAAAAAACTCTAAAAAACAGGTTCATAAATTCTGTGAGATTGGGTTTCATGAGGTAGCTCTCCAAATATAGGGTAATCAAAGAGGAGGAGAGTATTTGAAACTGACTAGTTTATGTTCATGAACATCCTTATAAGGCTGCCAGCTACTATTGGAAATACACTTTGTGAGTCCTCCTGATTAATGGCTAAGGTTTTACTAAAGTGAACGATTGTCCCTTATTCCAGAACTACAATGTCAACAGTAGTGAGTAGATTTGTAAATACTTTCTTCCAGGTAGCCCAAGTCCTTCATCTGTAGCCATTAATTTGGTGACAGCCAATAATTATTTTAAGTGGTCCCTGATACTGAAACGCACAGATGGCTTTCTTCCTGTGTGGTGCAGGGAACACTTCTAAATTTCTGAGAGGTTTCTGTCACTACCCAAAGAATTTCCTGTCAGCAGTGACATTTGGCCTAATCATTTATTCTCTGTTATAAGGCCTCCCTGCAGTGGCTCTCAGAGTCTGGAAAGCTTCTCTTGTCTTCAGAGCCACTGCTGTCAACATCTGCTAAGGTTATTTTGCGTGAAGTGTCCCAACTTCTCTTAAAAAATAGGATCCCCTTCATTCTTAGGGCTCCCTGCTGGGTCATTTTCCTGGAAATAATGTCAGACTCTTATGAAATTTCATAAGGGCACAATTCTCAAAATTATTAATGAGGAAACATTTTAAGATATAATTGGAATGACACTGAAAAAGTTTATAAAATGTTACCCAAAAAGTTAAAAAATGAACTCATTTTTATTTCATAAATAATTCAATCATAGTAGGAAAACAGTCAGATGGAATACACCAACATGATGGCAATGATTGGTCTTAGCAGTGGAGTTACAGATTTCTTCTTTGTGCTCTGCATTTTGCAAATATTATAAAACAATTTTTTTGGGAAAAAAATCTTTATAATACTAAAATAATGATTATATCCATGAATAATAAACATAATGAAAATTATTACAAAAAAGAATATCTTTCAAAGACTTTTACCATATAATTTTAGTGTAATACTAATTTTCTCTGTGACATTTACACCACCTACCTATTACTATTCAATATACTTTGAAAATTATATAGGAATACTTTTTACTTCTTCATGACTTCAATTCTTCTCTGTGTGTGTGTGTTTTTTATTTATATCCTTATCCCTTCCTCTTCCTCCTATATATCTATATTTTAATATGAAGCTGTAAGAGAATGAATAGAGTGGAGAATTCTACTGGGAAATAGCATATTGACAGAGTTTAATGGTTTTCAAGGCTTTTGGTTTCAGGACTCCTTTACACTCTACAAAACTATCAAGAATTCCAAAAATTGTATGTTGGTTATACTTATCATAATTTACCAAATTGGAAATTATTTAATTTGTTTAGAATAATAATAAACCTATTGAAATATTAATCTAAATGATATTTATAAAAATAATCATATTTTCCAAACAAGCAAACAACTAGTAAGAAGGGTGGAATTGCTCTATATCTTTGAAACTATCTTTAATGTTTTATCTAATAGAACATAGTTGAATTTTCATATCTGCTTCTGCAGTTGCTATAATACACATTGTGTAGCCTTTAAAAAAGCTACACTGTACCTGTTGAGAATGAGGCCTAAAAAAAAAAGTGAAAAAATGCCAATAGCATCTTAGTATTATGAAATAGTCTTGACCTTGTAAACTCCTTGACAGCTCTCTGAAACACAGACAACAATTTGAAAATTGCTAGCCTAGGATAGACATATTTTATTTTTGTAGCTGTATAGTATTCCATTTTAATGAACATACCCTATTTATAAAATTGCTCTGCAGATGTGTATTTGTATCTCTTTGAGGTTTTATTTTCCTTACAAACAATGCAGCAATGAAAATCTTTATAAAGATATGGGCTTCCCTGATGGCGCAGTGGTTGAGAGTCTGCCTGCCGATGCAGGGGACACGGGTTCGTGCCCCAGTCTGGGAAGATCCCACATGCCGCGGAGCAGCTGGGCCCGTGAGCCATGGCTGCTGAGCCTACGCATCCGGAGCCTGTGCTCCGCAACAGGAGAGGCCACAACAGTGAGAGGCCCGCGTACCGCAATAAAAAAAAAAAAAAAGGGATGGAAAGATATATTTGTCCACATGCATGGGTATATGTAAAGGATGGATATTTAAAAATGAATTACTGTCTTAAAAGTTATGCATACTTACTTCACTTAGTATGATCATCTCTAGGTCCATCCATGTCTGCAAATGGCATTATTTCATTCTTTTTTATGACTGAGTAGTATTCCATTGTATACATGTACCACATCTTCTTTATCCATTCATCTGTTGATGGGCATTTAGGTTGTTTCCATGTCTTTGCTATTGTGAATAGTGCTGCTATGAACATTGGGGTGCACATAAGCCAGACAGAGAAAGACAGATATCATATGATATTGCTTACATGTGGAAACTGAAAAAATGATACAAATGAACTTATTTACCAAACAGAAATAGACCCACAGACAGAGAAAACAAACTTGTGGTTTCCAAAGGGGAAAGGGGTGAGGAGAGGGATAAATTTGGAGTTTGGGATTAATATATGCACATTACTAAATATAAAATAGATAACCAACAAGGTCCTACTGTATAGCACAGGGAACTATGCTCAATATCTTATAATAATCTATAAGGGAAAAGAATCTGAAAAAGCATATATATATATATATATATATATATATATATATATATATATATATATCTGAATCTGAAAAAGCATATATCTATATATATCTATATCTACATATATATAGATATCTCTGAATCACTTTTCTGTACACTGAAACTAACACAACATTGTAAACCAAATACACTTCAATTTTTTAAAAGTTATGCATATTTTAAAGTATGATGTGTTGACCCTCTAAGGAAAAGGTTTTATAAATATTTAATTCAAGCAAAGCAATATACACTCTTGTTCCCTAGCTCTTTGAAATACTAAGAAAGAATAAATGTTGTAGGTATATGTCCCATAAATATTTTTCCCAATCAATACATTCACAATTTTTGATAGACTTTCCTCAATCTGATGATTTGGAATTGCAGTACTGTCTAAATTTTATAGATTATGTCCCTTGTCCATGGTTTTTAATATTTTGGGAGCTTCTACAGTGATGTTAATCAAACACTCTTTTTCTCCATTTCCATCTACTGGAAATTCCCAATGTAATGCACTTAGATATAGAAATCTTTTAAGACTGTGCTGTGGTTTTGATAAACTCATAAGAAAATGATAGTTTCCATAATTGGAATAATGTATCAAAATAGATGAATTCCAAAATTTTAATAATTCCTGAAATTGTCCTGAGGCAAAATCTGTTCTACTTTCATAAGTGTTTCCATTTTCTTGTTAAAAAGAAGAGACACAATCTGAAATCCAGCTCTAATTTTCTCCAAGGCATAAAAGAGAAGGTCTTAGTAATTGTCTTTTTCATCTGACCACTTAGTGTCTTCTTTTCTTGTTTTTGCCAATGAATGCAAAAAAGGAAGATTCCCCATAAAAAAAAGTTCTTCTCGAATGGCTGTTCTTAGACCTTCAGTTATACTTTACCTTCAACTCATTCTTCGCAATATTACACATCTTTTCACAGTAAAAGAACGTTCCTCAGTTAAAACTTTTTAAAACATATTATTTTGAATTTGCTGTTTCTTCTGAGCACCACCCATGTTATGTCATTATTGAAAGCATCCTGGTACCAAATCTAGTTAAAAATATATTTTTATCACATTTTGAAGAAACTGAATAAGCAAGTTCTTATTCAGTTATGAAACTTCTTTCAGAAGTTATGAAACTTCTTTTAAGACTTGTCTTGAAGCTTTGTTCACAATATGACTTATTTCTCAATACTCACTCTGGACATTCAGAGGCCATAAGCATTTGAATAGATGACCAGTGTTGCTAATGTGGGCTAACTATTTTAGAGTGTGTCTACCATCTACCAGATCTTATTTGATGTGATTTAATGGCTCAAATAGATATTTGCTGAATGAATGAATAATAATTACTACTACTACTACTACTACTAGTGATATTATTATTACACCAATACTTGAAAATTCTCTACCTCTTTTGCTTTTTCTTTCATTTACTTTCCTCTGAAGTAGGCTGAGTAATAGCACTTCAGAGATATCCATGTCCCAATCTCGAGAATTCATAAACATATCACCTTACCTGGTAAAAGGGACTTTGCAGATGTGATTAATTTAGTATCTTGGGATAGGGAGATTATCCTAGATTGTTCTGATGGGTCCCATGTAACTGCAAGAGTCCTTATAAGAGAGAGGCAGGAGGATCTGAGGATTAGGAAATGTGAGGGAGGGACCACAGACCAAGGAATACAGACGGCTTCTAGAAGCTGAAAAGGCAAGAAAACCGATGTTCCCCAGAAGCCTCCAGAAGGGACCTAGTTCTGCTAATTTTAGAGTTTTGACTTTCAGAACTGTAAGAGAATAAATTTGTATTGTTTAAGCCACTGAGTTTGGGGAAATTTGTTGTAGCAGCAATGGCCATCTAATACACCCCTTTTGCTTCCATTTCTTTCTATATTTCATGCCATTAGTTGTTGCCTCCAGAACCAAACATCTGCGACAGTGCTTAGCACTTAGATTGGTGATATGTGGAGTTCACATTTTCGTTCAACCCTTTTGCCGTAGCAGATATTCTGTTTGTATGAGTGAACTATGCCTTCTATCAGCTTAAAGGCCTTTTGTGTCTTTGTCACATGAATGTAAACACATTCAAATCAAAGTATACTGCCCACTTTTAGAAGAACAAATTGTCCTTTAACTTTGCACCTGCAGAACTTAACCTCATATCTTTATTGGAAAATAACATTAAATTATTTAAAGATACAGGGTCATGGAGATAAGCAATGCAGGACTCCAGTGATTTTTATGTTATCAGCCTAGGTGTGATCTTAAAACATTGAAATTATTGAAACGATGTTCATAGGCATATATTTAGTTTATGTGTGTTTATTCCAATAGCCACTGAAGTATATTTCATTGTTCACAATCTATAACCAAAATCCTTTTGCTATAGCATAAACATAATTTATCAAACCCATGGACATTAACTAGGGTTTTGTTTTATTTCTTCGTTAATGGAAGATGAATTGTATCTGCTTTTATTTATCTTATGCATCTTGGACTATAAAGAGCAAAATGTTAACAATTGGGCTCAGTTAGTCTGCTCACAGAAAGTATAATTGATACCTCTGAGGCGTGGGAAAACTAGCGACCAAAACAATTGGCGGCATTCTTCCTTTGGTTCATATTTAAAATATGTCATTTTACATTTTCTGCTCTTAGTAGTCATTCTGTCTACATCAGGAAGAATGCAAATAGATGTGGTACAAATTCCCTGGTTATATAAATATTGTTCTAACTGTAAAATAACTGACCATTTATACTGATGGGCTAAGAAGGCTCTTTGAATTGCTTTGCTTATAATTGGTTCCCATGGGGACCTGCAAAATCCACAATTTCTGATAAAGTGGAAAGCTGTGGGGGAGTTATAAATTATAATGCAGTTATGACTGGGCTAGCCAGTACAATCTCACAATCTGTTATTAGAGCACAATCTGTTGTGTCTAAGGTTTGTTAGGAAACACTAGAGTCCAGAAATGTCACCATTAACTAATGTGTGATTTGGTCGCATTTCTTGGTAAGAAAATAAGATTTTAGTTGTCCTTTAATCCAAACTTTCTCTAGGAGGTTATGCAATGTAAGCCAATATGATTAATATCACCACTGAATAATTTAAAGTTACTTCCTCTAAAGAGCAGAATCCCGCTGTAGGACTGAACACAGTCCTCAGTGGAAGGTTCAGACTTTGGGTTCAGATAGCCTGGCATTTCCATCCACTTACTGATTATATGGTTTTGATGGATTGATTTGTCACTAAGACTTACTTATATAATCCATAAAATGGAGGGAGTCATGTAGTTCATTGAATTGTTTTAGGAATTAAGTGAGATAGTGTATCTGAATTGGTCCAAGTCAGATATAACATAAAGTGGTAATGAATAAGTTCTCAAATATCAGTGGCTTAACTCCTAAAAAGTGTTATTCCTTATTCACGTTATAAAGTCAGTTGTTGGGGACTCTGCCGCACAGTGACTCAGAAAGCATCGTGAGAGGACGCTGCACCACCAATAGAACCCCTGGCCTCCAAGGTCATGATGACAGGGGATCAGAGACGGGAGGGGCACACAAGCCCTGGAGGCTGTCTCAGAAGGCACACAGGTGTCATTTGTTGGTACATAGGCCAGAGAGACTTGGAAACATAAGGAAGACTGGGAATATGGATATTTACAGGCATGGTCTTTCCCACAGCATCTGAAATGCTTAGCGAGATGCCTGGCACATAATTAGAATAGCTCGATAAATGTTAGTGATTGTCTTTGCTGCCATCATCATCATCATGATTACTTTAGAGGCAGTACGTTTATAGCTAAGAATCCACCACCAACTCTATGACTTCGGGCAAACTTTTAAAACTCTCTGAACCTCCATTTCTTCCACTGTAAGGTTGGTTCACCTCATCAGATTGTTATAGGGACTAACTGAAATAAAGTGCTGCCATGTAGCACTCCCTCCAAAAAGATGGGGGTTTTGTTGTCACTGCACATTTTTACCCTTCATTGGATCTACCAGTTGATTCAAACCATTTAAATGCCTATTTGTGTGTGTTTTTAATGCAATGGTGTTAAGATACCTTGATTCATTTTAGCATTTATATGCTAAAAAAATATTGATTTTTCCATTTGTGACAGATATATACAATTATTAATTATACAGTCAGCAGGTGTTTATTAAGCATACACCGAATTCTAGAGTCTAGGGATGAGCAATAAACAAGATAGGCAAGGTCTTTACCTTCATGGAATTTGGATTCTGGAACAGTGACGAGGGAAACAGGGAATAAACAAGCAATGGTAAATGAACTGTGTAATTTCAGATCATGATAATTCCTATGAATGTACAAAAACAGAAATGTTTGGTAAAGACTGGTGAATATTTCATTTTGTAAGATCAGAGATGGCTCTGAAGAAGCAATATTTCAGCTGAGATTCGAATGACACAAAGGTATTTGGTAGAAAAGCCTGCCTGGCAGAATTCCAAGTACAAAGCACCTTGACTCATTAAATGTCATTAGAGCAGAGTAAGTGATGGGCAGAGTGGTTAGAAATGAGGTCATAGAGATAAGGAGGGACCTTTGCTATGAAAAGAGTTTGATTTTTCTTTTTCTAAATTTGATGAAAAACTATCAGAGGTTTTCAAGCAAGAGAAGGACTCACCTGATTTTTGCTTTATTTCACTGACTGCTTCACAAAAAAACCAGTAATAGAGGCTATTGCAGAATCCCCGAAAGAGATAGTGGTACTTTTTCTTTAATTGAGGTATAGTTGATTTACAATGTTGTGTTAATTTCTGCTGTACAGCGAAGTGATTCAGTTATACATATATACACATTCTTTTTTTTATATTCTTTTCCATTATGGTTTATCATAGGATATTGAATATAGCTCTCTCTGCTAGGACCTTGTTGTTTATCCATCCTATATATAATAGCATACATCTGCTAATCCCTGGTACTTTTGAACAAATTAGATGGGAGGGGAGATGGACAAAAGTGGAAAGATTTGGGATGCATTTTGAAAGTAGAGCTAAAGGTTGGTAAAGATGTGGAGGTAAAGAAAGGAAACCTCTTAGATTTATGAACTTAGAAGTTCATAAATGCCCTCCAAAGAAACATCTGATAGAATTTACAAAGATGACTTACTGATGGAGGCAAATACATTTTACTTCAGGGTCAGAAACGGGGAAAATTCATTTTCTTTTGAGGATTCATCCATGGCCCAAAAGCCAGGAAGAGTGGTTTTTACTCATAACAGGTTTATATAGCTCCCTTATTTTAAAAATAACTAGGTCAGGTTTTTTTCTAATGAAATAAAATATTAGGCTGAAATTTTGAGTTAATTAAGTATGGGTTGCTGTAATCTACTGCCATGCCCATTTGATGTTGGGCAGAAGAAATGAGAGATACAAGAGGTTTATGGTATGACATACATGATAACAAGGAGCATAGGGTAAATACATTTGTCATTTCAGGGAAGCTCTTACCTGACATAATCTTGGGAAAGCCTGTTTTGGAGAGATAAATGGAGAAGCCATTTAGAATGATAAATTAAACCTGCCTTTTATCTTTTCAATCGTGTCCAATAAAATAGTTTATATTGAGCAGAAGGTTCTACCCCCCTGATCTAAGATATACTGTTGTACAAGGTACACATTGTGTGGATAAATAAACTGACCCACGTTTGTTTCCATGTTAAGTCGTTCAAGTACTGAAATCTCTCTTTGAGCTTACTGGTTATGACTTTGTACCTAGGGTCAGAGTTCCAATTTCAGTGCACAAAGCCCTTGCCTTTGGCAGCTGAAGGCCTGTTATTATGGGCAGAGATGAAAATTTCCCTGGGCCAAGATCTGTAATTTTCTATATTAAGTCTTGAACAAGTAAAGTGAAGTATCAGTGACTCATTTAAAATTCTTTTTCTCATGAAGCAGATTAGTAATTCTATTAAGTCCAGTAAAGGGGATAAATCTGGACCACTGTAGTTTTTTGGGGTTTTTTTGTTTGTCTGTTTGTTTTGTGGTACGCGGGCCTCTCACTGTTGTGGCCTCTCCCGTTGTGGAGCACAGGCTCTGGACGCACAGGCTCAGCGGCCATGGCTCACAGGCCCAGCTGCTCCGCAGCATGTGGGATCTTCCCAGACCGGAGCACGAACCCGTGTCCCCTGCATTGGCAGGCGGACTCTCAACCACTGCGCCACCAGGGAAGCCCTGGACCACTCTAGTTTTGCATCTTAAATAAAACACTGTGAATCCACATACTGGGATGTGGCTTTCCCCTCATACTGTGTAGATTGTCAGGACACCTGTTCTCAATACAGAACAGAGCCGACTCTGTTCGCCTCTTTCCTTGATGCCTCGCTATGTCTGCAGTGAAGGAACCAAATGTAGAGTTTCTCAGTGCTGATGGCCATTTCAGGAGAGAGAGAAGGGCTGCTCCCAGAAGTCCTACCCTCCAAAGGCAGATGAGTGAGGTCCTACAGAGCAAGGTAGCCAGAGCACATAGACAGACTGCAGGAATGCCTTCACAGGCTCTTCCTCCAATATGCCATTGTCACTTTTCTTCATATGTCTATATTTCATAAACTAAGCTACATAGCAGTGTTCTAGTGTTACCTTACTCTGTTTTAACTCATGTTTAATAGCAGCTCAGTGGTTTCTCTTGTGTCTTTTCTTTTACTTGAAGCTTATGCATATTTTTATGAGGTACTTTAGATTTTCTTCAGGGATAACTATAGGTTCTGGAACAACTATTGTCCAACAAGGAAATCCAAGGAAAGTCCAAGGACCTAAAAAATAATCTAGGATTTTTATGTAAGAGTCTTCTTATAGTCTGTGAATTGCCTAAAAGTACATCAGCCAAAAAAAGGACAGGAATGTTAGATAAGGCTGTATTGGTATACAATGAATGAATGTTGAAACTGGGGGAGTGGGATACGGGGACACTATTTTCTCTCTTCTGTGTATGTTTGAAAATTTTCGTAAAGAGAGTTATTTATAACAGGCATATAGGGATGATTGAGCATTTTTTAGACAAACTTTTGAGGCGTTTTATGTCATTGATACATAAGGTTCAAAAATGTAAGGGGACAATCTAAAACCTAAGTGGAAATTAAGGGGAAAAAATGCTACAATTTTAGAACATTTTTCAGTTTCCCGTTGCGAGTAATGGAATTTACTCCTTGGAGTGTAATTGGCATCATTTTATTTGATCAGAAAATCACACAAAATATTTTTGTGATTGTTAGCATATTTGCAGGCTTTTAGAGACTGATATTCTTTTCTGTCATAATACATCATGAATAGATGAAAAATATATTCCTTTTTAAAAATATTCTCTTTCACATATATGGACACATGCACACACACACAACTCCTAGAATTCCTTCCACCCCTGCCACTAATGAAATGTGCATGAGTGTGTGTGTGTTTCACATTTAAAGGCAGGTCAATTAAAGAGTTGTTTTATCATTATAGCTTTTTTGTTAATCAGGTAATGCTGAAAATTCTCTTTCAAATTTAGATGTTTATATATGTTGGGAAGGTCCAATAATATTAAAGAAACAAAACCAGCAGACACGAAGATCCTGCATACACACACACACACACACACACACACACATATACACACACATATACATATAATTAAGCAGAAAGCAATTTATAATGCATTTCCACTTTGTGACTATTTTTTTTTTTTACCACTTAAAGTTTTAGAGTCTAAAACAGAACCTTTGAACTCATCACTTGAAATTCATCACTGTGATGCCTGCAGTTTGGGGTCTATTTTCAAGTGACGATATTATCTATGGTGGCAATAAAAGAGAAATGGCTCCAGGGAAATGGCTCTAAAAGTCATATTTTTTACATGTGCCCCAAAGATATTAATAACACCTAACATTTGTATGCTTCATGGTTCATAAAAAGCTATTTCTCTGCCTGTCTTATGTAATTGTCACACATTTACTCCCAATCTTTCATTCGTTCAACTAATATTTACTCTGTGGTACTATATACCAGATTTAGGGTTAAGTGCTGAATGTAAAGTCACGTGACCCTGTGAGTCAGGGAGCAGCCACAAGTTAAAAGTAAGTTCCAGAAATCGTAAGCAGCTCGTCCAAGGTTTTATAATGAATAAATGGTAAAACTGAGATGTGAAAATAAAATTCATGATCAGCAAAATGACCGTACACCTCATACCTTCAACTATCCTCAGTTTGTGAGAACTGTGTCAATGGCTTTTTCCTTTCAGGAAAGCTTTTATATATCCCTGGTTGGTGACTGCTGCTACAGGTTTTATATCTAATCACCATGTCCAGGAAATACATGCTGTGTTCAATACAAAGTGTTTACTTCTTTGATTATGATTATTTTTAAGTTAAAAAGGAGCGTATTATCAAACCACAGTTGCTTATAGTAGCCAAATTTGAAATAATCTTTAGGAAACCAGGAAAAGGTTTCCATGCCTACTTTAGATAAAAAAAAGCCTTCCTTGCAGACTTATTAAACACCAAACGTATTATTAAGAAACTTAGAGACTCTCTTCAGGCAAAAATATTTTAAAAACTTGGCAGGTATTATCCACTGCCCAACCGGACTGAAGAACAGTCTTGGCTTATTCAGCTGAGTAGATGCAGAAGGAATGATCCTCCGTGCTTTCTGTTGTCAAGTCATGATACAGTTTTCTGGGTGTCTTCTGCCCTAAAAATGAAAAATAGGCATGCTTACTAAAATTGTGTGTGTGTGTGTGTGTGTGTGTGTGTGTGTGTGTGTGTGTGTGTAATCGACTATGTTCCAGAAGCTACGTTATGCTTGGGGAAAACAAAGATGAATAATGCAGGGAGCCTACCCTCAAGAGGTTTTTGATTTGGTAGAGGAAGATATAAACCTGAACGAGCAGCAGTGTTTTACACATGCCAAATTAAATGTCTATATGGTAGATGCACACAGGAAGAGATTGGAATCGACTTGCGATTTTTTTATCACTTGTTTAATGTCTATTTTGCTATCAGAAAGAAAATTCTTTGAGGGCTAGAACTGTGTGGGAATAAATGTGTCCATTTTATTCCCTGTTTAAATCTTTCATGGATAGCACAATACCTGGTAGATAGCACTTATGTTTCAAATTAATTTTGAAAGTATTTCAGGAAAGGTTGGATGAATTAACTGAATGAATGTATTAAAACATTAATTAATGGTAAGGTCTCTCTATGGGAACTTGGGGCAGGGGACGTGGATAAAGAGATCAGGAAAGATTCTATGAAAATGATTAAGTGGGGAAAATGGGAAGCCAGTCAGGACAGAAGGATCAGTATAAGCAAATCTAGGAATGTGTGAAAGGTCTCAACCCTTTCTGAGTAGTCCTTTAAGTGGAAATAGAGATGTGTATATTTAGGTCATGATTTTGGATAGCATTTTGTGCTAAGGAGTTTGGACTTTATCCTATAGGTGGACATATGGAAGATTAACATGAAAAAGTTTGCATTATAGGAAGATCTATAGGCAATAGAAATCCATATAAAATACCTTTAATGTCCAGTCCCAATGGAAGAATTGATACCTATCTAAGAAAAATGAATTTAGGATAGTTACTCAATCTTCCTCTGGGGTAGTCTAGCCCTAAACTGTTTTATCCCTTTGCTTCTGTAGCAAGTACAAATGGATATTCTATTTTAGAGCCATTCATATGCATTGTTTTTACACTCAACTCCTCGATAGCGAGGACTGATTCCTTGTATGACTCCTTAGATAGATTTATCTGTAGACATTTATGGCACATATGGTCTTTAACACATCTTTGAAGGACGCAGTTTCTAGTGTCTCGGTTAAATTTACTTAGTATCGATTAGTAAGTGATTCAGGCTCCATGAAAGCACTCTTCAAATTGTCACAATTTTAGTTCCTTGAATCTTGAGTTAGAAAAAGCTCAGCCCCAAGCCATTTCCCCCATAAATCCTTCATCCACAGTAGGGACGTTCTCCTCCCAGCTGATGCCTGGAGCCCTGTAAACAGATACCTACCCAGTTATATACAGCTTTCCCTTTGATACTGGGACACATTTATTTCTACTAACTCAGTTACTGCATTTTGGGAATTCTTTCAGTCTCTAGCCCAGGTAATATATGCTTAGAAACAGCATACAGGAAATTGACCTATGTTTTCTTGACCTGAGTTTGGGTTCAGTTTGGGGGTGCATATGCGTTTGCTTCCTTGGTGGAGGATTGTAAGTGGATACTGGGGAAAATCCTGATGTTTTTCATTATAAGATTCCTTACTCTGGTTCCCCCTCCATTTGTTTTTAGGGCAGGTAACATGAGCTCCATGTGAAATTAGAGTTATACCTGGGACTAGGACTTGAAATTCTCTCTTGTTTTTTGATTTTTCAAGCAGGCTGGCTAGTTATATCTAAATATGGAAATTATGGGACTCTATTCTCTCTTAAAAGAGGAAAAGGTTGTGCTCTCACTCTTAAATCCTTTAGAATTTCATTAATGTAAGGAATCTTAAGAAGTTTTCTTGTCTATCTGTCTGCATGTATTTAATAATTTGATCAGCAGATAATGAATTGTGTGCTTCTCTCAGACAATTTGCTGGGCCACTGGGGTGGATGCTGGGCAAAGGTGAATATGACCCAGCTCCCGACTCCAATCAAATCAAATTCTCCTAATAGTGGAGAAGAACATGGACACGCATTATGGAAATTTAATGAGATTTAGCTGGTCCCCTATTGATGGACATTGATAAATTATGGTACATGATAATTATGCTACAATACTGAGCAGCATTTCAAAAGGATGATATGTGCTGACTCTTCATATATAATTAAACAAACAATAAAACCCACATTCTGAGTGTCCCCTTTGGAATTAAAAAAAAAAAGAACCAGATAACTGGAAGATGGATTAGTAGGTATATATTTATGCATTTTCCTGGAAGGAATTATAATAAAATGGGGGGAGTTGAGAAGGGGTCTTATACTTTTTGTTTTTAACCTTTGTATAATTTGAATTTACTACCAAGAATGTCCTTCTTTTGTTTATGTGTTTATTGATTTTTAATATCAAAGGGATATCTGTACTATAAGATTATTGCTGTATATTTTTTCTTCTTTGTGCCTCTTTCTAATAAAAAGTGCCATGTTACATAGAGTGTGTAGTAATCTATAAAGATTACATATAGTATGCAAAGAGGTCTATCAGGGGCAAGTACAGCACATGGAAATACGAGGGAGGGGAGGAGGAAGACAAGACCAGATATGGTCCATCTTGGTCAGTAAATAAGATTCTCCTTGTTTTAAAGACTCTTTATCTTAGAAACATTTTCCTTTGATGTTTTGCCTTCCAACTACACAAGCTTCCACAATCTGTTGTTGGACAGGTAAGTCAGCCAGTTGTAGATTAGTCAGTTGGTGCTTCTTGGAAGTACCTGTGCTTTGCACTTTCTTGGTGTCTTCACTCAGCACAGATGAGGTTTCAGTCAGAAGGAACCAATTGTACCTCCAACATGTACATTGTGTCTCATCTACGTGAATCATCAACTTTCTCTCTTATGTTATTCCCCTAAACAAGGTTTGGTTTTTCTTCTAAGAGTAAATTTTTCTATATGAAAAGAATTATCAGAGAATTGTTACAAATAAGAAAAAGATGGTGCCTTGCTTGTTTGTTTCCTTTTTTTTTAATTTAAAAAAAAATTTTAATTGAAGTACAGTTGATTTACAATGTTGTTAATTTCTGCTGTACAGCAAAGTGATTCGGTTGTGCATATATATATATTTTTTTCCATATTCTTTTCCATGATGGTTTATCATAGGATATTGAATATAGTTCACTGCACTATACAGGAGGACCTTGTTGTTTACCCATTCTATATATAAAAGCTTACATCTGCTAACCCCAACCTGCCACTCCATCCCTCCTCCAATGCCCTCCCCCTTAGCAACCACCAGTCTGTTTGTTTTAATACTTGAAACAGAGAGGTGAGCTTGAGATAATTACTTAGCCATAGTATGATTTATCAAAAAAAACACCATACTATGTTTTTTCTCTCTTTCTTTCTAGGCAAACAGCTGTTCTGCTTTTGTTGTCACTCTGGAGCATTTTCTTTTTCTGTCAGCCTGCTTCCCATAGTAAAGAATTTTATTTGCAACTAAATATAAGCACTAATCCATTTCAGAAAGATAAAATTAGGAGTGTACATGCAAGTTACACTTTCTTTAAGTGTTATTAACTTTTTATTTGTTTCCACCATTTTACCTTTCTTTGGCCTAAATGATAGGAGTACACATGTGTCTGACATTTGTAAATATTACCTATGGTAAGTCAGAAAGAGAAAAACAAATACTGTATGCTAACACATATATATGGAATCTAAGAAAAAAGGTCATGAAGAACCTAGGAGCAAGACGGGAATAAAGACACAGACCTACTAGAGAATGGACTTGAGGATATGGGGAGGGGGAAGGGTAAGCTGTGACAAAGTGAGAGAGTGGCATGGACATATATACACTACCAAACGTAAAATAGATAGCTAGTGGGAAGTAGCCTCATAGCACAGGGAGATCAGCTCGGTGCTTTGTGACCATCTAGAGGGGTGGGGTAGGGAGGGTGGGAGGGAGGGAGATGCAAGAGGGAAGAGATATTGGGAACATATGTATATGTATAACTGATTCACTTTGTTACAAAGCAGAAACTAACGCACCATTGTAAAGCAATTATACTCCAATAAAGATGTTTAAAAATAATAAAAAAATAAAATGTGAAAATATATATATATATTACCCATGTAATTTGTTTATTCTGTTAAAAAAAACTGTTATTAGAATGGCAGTACAAATCATTTTAGCAGATCTCATTGAATGCTTGGTTTTCACTTCTAATTCTAACCTGTGCTCAGAGAACCACAGTGATCATATCTTAGTGAATATTCAGTCTTTTTGCTCCATCCCAAAGTTATGGCTCAAGCACAAGAACTGCCCAAAACTCATTTCTTTTTACCTCTGATGGGGAAGGTGGAAGGTAAGCAGTTGGAGAGAGTGTTTGATTAGAAATTCAGAATACGCGGTTCTGGGTATGATGTTTCTATTAGCTACCACAATTTAGCCGGCAATTCATCGAACTTTTATTTTCTTTATTGGCAAAGTAAAGAGTTTAAATTAAATACATTTTAAGATCAAACAATAGACAGGGACTATAGGCCTTCCAGGATGGAAGTTTAGTACAACTAAGAACTGTCCAAATAACTATACCTCATTTAGTATGCAAAACATAGTTAAATGGTAAACAGGCTATAGAAGTTGAAAGGAAATGGAACCAAATAGCCCACTTTGCTATATGCAAAAGGCTTTCTAACTCCAAAATATAATAATTCAGTGTTGTAACCTTCAAGTAATGTTTGTCATGTCGGTTGTGGTCTAGATTTGGGACTTGCTGTTTCTACATCTAGGAAGATATGTAGCTATAGATATACACGTACATATATGCATATGAACTTTATCATTATAAAGCATATGAGGGAGAGAAAATAGCAAATCATTTGCATACGAATCAGAGGAATTCATCTGCAAACTTTCCTGGATATAACAGCAAGTATTTTATTTTATTTTTCTACTGCAAAGCACTTTATTTTTTTTTAATTAATTTTTATTGGAGTATAGTTGATTTACAATGTTGTATTAGTTTCTGCTATACAGCAAAGTGAATCGGTTATACATATATCCATTCTAAAAGAATTTTTAGATTCTTTTCCCATACAGGTCATTACAGAGTATTGAATAGAGTTCCCTGTGCTGTACAGTAGGTCCTTATTAGTTGTCTATTTTAT
The DNA here is from genome assembly GCF_963924675.1 of Phocoena phocoena. Lineage (NCBI taxonomy): Eukaryota > Metazoa > Chordata > Mammalia > Artiodactyla > Phocoenidae > Phocoena > Phocoena phocoena. The sequence continues at coordinate 54,826,511 of NC_089228.1, read as the reverse complement.
ATATAGTAGTGTGTATATGTCAATCCCAATCTCTCAGTTTATCCCTGTCCCCCCTTCCCCCCTTGCTAACCATAAGTTTGTTTTCTGCATCTAACTGCAAGTATTTTAAAGGTAGTATTAAAAAAATAAGGACATGGGTTCTAACATAGAGTTAGAACCAGACTTATATCCATAACTTGTACATCATTATTATTTATCCCATATCAGTACAGGCTACTTCTGTCTACATATGAAGGAATTAGGGATCCTGATCAGGTAGAAGACAGCAGGAAGCTTAAGGACTATGGAGAATTATAGTAAGGGCTGAAAGTCCAAATACACTGTTGTGTCAACTTGAAGAAAAACACACAACATAGGAGTTGTTAAAGTTTTATTCAGGGACCTTACTGAGGACTGTGGCCTGGAAGACAGCCTCTCAGAAGCTCTGAGGGAATTGTTCCAAAAAGGTAGTGGAGAAACTAGCTTACATATGACTTTTGGCCTGGGAATATGTGCAGTCAAGCATACACCTTGATAAAAAATTACTGCTAGTCACAAAGAACAAATATCTTAAGTTAATGATTTTGGTGCTTTTCTATCAATGGGAGGAAGCAAGAATCGGGGCTCATTAAAATTCTCCCTGACCTCTACATCTAACTGTCTAAGGGGCCTGTTTGTCCAAAGCACAGAGTGCTGCATCCTGTTTTTCATCCCAGATTCCCCTGACGGTACCCTGTTGGTGACAGCAGTGGCTAAGGACCTAGGGCTGAGGGCTGAGCCAGGCTCTTTGTTCTTTGTTCTCAGCTCTAGTGCTGGCAGTTTTCATCTGGAATTCTAAAAGTGTTTCAACTACATCCTATCATTGTATCCATCTCATTTATTAATATTTTCATTTAGCAAACATTTGATAGAAGCCTGCTTTTAGCCAGACTTGGTATTAGTCCTTCCTGTGCTCAGGTCATAATCTGGCACTTGGCATGGAGAGAACCATGCATGTGAACTGTGATGTTTCCAAACTCTGTGGTGTTGGACGTGATTTCTAAGCTAGAGGATGTTCTATGGCTATTATGCATAGAGGCAGACATCCATTCTCTGTTCCCCAAATACCGATCCATATTTCTATTATGACAGCCATTGCCATCCATTAGAGTATTCCTTTTACTTGTCTTTTTCCCTCTAGACTGACCACTTTTTCAGGTACAGAGTCCAGGGTAGTGAAACATATACGTATACTGAATAGCTTTCAGTTTTCTTTTATTAATGAACGAATGTGTTAAAAATGTTTCTAAGTTTAACATCCTTTGATTAGTATCGTTTTTGAATTCATTAGTATGAACAGCTTTTTATTTTGCGATACGCGGGCCTCTCACTGTTGCGGCCTCTCCCGTTGCGGAGCACAGGCTCCAGACACACAGGCTCAGCGGCCATGGCTCACGGGCCCAGCCGCTCTGTGGCATGTGGGATCTTCCCGGACTGGGGCACGAACCCGTGTCCCCTGCATCGGCAGGCGGACTCTCAACCACTGCGCCACCAGGGAAGCCCTGAACAGCTTTTTAATGTACAAGTCACCCTGAATATCACAGGGATAGTTTAATTAAAAACTAATTCATATCCATACCTGAAAAAAAAGATAGTTTCTAGATTAAAATTTTATCATATTTTATCTTAGTTCTTGAAATTTTTTTAAATTTGTTTTCATCTCATCCCTCTACTCTCACACAAAGATTTTTTTAAGCTCGCCCCCAATAAACTGCTTCTGTTGTCATTAGCTTACTCTCTCTACCAGCTCCTCCCACTGTACTTTTTTTTTTCTGAAGTAAGATTTATAATCTATCTGAGGTGAGAAATTTTAAAATTTAATATTTAAAACATCAGACTTGGGCTTCTCTGGTGGCGCAGTGATTGAGAGTCTGCCTGCTAATGCAGGGGACGTGGGTTTGTGCCCCGGTCCGGGAAGATCCCACATGCCGCGGAGCGGCTGGGCCCGTGAGCCATGGCCGCTGAGCCTGTGCGTCTGGAGAGACCACAGCAGTAAGAGGCCCGCGTACTGCAAAAAAAAAAAAAAAAAAAAAATCAGACTTGTAAGTTATGATAATAAAGAGATATTTTTTAAAAAGCATCACTACAAATCCAATATAAATACTAGAAGAATTTAAATAAACTGAATGCTAATTTAAAATGTTCAACTTCTCTAAGGGACAGCAGGAATTCTCCTATTAATACATATTAGCTGAAATGTATGTCAGTATCTACTTATAAGATACGATGTTAGAAACATTTTTAGTGAATCATAAAACTGGACTTGTGTTAAGTTTTAAATAAAAATCAGTATATAGTGTTTTACATTAATTTTGCTAAGCAAAATACTTGTCGTCTGTTCATTTGCTTAAGATAGCAAATCCTGTAAACCATTAGATTATTTTATCAGTTTATGCATCCGATGTTTTATGTTTAGTGCAGAGTTTGGAAGACTAGAAATAATCCACTAAGCAAGCAAATTGTAATTACTTCTTCATAATTGCCATGCAACTTTATTGCCATGCATTGTTATAATTATATTTTAAATATTCCCCATTTACATGAGAGACCATAATGTCTTCTAGCACATTACAAACTGTGGCTTATAACTGCATCTCACTTCCACAAAGGCCTTTTCTTCATTTAGCCTCTATTTCAACTACTGTTAAAAGAGACTAAACAAAATCAATTGGCATCATAATACTGCAATAAGGAAATTGTAGACAATATAATATTTCTGTGCTACTGAAATCGTCTCATTATTCAGAGGATTCATGTTTAACATCTAAGGTATATTCCTCCTTCCTTAAGGATTCAGTCATAATTACATCAGTGCTTCTCAAACTTCAATGCGTACAGGAATCACCTTGGGATCTGCTGCAAATACAGATTTTAATTCAGTATATCTGGGAAAGGGCCCTCGACTCTGCATTTCTAACAGGCTCCCATGTGCTGATACCACTGCTGCTGGTCCTTGGGCCACACTGAATAGCAACACTGTCAAGTATTATGTATATCTATGTGCAAAATGCTGTTAACAATTTTCACACCCACACACAAACTTCACCCAGAACTCTGCTATAATCACTTTCCACCTTCAAGCCTGGAAATTACTTATTATTGTTAGAAGACTTAACAGAAACTGTTACCAAAATCAACTTCCGCTGTTCACCACTCAGAAGCCAATACTCAAGAGACAAGTGTTGGTTGAAAAGAAAAGATTGCTTTATTCAGGAGACCAGTAACGTGGGGAGAAGGTAGACTCGTGTCCAAGAACCAACTCCCAAGTTTCTGCTCAACCATGAAAGTTTTTAAAGGAAGAATCATTTGGGGAGGGGGTCAGAGTCTTTGTTATCTTCCTCTGTGTATAGCCCTTCTTCTGATTGGTTGGTGTTGAGGTAGCAAGGGTGGTATCCAGGAATTTTGTGCTTGACCCGAAGTTATCATCCTGGGGCCTTAGTTCCTGCAGAAGAACTCAGAGCTATATTGTTCCGTATATTCCTTAAGGAGGAACCAGGACCCTGCCCCAGGGCGGCTGCACTAGTGGTTCTTGCCTGCTCCTCCTTTGTTTCTGCATTCTCTCCTCTCCCTGATTAGCAACTCTTTGAATCTACCCTTTGGAACTCAGGGAAGGTCAAGGAGGCTGAATGAAGCCTATTTCCTACGAAGAAGAAATGGGGGACACGGAAAGGATTTGTACCCAGGAGGGCCCCACAGGGTCCTTCTTGGTTTCAAAACATCATTGAACCTGTGAAAAAAATCTGCCAAGTAAGCATTAGGGGATTTCACTCTGAAGTGACATGGGGTAGTAAGAGACAGCTTCCAGAAGAATGTGACATTTGAGCTACATTCTGAAGGTTGATTAGTAGTTTGCCAGATGGAGGGTATGGGTCCAGGGGGCGGGGTAGGAGGGAGATGCAAAAGGAAATTTCAGGCAGGAGGAAAGGCATTTAGAGGTGAGGGGACTGTAAACCACTGGGGGTGAGGAGGAGACTGATGAAAGGTAAGATTAAGGGCACAAATTCTTATCTTCTAATTGAGGAGTTGAGATTTTATCCTGCAGGTGCTTAGAAATTACATGAGGACTAGAAGATTATATAAATCTAACTAATTTACTAATGTTTTCTCTTCCACTCTGAATAAAATAGTCCCTTGGGAAACTAACAATCAGAATGACAAGCCTGCAATTCAAGGGTAATATTACGGATATTCCATCTTATTCTAATGACACTTTTGAACATTTGTTTCTGGGGTTTTATTTTTTAAATTCATTTAGCGAAACATTGTGGCCCTATCTTCTTTACCATCATAATCATCTTCAAATTAAGAAAGTAACAGGAGATGTTTCAACTTAGCAATGCCAATAAATACAAATAGGTCATTGTCAACATCCATAGCTTGACAGTTTATGAAGATCCTTGAATATCAGGGTGGCTAATATTTGAAGCCTCTAAGACACTGTAAAACACAATTTGCAATGATATCTCAGTTGAAAGCTAAGAAAGTCTCACCCCATGACTTTTTAAATGTCCCCTAGTGTTAAAAACAATTTTTTGAAAGTTCTCATTTCAGTAATGGCAAACTTCAAGATAGGCTTAAAATCCAGAATCTCCTAGTCTATCTATATTTGATCCTTGGCAAGCTAGACTATTGTTATCTGGTAATATTTGTTTCAGGGATGCTTCTGCACAATTTTTTATGCTAGTGGGTAAAAGAAATCTTAAGGTTAATCATTCATTCAGTCTTTTCTTTTCCTGCCAGTACTGTTCCCCAATTCTATAGCTTCCAAGGTTTCACCAAAAAAAGACTTTTAAATGTATATATACACACATAAACATATGTATAGTAGGAGAGGAAAAATAATTTTCTCTCTACTCTTCTAGGTCTTGACTGAGACACCCCCTGTAATAAATGACAGATTAACAAGAGAAAAACAAACAGGCGTTTAATAGCATGTATACTTCCTATATACCTGACAGGCACTCAGAAAAACTGAGCCCCTCAGTCAGCAGTCATTCATGGCAAAAGACAAGGATACAGGGAAGGGTGAAGAATTAGGACCACATGTGGGAGATCATGAATTGGGCAGCATCCCAGCCAGCAGAGAGAATGGAGCTACCAGGAGCTGTATAAAATAAAAGACTTTTATACGCAGAAAAGAGTGGGACAAGAAAGGCATACTAGCAAAAAGTGGATTGGTTGTGACAAGGTCCCTTTCCTTTAGGGGATGCAGGGGGTCTGTCAGGCAGGTTACCTCTCTAGTGCTGACCAAGGGATTCCTGATGGACTGGTTTCAGATTCCATTTCTCAGAGAGGCTGAAACTATAAGTCTCTGTTTGGTGACATGGGGCTTAGCATAAGTGACTTCATTTAGGGCTTGTTGTCTTGTTTTTAACACAAACATAATCGGAAGGGGTTGATTCTTGTCTCTTTACTTCTAAGGCAAGTTCACATTCTGCTTCAACTGATTATTTTTTTCAACAATATTTGTTATATTCTTTTATGGTCTGCCAGTACTTTTTTGAAGCCCAGTTAGTTAGAACAGCCGCCAACAGAGTTGAAACTAAAAGGGGGCCAAATGTCTCTCCAGAAGCAAGAGGACTTCAAAAGATATGCATTACAAAGCACTACTGTGACTCACATAATCACTTATTTTTAAAGGGGATTTGCTAATGTAAAATTGGTTTCTTATCTTCCCAGCCCCTAGTGAGCCTTTACTGTGCAAATTCGCTGATGGAGGACAAAAGAAGCGACAGAATCAAAGTAAATACACCCAGAATGGAAGGCCTTGGCCCAGGGAAGGAGAGGTGAGTCCTGACTGACCTGTGCTCAGAAATGTGGCCACAGACATCCCTCAGGAGGGTGGCAAGACAGACACACGGGGCTGTGAGAGAACCAGGTCCTGTAGAAAACCAGATGGCAAATGAGCAGGCCTATATTGATTTAATCAGAATAAAATCAGTTCAGGAGGAGTATAGGACTTCCAAATTGACCTCAGTTCTGCACTACAGTAAGTCTTCTCTCTTAAACCAAACTTGAATCCTATAATACTCACTGAAAGGCTTAGCCACAAAGAATTGATCCATAATTGTGTCATAGTTATAAAATGGGGGTATGATTACTTAAGAAAATATTTTCAGTGAAAACAATAGTGAGAGTTAAATGTTTATGTGAAAAAAACAAACAAAAATTTAGATTTATTTCATTCTACTGTTGAGATGTTCCACTTGCACATATATGTGTAGTTACGAAATGCCCATGTGCTCATAAACATGTTGATATGTGTCTTATATATGTATATATCAATATAAAATATAACATTTTCTGTCGGTCAAGAAGAAAGAAAAGCAGACACACACAAGGTTTTGCTTTTCCCAAAAAGGAGAAAAGCATTTAACAGTTAATTATCCCTTTACTCTCCTAACACAAAACAGTAGAAAAGCAAGCTTATGGCTCCAGGGCCACTTGGGAATGGATTCCTGTTGGTTATTTTTGTTGTGAGAAGACAAGGAAAAGGTGTCTGGGCTTCCAAGAGGTCTTTTTATTCTTTGTGAAATAGAATGGAGTTGTTTGAATGCCTTGAATAAATGCCATTTTGCACCAAGACCATCATTTCAACAGAAGAGCTTTATTTAGTATTTCTATTCAAAGCATCTACTTCATCCATTTATCATTTAAGAGGCATCCTACTTGATGCAGCATTTTATACTTTCAACACTGAGATTACAGTTGTAAGGAAAGAAAAGAGGGTGGGATTTTTTACTCAGCAAAACCTTTAGCCATTTTTCAGTTTCTAAGACTGTAGTCTGTTTTGAGTATTTCCATGCAGATCTCAAAACCCCTTGTAAAGTGGATAGCTATGTTTGAGTACTGTATAATCTATAACTCATTACCTTAAGGAAAAAGAGAATCACCACTGAACACGTGAAGCTAATTTAAAAAAAAAACCAAGAGTTTCAATATTAGCAAAGTAGTCAGAACAGAAGAGGGCAGGGTGTGACCGTGTGTTTTTAGTGGGCAGTTTGTGATCAGCAGGTAGCCCACTGCCCCCAGAAGAAAGGTGATTTGTGATAGCACTCATTTTCACAATGGTCCCATGCCAGTCATCCATGGTCTAGAAAGACTCATTTGATCTTTCAAAATGTACTTGAGTCAAATGCCCGCTGATTAGAGATTTCTGGATCACAGACCATAACCCCAAAGCCTCAATATTTAACTAGGTAACTTAGCAATGATGACTGAAATTTCAGTTCCTATATTATTACATTCACTGAATAGATACCAATTGCAGCAAGACACCTCACTTGAGTCTACATTTCTTAGAAACCAAACCAATAAACATAAAAGAAATGTAAACTTAGAGCGGCCACCTTGCTACCGTATACAGAATCCAGGGCTCTGGGTTTAGAGCATGATAAAGACCACGTGTACTATTGCCATGGAAGCATTGTGGAGTCAAATTTAGGACCCAGGCACCTTGTAATTTAAATGTAGGTTTTAAAGTATATTCTTAATCTTTGTTTTCAAAAGTTGCTTTTTAAGAGCTATAGGTTTTCTTGTTGAATATGAAAATCAAGGGACCATCATAAATTTATCTGTGACCAATAAAAACATATTCCAAGTATGCAGATACATTTCAGAGGAAAGAAATCAGGAAAATAGATGGCATGAACTGAAAATACACTTATCAGATATCTTGGTTTTGAGATGAGCATGTTAATTTTTACTCTGTGATTATGTGATTGTGGTCTTAGAAGTAGACACACCAAGAATATTGGAAAGCTTTGCCCATTATTACATATATTTTTTCTTCTATTTCCCCTTGCATAGTACTTGCTAGACTAAATAAAAGTGTGTATATTAGTATGGTGTATAAGGTATGACATCATACAAATTAATCCTGTGTAAGCAATTTTTAATCATTTCTTATAAACCAGTCAGTTCTAGTTACTGTATTTCATTGTTTCTAAGACACACATTTTTGTCGCTGTTGTTTTTCCACATTTTGACACTGTTGAAATTGACTCTCATCTTATAATCAATGGCAAGACAGTTTGTATTTTCTCCTGTTAAGTCACCTGGGGGTACTATCTACATTCTCTGCTTTAGGTCTTTGACCGCATAGATCTTATCAATTGAAACTCTAACCAAAGCAAGGACTGTGGGTCAGACTCTTAAAGAGAACTTTTTGCTTCCTTCCCTCACCCAGATTGAGACATGCATCTTCCCTTGAAGTCCATTTCTGGTGGGTGGTTTGGTGTTTTATTTACCTTGTAGCCCTTCGGCATTCCAGCTTTATAAGGAGATCATTTGGGCTGTTTGTTTTTGCTTATTTGTTTTGTTATATAAAATAATGGTAAACCTTTCGATCATCGTTGCCTTAGATAAAATAAAAAATGATAGTTTAGATTCTGCTTCTTCACAACCTGAGATCATAGCCCAGAATGAGGCTAATGTTTACTTGTCCTCTCTCTTGAGTCAGGTGAAAAATGATAGTGTGAAAAAGATTTCTGAGACAATGCTTCAGATACAAAACTAGTGGCTTGCAAGCAACTTTGAAGTACCTTAAACATGAAAATTGATAGGCTAATTAAAATTTTAATTTATTATGTGAAGCTGTTTTATTCTGGGTGGCATTTTGATAACAGTTCTTCTAGCATAGTTTGGTGAAATGCTATTACTGAACACGTTATACACATAAATTAGTGTAAATTAGCCAGGTTTTGAAATATAAGTATATGCTGGCAGACATATTTTTGCATAAGTGAAGAATACTGGAATATTTTTAAGTTATTAACTAATCTCTCAAGTGACGCCAAAAGCTATGAGCAGAAGGGCCAAGGATTGGGGCTGTGAGCCCTCTCTTTCCAAGGACTCTATAACAGTCTTACCATTTTGTTTCTTAATGCAGCCTTCCTCAAATTCTTTGGTCTTTGTTTTCCTTTATGCTCTTAAAAATTATTAGTTATTCATTAAAAAAAATAAACCCATCACCTGTTAACAAAAATAGAACTCTTTTATGGAAAGTACTATGTTTTTCAAAGCAAAGACTTTTTTTTGAAGAAAGGCACTGTTTTACATTTTTGCCCATCCCTTTAATGTCTGGCTGAGTAGAAGATGACTAGACTTGCATTCAGGCAGACCTCGTTTTACTGCACTTCCCTTTTCTACACTTGACAGATGTTGTGTCTTTTACAAATTGACGTTTGTGGCAACCCTGCATTGAGCAAGTCTATTGGTGCCATTTTTCTAGCAGCACATTTTCATAATTCTCGCACTATTTCAAAATTTTTCATTATTATTATATTTGTTATAGTGATCTGTGATCAGTGATCTTTGATGTGATTATTGTGATTGTTTTGGGGCATCATGAACTGTGTCCATATAGGATGATGTGTGTGTTCTGACTGCTCCACTCTCTGGCCATTCCCCCATCTCTCTCCCTCTTCTTGGGCCTCCCTGTTTTCTGAGGCAATGCTGAAATTAGGCTGATTAATGGTCTCTAAGTGTTCAAGTGAAAGGAAGAGTCCCACATCCCTCACTTTAAATCAAAAGCTAGAAATAATTAAGCTTAGTGAGGAAGGTATATCAAAAGCCCAGATAGGCTGAAAGTTGGCCAAGTAGTCACTACAAAGGAAAAGTTCTGGAAGGAAATTAGAAGCACTACTCCAGTGAACACATGAATGATAAAAAAGCAGAATAGCCTTATTGCTGATACAGAGACAGTTTTAGTTGTCTGGATAGAAGACCAAACCAGCCACAACATTCCCTTAGGCCAAAGCCTGATCCATAGCCAGGCCCTAACTCTCTTCAATGCTAGGAACGATGAAAGAGGTGAGAAAGCTGCGGAAGAAGAGTCTGAAGCTAGCAGAGGTTTAAGGAAAGACTCCATCTCAGTAACATCAAAGTGCAAAGTGAAGCAGCAAGTGCTGATGTAGAAGTTGCAGCAAGTTCTCCAGAAGGTCTAGATAAGATAATAAAAGTGGCTACACTAAATAACAGATTTTCAGTGTAGATGAAACAGCCTTCTTCGGGAGGAATATGCTATCTAGGACTTTCCCAGCTGGAGGGGAGAAGTCAGTGCCCAGCTTCAAAGTTTCAAAGGACACGCTGACTTTTGTTAGGGGCTAATGCAGCTGGTGACATGAAGTTGAAGCCAAAGTATCCAAGACTGGATACTACAGACATGATGGAAACATATAGACAGACTCCCTACCCCCTTGGAACCTAAAGTGGCAAAGTAGGAGATTAAAAGGAGAACTGAATACAATTTAGGTTGTAGAAATCAAATCACTGACTGTAACTGGCTTCGTACCTACACAACAGTTAAAGAAAGCCAAAGCCAAAATAACAGCAAAAATAATAACAAAAACAGCAGCCGCATGAATATCAGCTCACATTTGTCATGTTACTAACCATTAACTGTTCATTTGATTGATTGGTTGTTTGTTTTTCAGGGTAGGTAGCTGATTTGTCTACATTTAAACCCCACCCCACCCCCAATTCTCCTGAAAGTTGGAAAGCTCTGCTTTGTCACCCATCCCGTAGAGGCATCCATGCTCACGGGTGCTGAGTGGCTCTGAGATAATAAAGTTAAGAGAAGTAACTTGAGCTTTGAGTTGTTATTTAATAAATCTTGAGTCCTCTAATGTGCCCAACTGAGAATAATAATTCTTTCTGAACTTTAGGGAATCATGTGTGTCAAGGTCTGTGATATGCTCAAAATTGTTTGCTTTTGATTGTAATTTACCAGGCACGCTACTCGAGTGGCTAACGCGGTCAAACACTGGAGTTTAAGTCACAAATCCACAGCTTTCAAGCTGAATGACAAACTTTGACCCACGTTTTGTTAATGTTTTTATAAGATCATACCCACAATCGTTATTTGCGTTCCAAGCATTATTTGGCACTGAACATTACGTGATTTTCAAATTTCTAGCAAATTTTCCCTTGAAGGTCATGTAATCAAAAAAGCCAAGAGCTGGCAAGGAGAGGGGGACTTGGATGGAGAAGATGAAAGAAAAAGAGAAAAAAGTAAAAGAAAAACATGAACTCTTGTAGATATCAAGGAAAAGATTGAGCTACTGATGAATTACATGGTTGGTGTTTTTAAAGGGAAAGAAGATGAATTATTAACCTACCTATTCTGGCAGATAATGACGTTTACAAAAGTGCTTATACAACCTCCCTGGCTATGAAAAGTACTCCTCATGGTCAAGTACTTTCCAGTATCTTTCAAAACTATTATCTTTGACAGAAGAAGCATTCTGATGCCACAACTGGTGACTTTCTGGATTTAACAAAGAATTAGCAAACGAATTCTCTTACATATTCTACGGACTTCATAGTACTGAATAAGCTTTAAGCTTCTGCATCCTAATCTATTTCAAGGGTGAGGTTACCAAATTCTTCTGTGTAAGGAATTTTTAGAATCCTTATAAATAGTGCTATTAATTTATAAAATTTCCTTTTGTTTAATGAAAGACTCAGACTCACGAAATAATCAGTTTGAAAAAAGGTACAGTTGGGCTTCCCTGGTGGCGCAGTGGTTGGGAGTCCGCCTGCCGATGCAGGGGACGCGGGTTCGTGCCCCGGTCCGGGAGGATCCCGCGTGACGCGGAGCGGCTGGGCCCGTGAGCCGTGGCCGCTGGGCCTGCGTGTCCGGAGCCTGTGCTCCGCAGCGGGAGAGGCCACAGCAGTGAGAGGCCTGCGTACCGCATAAAAAAAAAAAGGTACAGTTGATCTTTGTTATTCGTGGGAACCAGATTTGTAAATTTATCCCACTTGCTAAAATTTATTTGGTACCAGGATCAATACTCACCGTGTTTTTATGGTCATTTGAAGATGTGCAGAGCAGCAAAAAGTTTGAGTCACCAAACACATACCCCCCAGATGAGGTTAAGCACGTGATGCTTTGCCTTCTTGTTTCAGTTCTTATACTATCAACTAATGTCCTTTCTTTGGTTTATTTAGGGTTACAGGTTTTGTTTGTTCGTGCTTTTCACTGTTTAAAATGGCCCTCAAGTGTAGTGCCGAAGTGTTGTCTAGTGTTTCTATGTGAAAGAAATCTATAATGTGCCTTATGGAAAAAATATGGAAAAGTAAAGATAAGCTTTGTTCAGGCATGACTTAGAGCACTGTTGGTTTTGAGTTCAGTGTTAATGAATCAGCAGCATATATTAAATATGGTGTCTTTAGAGAAAAATAGATATAAAACAAGGTTATCTATTGATTAGTTGGTGAAAATGTTGTGACCAGGCAGGAGCCTAACTGTATATTTCCTCTAGAAGCAGTGACTCAGTATTCCCTAATTCAGTGTTCATGGTGACTTAATAGAATAGAATTACTTCAGATAACAAGATTCAAGTCTATCTTGTTTTATGATCACTGCCATTGAATGGGATCCAGTCTCTTGGTTAAGTTTATGTCTCTCCCACTGATGTAAAAAATAATGTGCATGGGTATCAAAAGTAACTGTTACCAGTGTATGAGCCTACTGTCTTAATTTGAAGAGTTGTGTTACAGTCTATTGTCAGCCTTTATGGATTTAAAGACATTAGTTCTTACTCTACTCAACCAATATTTGTAAAACTTTCTAAGGAATTTGGAAAAAGCCCTGATCCTGTTTTCATTAATTTAATGAGTCTATGAGTGACCAGTAGACTCGGAATTATTTCATGAAATCCTTAAACATTTGACACAATGTAAAGATTCATGTATCTTCCTTAGCAAGAAAAAGTCATTAGCCTAATACATTGAATTATTTCTACTACATTTATATCATTCTTATTTACACACCTCTTTGCATCTGAGAAGAAGCCATTTTGGCTCTGTAGGAACCAAACTGGGTCACGTTGATATGGACATTATTGATGCTGAAGGGCATGTAGATGTCTGTGGAAGTAACAGCAAACATGCTCCATAAAATCTGGAGAGAAGAGGCTATCACTCCAGTCACAGTTCATAGGGAACCCTAGCAACAGAATATTTTGAGTTTCTTGAAAGCATTTGGCTGTCAGTAGTTGTTACCAATGTTATTGTAAAGCACATGTTTTGAGACATTCTTAGCAGTGAGGAAAACAAGGCACAACTCAAACACGTGGCCCTCTGGCCTGCAGTTGGATCTTTTCTGACTAGTGCATCCTGCTTCCAAACTATTTGATCAGTCACCAGTCAGTGTCCTTCGTGTTAAGTATGAGAAGAACCTGACAGCAGGCCCAGGAATTCATCATTTCTGTTAGCTTGGGAACCCTATTGACTACAATTTTATTTTACAATACTGAACATTAGAAAATTTGTTTCAGAGATACAGAATTGACGTCCTGCCCCAATGAGCCATTAGAAGTAATACTTTAGGGCTTCCCTGGTGGCGCAGTGGTTGGGAGTCTGCCTGCCGATGCAGGGGACGCGGGTTCGTGCCCCGGTCCGGGAAGATCCCACATGCCGCGGAGCGGCTGGGCCCGTGAGCCATGGCCACTGAGCCTGTGCGTCCGGAGCCTGTGCTCCGCAGCAGGAGAGGCCACAACAGTGAGAGGCCCAAGTACCACAAAAAAAAAAAAAAAAAAAAAAAAAGAAGAAGTAATACTTTGAGGAGAAACTGAAGCACAGTTTCCTGTGAAATAGTATAGCTAAAGAAGTATCTGAAAATCTTAGTAATAGTTGCATGTAGATTGAGGTTATCTTCAACCATATTCCATGGAAGTAGAAACATCATCTATATAGTTTGCTACTGTTTCCATTGGATATATCATAGTGCTTGGCAGTTAGTTGTCCAATTATTTTCTTTAATGAGACCTTGGGAAAAAAGTTAAGATGTATCTAGCAACATGGCCAGGTTCTGAAAATAGTCCTTTTAACTTTGAACTGAAGGAGAATCTTTACATATGTGATCTTGAAAAGGGCAATTGGCTGTTATGATACACGACAGCACTTGCAGTTAAGTGTGTTAGCCAGCCCACCAGATGTAGTGTTTTCATTTCATGTGCTTTGCCTGCAATTTCAAAAGCAGACTCAAGGTGAATGACCCTTCTAATCTCAAAAGAAAGCTTCCCATTGGCAAAAGAACTTGAATTCTTAGTAACTCAGCATGAATGCTTTCTTAGTTAAGTGTTCTTTTTTTTTTTTTTGCGCTACGCGGGCCTCTCACTGTCACGGCCTCTCCCGCTGCGGAGCACAGGCTCCGGACGCACAGGCTCAGCGGCCATGGCTCACGGGCCCAGCCACTCCGCGGCATGTGGGATCTTCCCAGACGACTCTCAACCACTGGGCCACCAGGGGAGCCCAAGTGTTCTTATTTTAAAGCTGCTGAGTCTAATATTTACTAACCTATGATCACTAAAGGTAAATCTTGTAAATTCCTGTAATAGTGTAAGTTTGGATAAAATGTGATTGATGACAAGCTCTAGTCCTCTGTCTCCTCTCCATTCCCAAGGAGGAGAATGGGAAAACTTACTTATATTCTTGGGGAGGGGATAGTGTTGGGAGAATTAGGAGGGGCTGAAGGCTGGGAAGATTACATCAAGCAATTACAAGGAGAAAGGCTGATGGTTGATCTCCACGTCTCCTGTATGCCCTTGACCCAGTCTCCATGGATCAGGGCAGCTAAGTGGGGCATCAACAACCTGGGGGATTTCTGGAGTTGTGGGCACTGTCTTGGCAACCCACCTGTCACAAGATGCAGGGTCATCCCCATCAATATTTAAGCTGCAGCTTATGACCTCAAGGTAACATCAAACTATGGCTGGGACCTGGCAGAATACGGATCAGTTAGCTAGATACCTGGGACTTTCAGCTGTCTAGCAGCACAGGCTCACCCTGGATGCAACCTCAGCATCTGATATTTTTTACCCTATTTATCCATGTTATGGTGGAGATTAATAAGCATATACACTACATCATTGACTCTAAGACACCATCAATTAAAGATAAAGTATTATATCAAATACCACTAAAAAAGCAGAGAAACTTGCCAAACTCTCAAATGCCATCAAGTATACTGTGAGCCCCAATTTCATGGATATTAAAAAGTGAAACAAAACTATGTTTTGGATTGCTGTATGCCTGAAACTAACACAACATTGTTAATCAGCTATACTCCAATATAAAATAAAAACAAAAAACAAAACTATGTCTTGGAATCTACAAAGATCAGTCATTTAGACAGAGATAAAAACAGAAGTACCTACATTAAATATGGCAATGTTCTCTTATCGCTTTTATAATTATCAATCAAGGCTTCATTTAACTTTGGTTTTAATGACGAACTCAGACTAGCACTTTTTTTCCCCCAAGACTTTGAGACCTTTAGCTACATGGTATAATGCTATGATACCTTTTCTTCCGCTTCCTTCTTTTTTTTTTTAATTTTATTTATTTATTTATTTTTATTTTTGGCTGCATTGGGTCTTTGTTGCTGCGCATGGGCTCTCTCTACTTGCAGAGAGCAGGGGCTACTCTTGGCTGTGGTGCCCGGGCTTCTCATTGCGGTGGCTTCTGTTGTGGAGCACAGGCTCTAGGCACACAGGCTTCAGTGGTTGTGGCTTGCAGGCTCTAGAGCGCAGGCTCAGTAGTTGTGGCTCACGGGCTTAGCTGCTCCGCAGCATGTGGGATCTTCCCGGACCAGGGTTTGAACCTGTGTCCCTTGCATTGGCAGGCGGATCTTTAACCACTACGCCACCAGGGAAGCCCCCTGTTTCCTTTTTAACAATGCTTTTTTGTGTGTGCCGCCATAGACTTTCTCAGCCTTCCAGTCTTAATTCTGTCTGCATCTTTTTATCTTGACCTTCTCTATTGTAAGATAAGGGAGAGCATCTCTGTCTGACAAGAATGCTGTAGCGAAAGCCAAAAAAGCAGAAATATCGAGATGACAGAGTTCATAAACAATAGCATAACTCTCCTTGATGTTCTTTTCCCAAACACAAGGAGGCAAATTACCTCTATTCTCTGCCTGTTGTTACTATTTCTTTTTAAAGTGATAAGTCCCCTGCATTTCATTTGCTTGATTCCTGACAAACTCCTGGAGATTTCAAGACGACTTTTAACGATCTCCTCTTCTCTGCACTTGGGGTCAGATGCCTGGGTAAGGAGGGGCCTCGAGTTCCTCCTGGCCTCCCCCTCACGATATGGTTCATGTGCACGGGCTGCCCTGTTACATCGGGAAGGTCTCCCAATGACCCCAACAATCATTTTGCTTCCCCCCATCTCTACTAATCAATCAAGGGCTGAGACATCGTCTTTAGACGTTTGAGTGAGTTCACTTGAAATTGTTTTAAGGAAATTTTGCTAATAAGGAAAATCTAAAACACTCCAATTCCATTTTCAAATACAAATTTGGGAATTCCCTGACAGTCCAGCGGTTGGGGCTCCACATTTCCACTGCGTAAAATTTCCATTCCCCACAGTGGAAATATATTCATTTACTAATTCATTGAACAAACATTTACTGAGTCTGTTACATTCCAAGCACTGGTTCGGGAAGAAGATATACCAAGATGGAAACAGTCAGGAGCCTGGTTAAGAGAGGCATATGCATGGCAAAGTGTGGTCATGTTAGCTCCCATCCTGCGTCATGGGGACAGAGCTAAGAAAGAGGTTAATGCTTTACGGAGAGAGAAATGGCTTTTAGAGGCTATGACATTTAGCCTGAGGCTGGGAGAAGAGCATTGCAATATTCCCTCAGACAATGATACAGAACATTTCCAGCCAAAACCTATAGCAGCAAAGGCCCAGAGGTTAACACTATAGGGCAGGGTGAGTGTATGTCTGAGTTTGGTGAAGGGTGGGGTCTGGAATTGCACAGGAAAGTTGTGGAGGTGAGGCGGTACATACACATTTGATCATGAAGGGCTCTGTAAGCCATGTTTTATCTCAAAGGTGATAAGATGCCATCAATGTGTTCAGATCTGCCTATCATAAGAACTCATTTCACAGCATGATGGTATGGTTGGTGGATGGAAAGGAAGGTGCAAGCAAAGGCTGGAGAGGATATTTTTACCAAAGGATAGTAGTAAACACCCAAACAAGAAATGATAACCTAAAAAAAGATACTGATGATACATGAACTTACTAATTTAACTTGGCAATAAGTGTCTGGAACTCAGTATGGATACTTGAGTTTGAGACCAAGATTTGGGCATCACTTGGACATAAACAATAGTTGGGATCAGAAAGTGAATGTCATCGTTGTGTAGAAGGAGAGAGAACGAGGGAAACCCTGGTCCTGAGCACTGGCACCTCAAAGGCGGATCGAGCAAGAAAAAGCCCTCTGAGAGGTCAGAAGAAAACTAGGGGAGAGCCTCACAGAAGCAGAGGGAAAGGAGTTTTGAAGGAAGAAGGGAAAAAAAAAAAATCCCTGGTCAAATGATGCAAACTAATCAAATACGATTTGGAATAACAGTGATTTGGGGGTTCAGAAATTATGAAAGTCAGGGAGTGTACTGTAAGCCAGTTCAGGGGTTCGTTGGCATCTTTTGGGACAGTTAGCTAGGATTTCTGTCTTATCTTAGGACCATGCAGTATTGGCTCCCTTTTGTAGGCTTTGGACATTTCCTTGTCTCCCGTCTCATTTGTCCCTCATCCTCTCTTTAGAGGAGGGGCTGGCTGCACAAAGCCCAAGGAGCATCCCTCCAGCAGGTGAGAGCAGAGACCTGCCTTACATGGTTGACTGCCTCTCCCAGGAGACACAGACCACTCAGTGGTCACGTATCCATGCCAGAGCCATTCCCAGTAAAACCCTACCACTTGCCTCTTCTGAAGGCCAGGAGTTCAGGCTCTCATATCCTCTTCAGCAAGCGCACTCTCTTAACAGGAAAGAGGTTAAAAGCCCTTTCTTTGGCCAAAAGCTTGACAGGGTATTGATCATTTTGTGGTTTTCTGGTGATTTTTACTGATTCCTCTGAATGTCTTGGATATCCACACTTCGGGGATCACATATGAAACCTTCAATTTCTCAGCCAGTTTGGCCTTTGGATTTATAAATTGTTACTAGCTTCCACCACTAGAAACCCTGAATCATTAACCCTGGATTCTCGGTCTTCATTCTTGACCCCCTGCTCATTGTCACCTTGACCCTTCTGGCTGTAACAGTCCCTATCCTTCCCAGCTTTCTGTATTCTACTGACCCAGCAAACCCAAATGTCTCCTGACATTTTCAAGCTTACTTCTGAATCAGGCCTCTGATCTATATGACTTTTTACAAATAGTATGCCTTTTTCTACCCTCCTGAATTTATAATTTTAAAACAAATAATAGAAGATATAGTATGTTTCTTTGGGTTTTCCTCCATTATAAAATATTTCTCATCATATACAACTTAAAAGAGCCAGAAAAAAATATGAAAGAAAAGAAAGCCATTTATAGTTAATACTTATCCCAATATTGAACATTGTTGACAGTAATTTTTCCTTAGTAGTCGAAGATTTTTAAAATTTTTATTTGTTCACACATATTGTACACGTAATTTTGTATCATGATTTCTTCACTAAAAGGCATGTTTTCTAAAGAGAAAGGCTGGTAAATAAATATAAACAAAGTTAATTGAGGTTTCATGACAATAGCAGTACCTAAACATTTATAACGCATTATACTTTTAAGCCATTTTCACATATCACTTTTTAAGTCATCTTATTTCACTTATTAAATTTTTAACCATAACCAGCTAACAGTTATAAAGATTGTTTAATTAGTTGCAAGAATTAAACTCTTTAAAAATAATATCCAGAAAACCAAGTTATCCTTTTCTTCGTTGGCTTCCTGAACTCATCTTGTGCTAACTCAGTACGCGATATTTACTAAAATATACAATATTTACTAGCTATTTATTAAAGTGTTGCCTGAAATCTGATCTTAGAAGATTGGAAAGTTTTATAATTATTCATTTGTAACTCATCTCATCATGATGTATTGTGTGTCAGGGCAGAATTTAGAAAAAGGAGAAACATTAGGCTACAACATCAGTGTTTCAGTTTTCCAGGAATTACAGTGTGTATTTGTCCATGTAATCAAATGTTTTGATTCCCATTCACATTACACTGTTAAAAACAGTTTCAAAAATCATAGAAACCGTTCTATCAGCTATCTTTTCAGTGGCTTTGTTAGAGTCAATGTTACTCTGCTCCTCAGATAAGACCAAGCATTCCGGTCTAGAAGGTCTTCTTGAAGTGGTAATGCCTTCTCTAGCAAGTACATTTTAAGCAGTATTTCCATAATTATTACTTCCTCATTTAAAGTTATGGATATCAAATATCTAGCCCCTAAGTCAAAATGATGTGTCTCAATGAATCCCCTATGTTTATTGGAAATAATTTTGGGTCCCTATGTCCACTGAAAAAAAAATGCACCACCTAAAAGTTGAGAATTATGTTTTATTTGTTGGACAAAACTGAGAACTTAAGCCTGGGACACAGCATCCAGATCACTCTGAGAGACTGCTTCCAAAGAGGTAAGGGAGGAACCAGGAGATACAGGAGTTTTTGCAACAAAAGATCTCAAGTTAAGGATGCATCTTCCTATATATGGGAAGATGCAAAAGTCAGGGCTCATTGAAATCATTGCTTTGATATGCACCTCAGCTATCTGGGGCCAGTATCCCGTGCTTTCTCATCCTGAGTCTCTTCAGGATGCACTGTGGGGTGGGCAGTGGCTGCAGTGTCTGATGATTTGACGGTGGGCATCCTATTTCTATCCTGAGTTCCCTCAGGGCTCACCAGAGTGGCTGTAGTGTGATGGCTTGATGGCTGCAAATCTTTGTTTACTGATATGGCAGGCAACATTTTTTCATTGACACCTAATTACTCCAATAAACCATATTTTAAAATTTTTTATTTAGCTCTTTTAGATTCTATCTGAAAGGACTAGAAATACCCCATTATGGCTGAAATATTAAGCCAAAACTCAGCTGCTGCTGGAAAATGACAAAAATGTCCCCTCTTTGTTTTAAATAAATCATAAATGCCTTTAATCCACAAATAATGTGAACTTAAAAAGTGGAAAATATTTGTGAATTTAATAAACCCCTTTCAAAAGAGAGTGACGGGATTAAACATCACTTCTCTATTTATGTGGTGTGGCATTTTCGTTTTGTTCCAAGTTACTTTACTTTTTGTGTGACTCTGGAGTTTGTAAACATGCCATAAAATTTGTTAATTACATAATGACGATTTCATGGTTCTAGCTCAGTATAAAGGTGGCTAGACAGAGCAGCAAAATCGATTTTCTTTTTTACCTTGTGGAAAGAAACAAAAGGAAATGGAATGCAAAATCTGCATTAAGACCATATTAGAATTATAACTCAACAATCTGTTACACATGAAATGAAAACCAGGTGCATCCCAGTGTTAGTTATTGTGCTGTGATATTCAGCCAGCGGTTTAAGTTCAAACACCCCTTTGTTTAACCCATGCCTTGCTTTGTAAACCACAGTGTTCCAAATGCAGATCTCTGGTTGTCTTCTCTTGCCAAAGGTCCTCAGAGGCAC
This sequence comes from Phocoena phocoena, assembly GCF_963924675.1. NCBI lineage: Eukaryota > Metazoa > Chordata > Mammalia > Artiodactyla > Phocoenidae > Phocoena > Phocoena phocoena. Next base: position 54,806,041 of record NC_089228.1, on the reverse strand, counting down.
GACTGGCCCCAGGCCAAATCATGAAGTAGATGAAACTTGGCTTCATCCTCTCCTTAGTTTCTCTCCACCCACCTGTCCCCCAGTGCCTACCCTACTCACCCATCACTCTGGTTCTTCCCGCTGTTTTCCAGGGGGCTCATGCTATTTCTTGTTGCCAAAGCCCTCTTTGACTATATCATTTTCCTGCTTGAAAAATGATCAGTGGCTCCCCAAGAGGAACCAAGGAATCATGACCAGACCTTCCTCCTTTCCTTCCAAATCTTATTGTCAACTGCTCCCTCCAATGTTCTACTGCAAGTGGATCGTCCGCCTTGCCCTTTTTATTCACACGCCTTTTCCATGCTATTATTCCTTCTGCCTAAGCTGGCCTCCGCCTCTCATCTCCATCTATGGAAATCTCTCACCTGTACCTCCTCCAAGTGCCTTCCCCGACCACCCTGGCCTCTCCCCTACACCTCATGCATACCCTCATGGGGCACTTGCCACGTGTTGCTTTGTGTTATAATGTTTATGTGTGTGTCTTGTCTCCAGGCACTGTGGTGGGCGTTTCACAAAAGTAATATCTTTTAAATTTCACAACAATCATCTGAGGTAGGTATTACTATACCACTTGACAGTTAAGGAAAATGAGGCTCAAATAGATTAAATAACTTGCCTGAGGTCACAGTGCTAGAGAACAACAGAGCTAAGACTTGGACCCAGGTCCAAAACATATATTCTTTCCACTAAACCATATTATCATCTATTTAGTTCTTTCCATCTTCTGAAAGATGAGTGGAGGTTTAAGATGGAGGAAGAGGCCAACTTAGGCTTTCTGATTATCAAATACTATTCAAGAAAGAGAGAGAATTTTTGTGATAATTACCGTATTCCTAGCTAGACCTGATTGGTTAACTATAATCCATGAGGAATTCAAGTCAAATGTGAAAGGAAAAAAATCTTTACCTGACATTGCCAGAACAAATACACATGGCATTAAAAGAGAATAGTGAAGACCTATAATTCAAGAAAGGCATTGGTCTCTGAGCACTATCGGAAAATACGTTCAATGTGACTTCCTAAAGTCCCCTGGGATTTAAACAATTTGGGGGCGAACAGGGGTCTGAAGATACAGTGATCATTTAAATCTCTTATTAAATAACAATATCTTTATTGAGTACAAAACCTGTTTTTTTCATCCTGTCTTTGGTGTGACATCTTGGATAAGTTAGAGGAAAGAAGCTTAGGGTTTCTAAGAGGGAAATCTCATCCCAGATGGACAGCTTTTCCAGCTGCCCTCTCCAGGACCCAGAACCATGGAGTCCCGCCTGGACAGGTCCCTCCTGGGGAGTCTTTGGCCTCAGACCAGCCTCCTGTTTGTCACATGGCAGAAACCCCATCTAGGGAAGAATTTAGACTTAGAATCTATGTGCTTTGACATCACTGCCTTTGCTTCTCCCATGGGGGGAAAGTAATCTGTCTTCATTTCCACTCTTCTATTCTCATTTTCCAGACCCCAGCTTGTCACATTATCATATCGTATTTCTTCAACATGAGTGATGGGCAGTTATCATTAAGCCTGTATTCTCAGTGCATCTCCATCTCAGCTTTGTTTGCAAACTTCGTTTCAATTACGTGTGCTCCCTGTATGCCAGTTTCATTTATAGATGGCTCTACAGTTTTGTTCCTCATACCAATCTTAATAATAATTTTTAAATTACTGTTTAGGGAAAACAATGCATGTAAACTTGAATGTAGCAGGCCGTCCTGGACTTCAGGCCCTATCTTAGAAAGCCTGAGAATTTTCATTTCAGTTATGTGTTAAAACTGAGGAATTAAATGAGCTTATCAGGAAAACCACCTTCAATCACACTGGAAAAAAACTCAAACATGAAAGCTCTTTTTTATTTTCTCTAAAGTTTTTATGGTTTTTCTTATCCTCTACAAAAGTCAATTTATTTTTTTCTTATTTTTTTTCTTACTAAAGCTAATTTATTTTTTCTTATTATTTTGAAATAATTATATATTCACAGGAAATTGCAAAAGACACGCACAGGGAGGTCCTGTTTACCCTGCACCCCGTCTCTCCCAGTGGTTACATCTTATATAATAATAGTGCATTATCGAGCCAGGAGATTGACATTGGACTAATTTATTTTTAAGTTTCCAAAAAGAAAAAAATCCGACCTAAAGACAACCTAGTCATCTTTGTTTCATTCTATTTCTGTTTCTGCTCACAAGCAATAACCAGGCTGACAGTTCTGGAAAACAAAGGGTGGTAGACCCATGCGGCCACAGAGAAATGATCTTCGGGGCTCATTCAAAATCCTAGTCAATGTCATGGCTGGTCTGGGTTGGAATCTGGTTCTTCCTCCACACATGTGACCTTAACCAAGTCAATTGATCCCTCCAAGTTTCCGTGTCTGCATCTATCAAATGGAGGAAATATTTCTCCTGCCTACTTCATAGGGTCCTTGTGAGGATGAAATATGATGATGTGTATGAAAGGAGGTAGGGTGTCAGTCAGCGACCATCAAGTTGATATTCTTTTCTGCAACAACTGCCGGTTACAGAAATGTAGTTTTTCAGTGGTGGTTTTATTCTTAGGAAAAAAACTAAACCACCTCCTTATTAGCCACAAGGCCTAGAATTTCCATCACATGTAAATGACCTTCCCTTTCTACACTCTTAGTGAGACAGGTACCAGCAAGTATTGGACAGCACTCTGTGATTCATTGCCTAGACACCCCTGAGGCATGCAATATTTTAAAATAAATGTTTCTTAACATTTTCTTCTAAAAGGTCGAATGTGTTTTAAGTAGCTTTTATTTTTACTCTGACCCCAGCATCTATCCTTTCCTTTTTTTCATGCCATGGGATATACAATAGGTATTCTTGAAAGTACTGAGAAATTATAAGGATACCAGATTAAACAGTGCATGGCTTATGAATTAGAAATGAAAATCATCCAAACTGCATTGTTCTTTGGTTTGTCTGGATATATAATATAAACTCCCTAACTCACTGGTGGATTCTTGTGTTCAGATAGTAAAACTGCTAGTCTTGGTAGTAAGGGAGGAGAAATATACAGGATAAAGTAAACTTAAATCGTAGAAAGTAAAGATAAAAGCATTGTGCGTATTGAATGCTTTGGACACCACCATAAAAATGTTAAGATACATTTTCTCCCCTCTTCCCCCCATATACAGGCTGGCATGGCTCTGACCTATGACCCCACAGCTGCCATACAGAATGGGTAAGTAGACTACATTTTCTCTATTTTAATTGCTAAGGTATCTTTGAACTCTGAAATCAGTACTGAAGAAAAATATTCAAATCTTTCTTTTTGTTTTAAACCTTTCTCATCATTGTATTTTTTTCTTCCTGTGAGTGACTCTTATTTCATGGCACCCCCCATGTCACCCATTCTTACAATGCTTCTGCCCACATTCTGACTCTCCCTTTCTCATCTGAGAAAGAGTAAGGAGTAGGATTTGAAGGGGGGTGTATGTAGATAGACTGGTCTGGGAGAAGTGTCCGTGTATCGCTATGGTAAGAGTGTCACTCCTACTAATAAATCTAGAGTTTAGACTTCAGTAGTTTTAGCATGTGCCCAGGTTCATTTTGACATTAACAGTGCTTCCACTCTTGCCTTCTGGCTATCAGGGGAAGGGTAACGGACAGAGTCAAGTTAGTAGCTTGGTGATTGCATTTTCATTCTTCATCGTAATAAGCACCTGGAAACTTGCAGCCTCTTACTTAGAACAAGTCACATAGCCTAAAATTCTCCTCTGAAAAATCAGACTTAAGCTACACGATCTGGCCTCTCTAAAATTCTGTCATTCTGAATATTCTTTGGTTGAAACTTTCTTCTTACTTTGCAATTCCTTTTCTTTAGTTTGGCCATCCTGCAATGGACCAACAAACCAAAGAATAAGTATTATTTTTATTTTCACACCCTTTTATCTTAGATTTCTCCATGGCTTTCAGTGTTCTGTCTTTCAGTCTCATGAAAGAATCAATCAGAATGAAGGTCTCATTTAAGATCAACTTAGAGGATAGAAGGAATTAAACTCCATTTTTCTAGTTAGTCAGCTGCATCTAATGAACACCTGTGGGATGTAGAAAATGTTTAGCTCCCTCTTATTTTTATAGTTATTCATTCAGGGGGTCATTTATTTACTCATTCAGTAAACATCCAATGAGTCTGCCAAGCACAGTACTATGCTCTATAGGTTAAAAAAAACAATGTATGAGACAAGGGCTTTGCCCTCAAGAAACTCATGGTCTATCCTTCCATGAAAGAGTCAACATGGTTGGTAGTCTAGGGTAAGAGTCTAGTCCTTTGTCCTTTGTTCGTTAAAACTTTTCTAGGAGTGAAACTTAAGAATATCCTTTCATTTATCCAATAAGCCTTCTCTTATTTCCAACAAGGCACTTTAAACTTGGTGGTCAGAAGAACACAAGACAAGATGTAAAGACATGAAATAAAGTCCTCTAGAATCATACTGTATAGTTGGGAAAATAAAATAGTTAACTCAAAAGGCATAGAATAAGGCATTATATGCTCAGCGACAGTGACAGAAAACAGGTATTATAATGTAAGGGAATGACATTTGTTGAACACATACTAAGTACCAAGTATTTTACATTTGTAATTTAATGGCACATGGTGTCAAGGATTGGAGATGCCCCAGTGACCTAGGTCCGGACTGGAGAGAGTGAATGCTCTGCTTTAGTCAGTCATCTTTCCAGTGCACAATTTAAAATCTGAATTTGTTTTCCCAAAGACCTAACTTTCCAAGTTTTCATCCTGATCCATTACAAACGTACAGGGGAAAAAGATTGAGATTTCAGCCTGCAATCTGAGCAGACCAAAGTGAACTTTGGGTGGTGCCGTATTAGAGGCAGTGAGGACTGCCTAGTACACAGGGAGCATGTCTCCCTTCCCAGGTCACCATCTATACCGTATAGAGGTCGACTGCAAGTACATACGTCTGCCGTCTGTGACATCTTTGTCTGAACCTTATGGTAAAAGTATAACATTCTATTCTTTGAACTATTTCTCAACAGTTGCAAAAGTGGTTCATCCTCTCCACTGTCCACTTAGACATTTACAACAATGAATATTTCCCTCAGGAAACAAATTGTAGTTAAGATGCTGAGAATACCATCTTCTTTATTTTATCTCCTGTCATCTGATAAAGAACTTTGTGTCATCCAGCAGTCCCTGTCTTCAATACTGTCTTGTCTACTGAATATTCCTTTCAGCCTGTAAAATACTCGAGCCTCTCCCGCCTATAAAGAAGGTAGAAGCAAAACAATCCTTTTCTGCCCATGAGATCACTTCTACTGACCACACTCTTCTAGCTTTCTTTTCACTGGTAAACAACCCCAGTTTTCTATACACACTGTCTTCCCATATTGTCTCTAATTAAGCCCATTAAAGTGTGAATTCTGGTCTCAGACTTGACTGGAATTTTCCCTGTTGGTGTCTCCAAATTGGAGAAGAAAATTTGTCCAAATTTTTTTGTCCAAATTTTTTTGTCCAAATTCATCTCCAAATTTGTCAGTTGTAACTGACACATTCTTAGTCCTTATACTGTTTGAGATCTTGCATCATTGATTTTCTGTTGTTGTTGTTGTTGTTGTTACCATTTACAGCTTCATGAAAATTTCCTATTTCTTAGATTTCACCACTGCATCCTTTGCTGATCCTCCTTGCTTTCCCCTTGCACTGCTCACTTGGTGTCTGCGGATTCCTCCTCTTCTGCCCACTTTTACTAATCTTTCTCAGGGTTTAGTCTTTTCTCGCTCTGTGTTCTCTCCAGTTGATCTCATCCACTCCTCCTGCTTTTAGGAACTGAAGACTCCCAAGTCCATACTTCAAGTTCATAACTAGATGCCAAAAAAAATCACCTGTGTGTCTAACTGCATTAGGTGCTGCTCCTGGATGTCTTTGTCCCAAAGTGAGGTCATTATCTTCAATCAATCTTTCAGCATACAAACCAAATCAAATGAAAAACAAGATCAAATTACTTGTTCCTTTTTTAAAAATACACTCTAAAGCCATTTAAGCCATAAATTCCAGTTCTCTGGGTATTCTCTCCTAAGACATTCTTTATAATAAAATTGGTCCTTAAAACTTACTCCATCTGTCTTTGAACTGTATCTTCAACCCAGCTCTGCCTCCCTGCCGCTGGTTGAGTTTATTCAATCACCAGTCCCTACCTGTACTAAGCTTTTACTTGCTTCTAATATAACTGACCTCCAAACCATTTTCACATTGCTTTTTGAATTAATTTTTTAAAGCAAAAAGCAACCAGTAATTATCCACCTGCCTGGTTTAATATATTACGTGGACTTTACTAACTGCAGAACAGAGCTCAAACTTCCAAGAATGGCACAAAAAGAACTCCATGATTTGGTTCCTGCAACTGAACTGGACCTTCTTTGATTCTCAGAGAATCCCAAGCTACTTTAACCCGTGTGTCTTGTTGCTCATGGAATTCTCTCTGCCTGGAGAGAATGGTGATATTCTTCCTTCCTTCCTAATTCCTTCCTTCCTCCCTTCTTTCCTCCCTCCCTCCCTCCATCCCTTTCTTCCTTCCTTCCTTCTTTCTTTCTTTCACTGCTCTCATTTAAAGAACACCATTAGGGACTTCCCTGGTGGCACAGTGGTTAAGAATCAAGCCCTGGTCTGGGAAGATCCCACATGCTGTGGAGCAACTAAGCCCACGTGCCACAACTACTGAACCTGTGCTCTAGAGTCCACGAGCCACAACTACTGAGCCCGCATGCCACAACTACTGAAGCCCATGCACCTAGAGCCCATGCTCTGCAACAAGGGAAGCCACCGCAATGAGAAGCCCACGCACCGCAACGAAGAGTAGCCCCCACTCAACGCAACTAGAGAAAGCCCACGCGCAGCAATGAACACCCAATGTAGCCAAATAAAATAATAAATAAATAAAATAAAGAACACCATTAAATCATACCAGGCAGAGCTAATTACACAATTAATCGTAAGAGACACAGTTTAAGCAGTGGTTAGGAGTTCAGACTCCAAAACCAGCCTGCCCAGGAGCACAACCAAATTCTGTCATTTACCAGACATGGGCAAGTTGTTTGTGCTTTAGTTTCCTCCTCTGTGGAGATGATAGTAACAGTACCTTTTCATAAGACTTTGTAAGGATCAAAGGACCCCTGCATGGCACAATGTGATCTTCATTGTCAATATTGACACTATTGTTACACTACATTTCATGTGACCATGATACACTGACAGTCTTTTTATCATGTAGCTGTTGACATCATATTTATTTCCTTGATGGACTATTAACTCTGAAGTCAGGTTCCATGTCTTATTCATCTTTACAGACTGTTTAACTTAGTACTATGAATGCCAAATCAGATACAGAAAATGTGACTGATGACGTCTGCTTGGCTCCAGCAAGGTGGCATTAGGGAAACCATTCCCCTTCCTGGCATCAAGCCACTCAGTCCCCATGTAACACCCAAATCTAATCCGCTTTATTATTTTTTTTATTGGAGTATAGTTGCTTTACAATATTGTGTTAGTTTACACAGTACAGCAAATTGAATCAGCTATACATATATCCCCTCTTTTTTGGATTTCCTTCTCATTTGGGTCACTGCAGAGCATTGAGTAGAGTTCCCTGTGCTATACAGTAGGTTCTCATTAGTTATCTATTTTATACATAGTATCAATAGTGTACATATGTCAATCCCCATCTCCCAACTCATCCCCCCGCCGCCTTGGTATCCGTACGTTTGTTCTCAATGTCTGTGTCTCTATTTCTGCTTTGATCCTACTTAAATGCAACCTGCAGTTTCACCCAAAGGAGCCAAACTGCACTTGAGTTTCTCATGTCCTGGGTTAAGAATGGAATTTCGGAAGGCTTAGACTATCCATTGTGTTGTTGGTGCCAAGAAGGTAGAAACTTTATTTCATGAAGTGGAAGAGATCAGAAGATTGTAGCTCACTAACCTTATTCACTTGATATTTCTTCATGTAGACGACTTTTTAAATGTTTTGTTCATCTTTGGTTTTATTGCCTTATATGGTAACATTTAAATAATGGGGAGTAGAAGAATGGTCATTTCTATGGATGTTAAGATGCCAAAATAACCACACACGTTTCCTCAACACACTGTTCCTTGAGTTATTGTCAGCATGTACCTCTTTGAAGTGGGGAAGCTGATTTAGAAAATTCACTTAGCATATGAAGGAATGGAACATGAATATCCAGAGTTAAGCATTTACTCCTAGTTACATTGCTGTATTCGATCCAGTAGGCAAACCTAACTCAGAGAGCGGTAACCTAACAGAGAGAGAAATATTTATTGCTGTAGAGAAGAAACTGGTCCCATTTTATGTAGAACAAATGTATCCAAAGATACAGTTGCAGCTGACTCCAATCCAGTTAATATTGTTAAAGGTCGCTTAATGCTGACTCAGATTAACAAATTTTATCATTTGAATACTTATCTATTGTACCATTTAAAATCATTCTGGTGATGCAAATTTGAAAAAAAATATTTCCCATCCTGTTAGGTACAAATGGGCACGCATGCAAATTCTACATACAATGCAAGTAGTATTGTGACAGAAGCACAAAGTGCTATGAGATTTATGTATGTATTAACTTTTATATGTATAAAATATTTCTGAAAGAATACACAAGACATGGTGACAGTGGTTCTCTGGGGAGAGCCAACAGAGTACCGAGAAGTAGGGGTGAGAGGGAGACTTATTTTTCACTGTTTATATTTTTCTATTCTCTTCACAAAGAAAAATAAAGAAAATTAATGTCATAGGACTACAGAGAAAAGGCAGTTACATTCTAATGAGGGATTCTGAAGGCTTCTTGATGGAACAGTGACATGAGCTTGTCCTCTTGGAGATGTGCCATGTCACCACTAAAGATCATATTTTATCTTTTTGAATCATAGTTTTGTCTGGATATATACCCAGAAGTGGGATTGCTGGATCATATGGCAACCCTATGTAGTTTGGGGTGAGCAGATGCAAACTATTATATACAGAAGGGATAAACAACAAGGTCCTACTGTATAGCACAGGGAACTATATTCAATATCCTGCAATAAACCATAATGGAAAAGAATATAAAAAAGAATGTGTGTGTGTGTGTGTGTGTGTGTGTGTGTGTATATATATATATATATATATAACTGAATCACTTTGCCGTACAGAAGATATTAACACAACGTTGTAAATCAACTATACTTCAATTAAAAAAAAAAAGGACATATGTTATGATCCTGTGGCATCCCTTAACTGCACTCAGCCATAGGGGTTTCTGAGTATCAAGTCCAAATATGTGTCTCAGGAATAGCTGGTAACTTAATTGTGTCAACAGTTAAATGTTCTGAATTCTATAACCTCAACCTGAATACAGCAACATAAAACTGAAATAAGTACTCCCAAATTAAGCTTGATATTTCTCTAATGAAGAACAAACACTTGTAAACATGGACCATGGTGTATCTGAGCTGCTTGCATGTAGGCAGTAAAAAATGTCAGTTGTGTCATCTGCTTGAATCTACACAAATTATCACTTAAAAAAATTAATTCAATGTCACTTTTATCTAAGGCTTTGAAGGTTACAGTGAAGAAATTTCTGGGTCACAATGGAAAAGTAAAACGCTTGGTACTTTTTACTATAGGCTAACTTAGGAAAATAAAAATGTCCATTCTTCTTTCGGAGCTATCTGGCATAAATCTATAATGTGTTATTACTATTGCCCTATTGCTTTTTTAACAGTCCAATATGAAATTCCATCACTTTCAACTATGAGCATGGGAGGTGGGAAATAATTCCTCCCCCATAGTCAAAATCGCAACTTTCCTGTGATCTTTTCACTAAGGGCTGCTGTGTAAAAGCCTTTTGGATTGTTTTATTTGAAGAAAATGGATTCTTGGGAGAGATGTGAAAAAAAATGTTTTCTGTAGCCTTGGTTTGCCAGCTGTTTTATATGGGCATTTGATATTAAGTGATACAGAAACCTTATCTTATTACACTAGGAAAGGAATCTAGTGTGAAGGATACGTTGGCATTACAATAAAAATGACCAATAACTTATTAATCTTGTGCTATAGTATTGCCCTGAGGATAGTATTTGTGGTTCTGACTCCAACAAAATTGCCTATGGACATGAAAGACAAGGCAGGGCTGTTTATTTCAGTGGGCAAATAGGATTGTGTGTGGTTTTCTGCATTAAAAAACATCCTACCCTGGGGTTATTGATATATACATGTTATTTTTATTGTCAGTGAAATAAGATTTCACCATATTACTACTGACTGCCAAATCCCCTGAAGATGACTTTTCTGCAGGCAAAATAATGTCCTATTAGTGACCTAGACTTCCATTTTCTGGATTTCTGGAGCCCACTTGCTTTACATGCCAGAAAACCAAATAACCCTTTGCATTCCTTAAAAATATTGCGTTTTTCAGGACTTCCCTGGTGGCGCAGTGGTTGGGAGTCCGCCTGCCGATGCAGGGGACACGGGTTCGTGCCCCGGTCCAGGAAGATCCCACGTGCCGCGGAGCGGCTGGGCCCGTGAGCCATGGCTGCTGGGCCTGCGCGTCCGGAGCCTGTGCTCCGCAATGGGAGAGGCCACGACAGTGAGAGGCCCACGTACCACCAAAAAAAAAAAAAAATATATATATATATAACTTTTTTCAGAGGCTGGCTTAGAGTTCTACAGATAGATCATTTTTAGTTAACCCATTTAGCCCCTTTAGCATTTGGAATTTTGTTCATGGGAAACCTCTCCAGAGATAACTAGTTCGCATTCCTGCAACAGTTTCTCAAACTTGACACTAGTGACATTTTGGACCAGATCATTTTTTGGGTGGGAGCTGTACTGTATTTAGCAGCATCCCAGACCTCTACCAAACAGATGCCAGTAGCAGCCCCCTGACCCAGTTGTGACAACCAAAAATATCTCCAGATCCTGCCAAATGTCCCCTGGGGAGCAAAATCCCTTTTAGTTTAGAACAAGGTAGAAAAGGAATACTTGTCATACACTTGTGGATTCGCTATGTACTTTTTGGCAAAGAAATACCTTAGGGGAGTAAACTCTTCCCAGAAAAATGGTTAGCTAAAAATTCATTCCCAGTTTTCTATAATAGCATTTGCAAGGCATAATGCATAAATAACCAGATACAAAAACATTAAGTCACATGTTTAGAATGACCTTAGCTTTGTTATTATGGCCAAAAAGTGCTGTCAATTTCATCTTTCCTGTTCCCCCCAAACAGGACACCTATTCTTGAAGTATTTATTTGGATGTTCTTTCTTTCTTTCTTCTTCTTTTTAAATGTGATGGCCATGTGAGAGTGTTTTTAAACCATGAAGGATACATGGCAGGGATTGAGAAAAAGTGAAGAGATTGGGAAATTCATTCTGCAGTTCTCTCTTTGGAGTCTGGCTAGGTGCATTTTCTTTAGATATGGTGCCTTTAAGCCTGAGATTCAATAATATCCTCTCCTGTCATGGTTTAAGCAAAGGTTTCCTGTGAATTCATCCGGTTTATGTTTGGATTTGGGGAGATCCTATTTCAGAATACCAGAATTAGGGGATCAAGACAGTGTGCTGAGTCTGATCTTCTCAGTACATTTTCTGTTCTAAATGACTCTCCGATTTGAGGGGCAGTACTGGAACTTGCTGGGAAGTATGAAATATTCTTGTTTGATGGATAGGATTAGAGCAGACAGAACAAAAATGCCTGAAAATTTCCCCCAAGGGTGCCCTTTGTTAGTATCCGTTTACTTGGCTGTTTATGTTTCTGCTGTTTTTCCCATAAAATTTCCTGAAAACTTTGCGAGTCCATCCTATTCTTACTGCTTTCATTTTTAATATGACAATTGGTACATTTCACAAAATAAACCAGCCACTCTAAAATGTGACGCATGATTCACTCTGTTGGTACAAGAGCCTGAAACTGGGTTTCTAAGAAACTTGCATGGTGAATGAAAAGGGCTGTTTGTGGAGTGGTCATGAGTACCTGCTATGTTATTATGAGCCCCAAATAAGTCTTTCTGTTCACTGACTCATAAATAAAATCTGTCAAAGATAAGACCTAAAGCATTTTTTTTAATGCAAACCATGATTTTTATAGAAAAGGTCTGTTTTCCCTGGTTGTCAGTACCTTTGCATGCTTAGAAAACAGGCATTTGTTTAAGCTTCCATTGAGCATTTACAGATATGTGATGCCAGCCAATTTTCTCTGGGTTCTCACCTCTCAGCTGCCTATTTGAACAGAAGCCATCTTCTGTGCCCCCACCAATTTGACACTGGCGGCCTCTACTGTAATCACTACTTATCTCTCTAAACTGCTCTGCATTCATTTATTCATTCATTCAACCTACAGGTATTAAGCAAGACATACCTTGGAGATACTGTGGGTTCAGTTCCAGACCACTGCAGTAAAGCAGATATCTCAATAAAATGAGTCACACAATTTTTAAAAATTTCCCAGTGCATATAGAAGTTATGTTTGGACTAGACTGTAGTCTATTAAATGTGCAAAGCATTATGTCTAAAAAAGCAATGTACATACATCAATTAAAAATATTTCATTGCTAAAATATGCTAAGCACCATCTGACAATGCAGGGTTGCCACAAACCTTCAATTTGTAAAAGTTGCGATATCTGTGAAGTGTAATACAGCAAAGCACAATAAAGTGAGGTATTCCTGTATTTACTGTGTCCCAGGCTCTGTTCTAGGCAACAAAGTCAAGGTGTCCTCAACTCTGTTGAAGCTGACATTCTAGAGGGAGAAATAATCAATAAATACATTCCATTAGTCAACTTGACTGCTGTAACAAAATGCCATTGATTGTGTGGCTTTAAACAACAGAAATATATTTTCTCACAGTTCTGGAGGCTGGAAGTCCAAGATCAGGCTGATTTAGTTTGGGATTTAGTTTCTGGCTTTTACAAGGCTGCTTTCTCATTATGTCCTCACACAGCCTTTCCTCCATGTGAGCATGTGGATAGAGAGAGAGCAAGCACTCTAATGCCTCTTCTTATAAGGGCACTAACCATTTGAGTGAGCTCATTGAGCTCATGAGCTCATTTAACCTTAGTTTCTTCCTTAAATGCTCCATCTCCACATACAGCCACTTTGGAAATTAGGACTTCAATATATGAATTTTAAAGGGACACAAACATTCGGTCCATAGCATATATAAAGACATTTTTTTAAATTACTAGTTCAGATAGTGATAAGAACAATGGGAAAAAAATAGAGGAAAGGAATAGAGAACAATTGGGGCAGAGATGGTGGTTGCTACTTTAACTAGAGACCTCTGAAAAGATGGGAAAGTTGAGTGAGATCAATAATGAGAAAGAGATAGTTCTAGGGTGATTTGGGGAAATAACCATTCCAGGTAGAGAGAATTGTAAGCATAGTGGCCCAAGATGAGAGTGAGAATGACAGGCTCATGTGACAGATGAAGGTCAGTGTGGTTGGATCCTAGTTGGCTCTGGGGAGAGAGGTGGGCAATAGCCTGATTGTGCTCATCAATATGAGGAATTCAATTTTTGTTCTCATTGCAACGGAAAGCCATTGACCAGCTTTAGGCTGGTTAATGAATAGATAAGGTTCAATTTAAATGCTTAAATAGAAAAACTCAAAGGAACGTCCTACCCATCTTTGGTATACATAGTAAATGTTCAACACATTTTTTAAAGTGGAAGGATGGATGTTTTCTTACATAGTAATTGACTTTAAAGTCAGATTTATTAACTGTAATTTATATCGTGTATGTATTCACTCTTAAGAGTGTACAATTCTGTGAGGTCTGACAAGCACACAGTTGTGGAATCACCAAGCAATGAAGGTATAGAACAGTTACATCACTTTCCAAAATTCCCTCAGGTGTCTGTGCACTCAGACTCTTCCCCCAATCCCAGCCTTTGGCATCCATGATTTATTTTCGGTCTTTAAAGTTTTGCATTTTCCATAGTATTATATAAATGGATATAAAATATAGACTTTTGAGTTAGACTTCTTTCATTTAGCATAATTTACTTAAGATTCACCATGTTAAATATATCAGTAGTTCTTTCCTTTTAATTGTTTAGTAGCATCCCAGTGTATGGATGGACCACAGTTTATTAATTCAATTGAAGGATATTTGGCTTGTTTCCAGTTTTTGGCAAGTATTAAATAAAGCTGCTATAAATATTTGCATTAAGGTTTTTGTGTGAACTCAAGTTTTCATTTATCTTCAGTTACTATGTACCAGTGGGATAATTGGGTTATATGCTATGTATATGTTTAACTTTATAAGAAACTGCCAAACTGTTTTCTAAAAGGGCTGTATCATCCTGTATCTCCACCAACAATGAAAGAGTTCCACTTTCTCTGAATCCTTGACAGCTCTGATTGTCTTTTTTTTTAATTTGGCCATTTTAATGAGTATATAGTCAATATTCTTTTTTTCTAAAATTTTAGAGGTATTGTAGGTATAGGTATGGATAGTAAGGAGGATGCAATGTGTAATGGTGTAATTTTTTCAGCTACATCTTTTTTAACCAAAAGACTGTGACCTTATAATCCTTGTTGAGAGCTAGATCAATTTAAGACTCTAGTTCCCCAGTCCTTGCTTGAAGACTTGTATAGGATCTAAGCTTAAAGAATTTACTCTTTGAAACCTGGCAACCTTGAAATCCAGCCCCCCTACACTCAGTGGGGTTCTCATGGAATGCTTCTTTAGAAAGGTGACCCATGAGATCCTCTATTCAAAATATCAGTGACCCCTGAGAGATGATGAAGTTTTTGTGTCCAAAACTCCAACCTCAGTCATACTATTTAAAAAAAAGAAAGAAAGAAAGAAAGAAAGGAAGAAAGGAAGAAAGAAAGAAAGGAAGAAAGGAAGAAAGAAAGAAAAGAAAGAAAGAAAGAAAGAAACTAAAAGTAGTAATTGTCTTTTGCTAAGAGTATGGCAAAGTGAAGTAATGATTCCATGATCCCTGAGAGGCATTTTCGCATTCTATCCTGATATCAGTGAAATACTCCATCACAGCCCACCTGGTTTTGTCTGCACGATGTGTGGCTGGTCACTCTAGCCTTTCCCTTACCAGTGAGACATAAAGAAAAAAACATGATTTAAAATTCTGCTGAGGAATTTGAGCATTAGGTAACTTGTGGACTCCAGGGTATAAATCTGAGCAGAGATGGCCTGTAAGTGTTTTTGATACCCTTTAATAGATCTCTATTAAAGCTGTCCTTCAATAGATCTCCAGAAGGATTATCCCACTTCTGATTTGTGAAGCTCTGATCTTGCCCAGTATTATTCTATAATTGTTCAATGAAGGACCCTGGAGGACTAGAAAACTCAGTGCTTTTTACAGCGTGTACAGAGGTATATCACATAGGTCCATAATCTCCATCAGTGCCCTGACTGAATCCAGAAAAGATTCCTTTCCTCACCTAGACCTAAATTGTCCACAAATTGTCCTTCTCTTTTCATGGAGAAAGAAAGTACTTAACTTAGTTTCTACCTGAGGGCATAGATTCATGCCTAGCACAAATTATCCAGAATTCTCTGTAAGCTGATCCTATTTCTTTTTTTTTTTCTTTAGCTATACTATTTCATAGGAAACTGTGCTTCGGTTTCTCCTCAAAGTATTACTTCTTTTTTTTTTTGCGGTACGCGGGCCTCTCACTGTTGTGGCCTCTCCCGTTGCAGAGCACAGGCTCCAGATGCGCAGGCTCAGCGGCCGTGGCTCACGGGCCCAGCCGCTCCGCGGCATGTGGGATCTTCCCGGACGGGGGCACGGACCCGTGTCCCCTGCATCGGCAGGCGGACTCTCAACCACTGCACCATCAGGGAAGCCCTGATCCTCTTTCTTGAATGAAGGGATAGATGCAATTTCTGTCTGTGTAACACCAGCAACTTTTATAAAGCTTGGTGCTGTGGTTTTGCCTTTCTTTCAAGGAGCTTTAGAAACAATGCACATGGCTTTTCTCTGCTATTGGTTAAGCATACTATTACAATCACCTGGCCTAAGAGATTTTTGTGCAGTCAATTTTATAAGAGGACTCAAAATTGTCATTTTATTCAGAACAACTTATTTCTTGTGGAATCAAAGACCATCAGTCTCCTGCATGATCCTGTTAACAGTTGATGGGCAACATGAGGGTGGAACTCTGTCTTCTCCAGACGTGTGTGGTAGCGTTTGGTTAGCAGCCAGGCGTACATCAGCTTCATGAATCTATGAATCTTCTTTTTGTTTTTCTGTTTGCAGATTTTATTCTTCACCGTACAGTATTGCAACCAACCGCATGATTCCACAGACACCCATCACGCCATTCATTGCTGCTTCCCCTGTCTCCACATACCAGGTATGTCCGGTTTACCTGCACCTCCCGGGAAACCTTTCTTGCCAGGAACAGACTAGATCAAGACAAAAGGGAAACAGTAGGATTTTTGTTTTAAGTTGTCTTCCCTTTAGTCATATCTTAATGTCATAATACTCAAACTATCCATTGAGCCTACACTTTCAAGGGCTTGTTTGCATCTGTTTCACTGAATGATAAAAATCCACCAAGCTTTCCATTCTTCCTGCTGAGTTTTCATGATTTTGCTACTTTCCAGCCAACATTAGTGCAGCTTTCTTACCACTGAGAGGTTATTTTGTGTGTTTTCTGTTATTTTGGTTGTTGTTCCCTAGGGTATCTTTTATGAGAACACATTTCTGGCAACTCCCTGCACACCCTCCAGGATATTGTATCATTGTCATCTCATTTTGTCACAATCGTTCTGTGTATCCATGGAAAGCTACATGGATAGATGCAAAATCATTTGCTCCAAGAAATAGGGAAGATTATCAAAGGGGTAAAAGTAATTCCTACTTCCTCCTCTTACTTCATTCTCAGTTCCAAAGAGGCCAAAAGAGACCTCGGGGGTTCCACATGTTGAAACACAAGAAAATCTGAGACTCAGTGTGTGTCCTAAACCAGATGTTGTAGCCAGTTAGTAATGCTAAGTCCACAGGTGGATTGAAATAGCCATCCTTCTCCCTCAAACAGTGCTCCTTATCTTATTCCTTTGAGTCATCAAAGATATGATATTTCTCCCTGCTTCTCTTTACCTCATGTCGTTCTTCAGACAATTCTTCTAATCCAAAATAGAAAAAAATGCCTATGAATGCTACCAAGAGTGTTGAGTGTCACTGTTTAAAGCTTTGGAGAGAGAAAGAAAGAGCAAGAGTGTGACTGTGTGCCTGCGTGTTTCCCTATATTGTGCAGATGGTGGGTGGGTGGGGGGTTTACAACAGGGAAAACTGTAATGTTGCTGACTGCTACGAATTCAGTGAAGTTTCACATTATTCATCCACTACATACGTCATATCAGGAGGTCCCAGCTGTCAGAGCATCATGCTTGAGACTATGCACTTTTTTCCTTAACTGATTCCCCCCAAAGCAGATCATTCTCATTCTGTGTCTGCACTTAGATTCTTGATACCTGTCAGGTGAGCGGAATAGACTTTTATGTGAATTGCATTAGAGGGTCTCAGAATGGCTGATTTCTTAATTGCCTTTCCTTGGGACCCATGAGGCTAAGTGCAGATGCTGTTCAGTTTTTGTTCTTCCTACAGGCCTGCCTGGTTGTAATGTGTGTTTTTTGGTTTTTTACCCATTTTTTTCTAATCTTGGCCTCTGTTTCAGCCAAGACCACCCATTGAGCTCCACTGTAGAGCACTTTGGTGACATGAATAAAATCTCCACAGAACAGTCATTTCTTTTGGGAGGGTTCATAAGTGGAATTTAACTCTGGCTCTCTTTTCTCAAAAAAGGAATTAGAGCAATTTCCTATGTTGTTGATTCTTGCTTTTCACCACTTCTTTTTTTTTTTTTTTTAATCTAAAGTTCATTGTCAATTTCATTGATGTGAGTATATTGAAAACAAAATCTTCGGGGCTCTCTATGTCACAATCAGCTCTTAGAAGCTGACTTTCTCATTTGGCTGATGGCGAACATTCAGAACACTTGGCTGGCTCATATACTCATTTTTATTTGCCATACCAATTACCATGAGCGAGAAAAATCACAGACTTGCTTAACTAGGGTTTAACCCAAAACATACCTCAAAATTTCTGGTTGATCTCTCTGATTCTTCCCCAACTTTTGCCACTTGGATTTATTTCCAAGATGGGATCACTTGAGAGTATGAAGTTAGAACCAATGACAGAAAAAGAGGAAGTCTTAGCAGTCATGCTAAGTAATGCCTCCTTCCTTATTCGCCCGGGTCTTCCCGGAAGTTGACCTATAAACAGGAGATTCCTGAAGCCTCCAAATGTGCTCCATGGCCCAGCCTGGCCCATGTGGGCACTACAGCCAGCTCCAGGGAAGTAGGAATTTGCTTTACATTGTACCATGTTTCAGGGACCAAATGAATCAGGTCCAAGAATTTCCTTTGTACCCTTAGTTTTGAGCACTGATTCGCTGTAAGTCAGGTGGACTCCACTTTCTTATGACCTAGTGTGACTCCACTGAACGCAAGAACCGAGTTCTCTCTGTGATTGCTTTCTTCTAATAAATGCTGTTTGATGCATAGGTCCAGAGTACTTCATGGATGCCTCATCCGCCATACGTTATGCAACCAACAGTAAGTGTTCTCAGTCACCTGAGGCTCGATGTTTCTATTATCCGAGTGCAAGCTTTTGTAATGCATAGAAGCTTTGGGGTAAAGCTTTTGTTCTATTCCATGCCTCTTTCTGGCAGCCCTATTTTCCAGATACAAAGCTGTTCCTGAAATTCTATAAAAGTGTATACAGTAGGTAGAGTGATAGTGATGGGGAGAAACAGAGTTGAGAGAGGAAGAGAGAGAGGGAGGAAGAGAACAAACTTGATTGGAGGAAATAGCAATCGAACTCTCATGTTGCAGTCTACCATTTGTTATGAAAGGGGAATGTCTACTTCATGCAGAATTGTGAACTCTGGACAGTTAAATCCATTATAGGAGGAAAGCCTTTCTGTTGTCCTTCTCCTCCTGTTATGCTTTGTTTTCTTCGGCTGCAGTTGGGTGTGCTTTGGGAACGATTTTGTGTATCATGGCTAAGTGTTGACTCAAAGCAATATATTTGAAATAGGAAGGTATTTGTCTACTAATAGATGCAGATAGATAATAGATAGCAAGGTTGGTAGATGACTTTTATGTTAACTAACTAGAGCCATTCTCTTCTTCTTTTAGTGGAAAATTTCTTCCCAAAATATTCAAACTCTATTTTCTACTAGCTAGCTTTCCCATTTTGTGGTACAATATTACATTAGTCCCAAGGGAAATAATATTACTTATTCCATTAGAATCCAGGCTGAAGGCTATTGATTCCATGTATCTTTGTCGAGGTCTTCCATGTTTTTGAGCTCTATAGAAGTACTAGCCAGGGAGATTTCAAGAGCAATATACTCATGGGAGTGTGAGATAGGGGAAAGATCCCCAGCAGAAGGTTGTGTGACAAGGTCTCTGCTGTACTCTCCTGGGTATGTTCAAATCTGTAACTTTGTTTCCTTTTCTGTCACTATACTTAACATGGCTTTGGAGAGGATCAAAACAGAGAGAATATGTGAAAACAGTGTTTGAAGTATGACATACTATACCTTATTATTATCATTAATCCTTATTATTGAATGTATTAGTTGTTCAAAGAAGAAGCAATGCTACATTTTAAGCCTTTTCAAAGCTAAATGTAAATAAGGTAGCACATATTAAAAACCAGGGAGTTAAATACACAGACATCTATTTCCTGGACTCAAAGGATCACAGCACCTGGCTTTCATATTTGAGCTTTGTCCATTTTCTTAAAAAATAAGGAACACTCCATGTTGCTCCTAGTGTT
Organism: Phocoena phocoena; assembly: GCF_963924675.1. NCBI lineage: Eukaryota > Metazoa > Chordata > Mammalia > Artiodactyla > Phocoenidae > Phocoena > Phocoena phocoena. The sequence continues at coordinate 54,786,156 of NC_089228.1, read as the reverse complement.
TTGATAGTTTTCTTTTTATTTGAAGAATAAAAATATGTAGCTTACTAGAGCAGAACTTTAGACCCTATTCTGCAGATCCCCATATTTACTCTTATTCACATACCTTGGGGGCTTCCTGAGTTCATCTGATCTGTGTTGTATAAATCAGACCAACACGCAACGAATCCAGGCTGTTCTTTTCCGTCCCAGGTGTGAGGTAGAACTCAATAGATGGAAACAACTACCCTCTAAAAAAATATTGTGTGTGTTTAAAGGGCATTGAGGCTAGCTTAGTCCTCACACTGAGGTCAAGCATCATCTCATCGTGGCCTAAAGGAATGCACATCTGGCAAAATCTGAATATTTTTCCAGATACCAAAGTATGTAAGATTCCATAGTACTTCTGGAGCTGTGAGGAGATGAGAAGATATTTGTATGTGTTTCTTTCCGACTGTCACTCAGGGCCTTAGCTAAATGTTTTATTAGCTTCTCCTTCTCCCCAGACCAGCTTCACCCATTTTTTGGACGTATTATTTCTTGTATATCTTCCCCTAGCAATAGTTGTGTGTGTGTGTGTGTGTGTGAGTGTGTGTGTGTGTGTGTGTGTGTGTTCATTTGTCCCCCACCAGGATCTTTCTTGCAATGGCTTCTGCTCCCTAATATCTTTTCACTTCCCCTGACTAGACTCTGCATGATATTTGAGCTTAGGTCACCCCCCTTAAGATGTAATGCTTGTGGCTGGGGCAGATTCCTGGGGAAAGGAGTGGCTGGGGCGCCCACCACCTTGTTATCTTTAACATGGAAAAATTGGCTAAACCGCATCATGGAGACACAATTTTCCATCAGTCGTTTCCCTGTAACAGTTTTGTTGGTTGTCTTTATTGTATAAAGAACCTTTACCCAACTGGTCTTAGTTTCATCATCAAAGTGGGGTTGGTTAAATTAATCACTCTGTGATACTAAAACATAAAAATAATTAGGCAGTCCAGGGTGGAGAAATAAAATACCTGGATCTGAAGGGAAGGAATGAATGACGTGGTGATTAATAGCATGGACTCTTTTTTTTTGGCTGCGTTGGGTCTTCGTTGCTGCACGTGGGCTTTCTCTAGTTGCAGCGAGTGGGGGCTACTCTTCGTTGCAGTGCACGGGCTTTTCATTGCAGTGGCTTCTTTTGTTGCTGAGCACGGGCTTCAGTAGTTGTAGCACGTGGGCTCAGTTGTGGTGCATGGGCCTAGTTGCTCTGCAGCATGTGGGATCTTCCCAGACTAGGGATCAAACCTGTGTCCCCTGCATTGGCAGGTGGATTCTTAACCACTGCACCACCAGGGAAGTCCCAATAGCATGGATTCTTGGTTAGTCTCTTTGAGAGAGGAAAACCTTTCTGTTATAGGACTTTAGGCAATTAAACTTTCTGAGCCACAGTTTTCTCATCTGTAATATGGATATAATCATGACTAAATTATTATGGTTTCAGTTCATGAAATGAAGCAAGGCTTTAAAGCTCTTAAAATAATGCCAGACAAATAGCAAACACTCAGTAAATTACTGTTATCATTATTCAGTTGTATGAGTAGATGACTGCACATTGTGCTTTAGATTAGCCCAATTATATGAAATGACTGTTGGTATAGGAAGAAGATGAGAAAAAGCAATAATCACCCATTTCTACCACATTCATACTGCTTATTTAGCATACTTTCCTAATGAGTTTGGTGGAGATAGCCTCTATGGCTATAAATAAGATAAATTGCTTAGATTGGTGTTTATCTCATTTACTTCCTAAATCTTTCAACACCTATAATAAAAATAATGAAAATAAAAAATAAAGGCCCATTGGGTACCTCTTGTATGTCAGTAACTGGAACCTACTTTACAAATAAATTCAAGGTGTCCATAGCTACACATCTCCAATATATTGCCCATAATAATGATTTGCTTACAACTTTTCTCCCTTCTCACGTTTTCTCTTCCACTATTTTGAGAAAATCGCACAGATAAGCTCTCTGTGTATAGGGTGCAAAGGCATGCTTCCCCCATCACTGTGAATCACACGGCCTCCTACACTGCAGCAAGAGCCCTTCAGGTTCTTTTTAGGCTCTACGCGAGGGCCCCAAGGTCTCAACCAGGCTTGTATCTGAAGAGAAAACAGTGCTTCATTCAAATCTTAAAGTAGAGCACAGTGCCTCTAATCTTTCCCTACTGGCGAGGGGTAATGATCTATAAGAGAGACATGAATTGATGGAAAGAAGGGAGGGGAGTAGTAAAAGGACAAGAGAAAAACAGAAAGCATAAGCATAAAGCTGAAGTTGGTTGTTTAGGTTTGCTTCTTTGCAGATTGAAATTTCTGAGTTGTGTGCAATGCACTTTTTTGTAAACTTAGAAGAAAACTCTGAGAGGCTTTTCACTTTTAAGGAAGAGGGGATAAAATTCTCCCTGCCTTGGTCATATCTCTCGTACGGGTGTTTCTGCAAGGAAACCATTCTCTGTCAGTTGTCTGACTCTGGAACTTTATCAGGTCAAACCCCACTGAGGACAGCAAGAGCGTTTCTATTTGCACTTTATTTTTTTTCCACTGAAAGAGAGCACTGTGAGACTAAATCAGGAATTCACTCTTTGCTGATGTTGCCAATGCAATTGGTACGTGTTGCTGTTTCCCAGTGCAGAGTTCTGTCCTAAACTCTGAAATCTCACCACGACACTGACAGGATTTTTTTTTTTTTTAAACATCTTTATTGGAGTATAATTGCTTTACAATGGTGTGTTAGTTTCTGCTTTATAACAAAGTGAATCAGCTATATGCATACATATATCCCCATATCCCCTCCCTCTTGCTTCTTCCTCCCACCCTCCCTAGCCCACCCTTCTAGGTGGTTACAAAGCACCAATCTGATCTCCCTGTGCTATGCGGCTGCTTCCCACTAGCTATCTGAGAATGGACTTGAGGACACGGGGAGGGGGAAGAGTAAGGTGGGACTGACAGGATTTTAATAGAGGACGGATTGCACTAAATATCTACTCTGTGTGGCAGCTTGTCACACTGGAATCTCATATGAATGCACAATTGAAATCCCTGTGTTATGATACGTCAGGTATTTTGTTACATCCCTACTGACAGGAAGAAAAGATGATAGTTCCCAAGAAGAAGTGGAGTTCAATTCTCTTAAATTTTATTTAGGCTCATGTGAATCATAAATCTTCTGTTCTTCATGTGGTTAGCATTAATTATTCTCAAGGAGAAAGGTCAACTTTCATTTTTGCCTAATTACAAATAACTTACCTAACTACAGGATTCTAAGAAATGCAAGATGCTCTTATGGAGTCATTGGATGATTTGTTGCTATGCATGGCTAAAGTACGACTTATGATGAATAAACCTTACATTTATAGCTAAACAGTCAATATAAACTTTCCCTCTACAACAAAAGAAGAAGTTCAAAAAAGCCCCAGAATACTTGATTTGGTCATTCTTTACCTGCAGGTAGGTAAGACCTAAGGCTTAATTTTAGGGACCATGTCCTCCAAATTTGCAGGCATGTTTTTCCTAAAACACATCACCAAATTTGGAAAGAACATTTAAGTCATTCGAATTCTGTTCAGAAAGCAAAGTTTTCAGATACTATCATTTTATTCCAACCGCTGAACTGAGCAAAAATTCTTTGTAAGTATCATTGTCAAAGTACCAAACAAAGACAGTGTGTTTGCTACGTAAGGAGTTACCTGGTGGATATAGATCTACAGACCAAATCTTTTTTAAGTGACTAGCAAACACAGAACAGTAACTCTAGCCCATTTATACTATTTCTACCAGAAGAGAATTTAAAAAAATATGTGAGAGTAAATTTAGAAGGAACAACTTCATTTGGGTGTCACCTCCCTATAAATATACTCCTGGGGTAAAGTAAATACAAAGAAGACCACTTGCACAGAAAGTCTCCTCGATACCTTAACATTTAAGTTCTACTCTCTTAGCAAATTTCAGTTATCCAACATGGTGTTATCAACTATAGTCACCATGATTTACATTAGCTTCTCAAATCTTATTTATCTTATAGCTGAAAATTTGTACTCCCCACCACACCCCCAGCCCTTAGCAACTGCTTTCTTCTCGTTTCTATGAGTCTGATTATTTTTGTCTTTCCCTAGATTCCACATGTAAGCGGTACCATGTAGTATTTGTCTTTCTCTATCTGGATTATTTCACTTTGCATAATGCTCTCAAGGTCATCCATGTTATCACAAATGGTAGGATTCCTTCTTTCTGCAGCTGAATAATGTTCCAGTATACACACACATACACACACATACACACATAACACATACATATATATGTCACACTTTCTTGTTCCATTCATCCACTGAAGGAGACTTAAATTGTTCCATATCTTGGCTATTGTGAATAATTCTGCAATGAACATGAGAGTGTTTTTCTCCTTGAAATGGTCATTTTTGTCCTTGAAATGGTCACTTGATTAAGTCTTTTACTGGGCCCTTAGTTATACCAGACGTCAACTCTTCATTTCAAGAAACTGAGAACATTGAGTTCAATGAAAAAAAAATCAACAAATAATAAACAAATATTCTTGAGCATTAAATATGCACAGAATATTCTTCTAGGTATTGTTGGAAATGAGAGAGAGTAAGAAAGAAACAATCTGTCCTCAAGGCACACGATCTCTCTGTAGAGATAATTATTATATGTGTAGAATGATTCAATTAAAAATCTACAGCAGAAAAGGTGTGAAACGCTTAGCATTTATATAACACTGAAAATGACAAAGTATCTATGAACAGCTAAGGACATGGAAGAACCGAGATGAAAGCATGAACTTAAAGGATGGGTGGGGTTGATGGGGATAAAGAAAAAGAAGGAGGGCATTTTCAGTGAAAATAACACACCAAAAGTACTGAGGGGGTCCTCAGATTATTTCAGGGGGCAGCAAGGCAGGTAGCCTGCATTAAGTGAATTTTTTGTGTTAGGGAAAGATTTGGTTGGAAAGGTAAATTGTGTTCTATTGAAATACAACTTTTATTCATCAAATCTGGCACACTTTCCTATACATTTTTTATTAGCTTGGTGGTCCCAATGCTATTGTCTAGAATTTAGGCTTACTTTGGAAAATAGGCTAAATTATGTCACTGATGTGTGTGAAAAAGTCACAATTTCCAGGGGCATCATGGATGAATCATTCATGAATGGACAAAACTTTTCAATTTGGCTGCATTATGAAAATGTCATCATGCACAGCCTCTTTTTATATCCATGGAATTATTTTTGGAGGTAACAGTCATTTTTCAAGTAGAGCTTCTGAAAGTTTCTTGGAGAGAACGTTTCCCGATGTCTAAGATCCCTGCCTTCTAAGCACAGGAGTGGTGAGAATAAGCAGTGAATGTGGAGTCTTTATAAATCCAGATGTGTGCATATCACCTGTCTTTTGCCATGCAGTTTTATATTATTTTAATACGGACCTTTAAAGAGAAAGAATAGGT